>NC_090990.1:41213200-41516500 GCF_041146395.1 Eulemur rufifrons | reverse complement strand
ACCCAGCCTAGGCTGAGTTTCTCATCTAGATTTCTGCACCACCTCATGCTTTCCCTGTCAAAGCTTTGATCATGCACTCTGCATTGGAGCTATTTCCTTTGGTGTTCCCCACAAGACTGTGAGACTCTCCAGCATTGGAAATATCTGTGATTCATCCCCGAATCTCCAACACCCAGCCAAATGTCCCACCTAACACAATGTTTACCCTGCAAGATTGCTCTATAAACATTTGTTTAATAAAAGTCACAGTCAGAGAAGAGCAAGAGTGCTTCATCAAAACTACAAAATTTACTTCTGACTTTTTCTTTCTTTTCTTTTTTTTTTTTCTTTCAGCTGCTGTAGAAGAATCACCCACTTCACTCTGTGGTTGCTCAAACTTCCTTTCCCAGAATAGAATTCTCCTTAAGTTTGTCTTGGGACCCTCAGTTCTCAGGGCTGGGACCACATAACCCACACTGCAAAATCTCTTTGACTCCAGGGACTACTGCATGGGGCAATGGGAACAGCACCAGCCAGGGCAGGGCTCAAGAGGTGCTTTCTGGATCTGACCCTGCTGCTAATTCATTCTGTGGCTCCTATGTATTATTTGGCCTCTCTAAATCTCACTTACTCCTCTTTAAGGAGTGAGAAGGGGGTAGGGAGGTAGGAAGGGACACAGTGCAGGGGAACAGATGGGAACAATATGGAATCAGATATATCAGGGATTGGCTCTCAACCATGTCACACACACTCTTTGCCATGTAACTTCACCAAGTGTCAGGGCCTTCTGTGTGAAAAGAGAATGCTGATACTCAGCCCTTCACACCATTGTGAGAATCATAGGCAGGTATAATGTGCCTGCCATGTGGTACACACTGAATAAATTATATTCTGCCTCTCTGTCTAAGGGATCTTCCAGTTCTTATATTTTTATATTCTAGATTCATTATCTCCACATAATCTCAGTCAACACTCTCTTGAAATCTCCCCATGTACTTATTGAAATACCTCATTCCTTTTCCTCATTCATTTATTTATTTATTTAAAAAAATATTTGTTCTATTTATTCATTCAGTATTTCAAATAATTCATTTGGAAAGAAAATCCTACCTCTCTCTCTCAGTGTGGACTAAATGTTTCTAGACTAGTGGTTCTCAAAACTTTTTGGTCTCAAGAACCCATTACACTCTTAAAAATTATTGAGAAACCCAAAGTGTTTTGTTTATGTAGGTTATATCTATTGACATTAGAAATTAAAACTAAGAAATTATAAAAATATTCATTAATTTATTTAAAAATAACCACAATGACTCCATTACATGTTTATAGAAATAACATTTTTATGACATAGCTATATTTACTAAAAAAAAAAAAACAGTGAAAAGTGTGACATTGTTTACATTTTTGCAAATCTCTTTAATGTCTGATTTAATAAAAAATAGATTCTCACATCTACTTCTATGGTCAGATCTGTGCAATATATTATTTGAAGTCTATGAAAAAATCCAGCCTCATACAGATATGTAGTTGGGTAAAGGCTTAATATTTTAATAAACTTTTTAGATAATCATGGATATTCTTCTTTGATACTACCCCAAAACTTGACAAGTGGTAATTTCTTAAAGGTTAGTTATAATGTGAAATCTGAAGCTATATCAATGAGCTTTTGTCTTCTACTACATTGAAATCCATTTGTGTAACTTTTCCTTTGAGTGAATTTTTGGCCCATGCATAATTTTGTAACATCATGCACTGGCCATATGGAAAATATCAATTCACTGAGTTATGCACATTTTCAAAATGTTGACTCATTTCATTATATAATATAAAAAAATCACATTTCTTATTATCACACCAATGTTTCTCATCAGAAAAGTCTGTAAATATTAGTATGACATCAAGCTCCTGATGGCAGATTCAAGTTTTCCAAAATTTTAATTTTTGCTTGAAAGCTTGAATTTAATCTTTGACAACAAACATCGTGAGTTGTTTTCTCTTGAAGTAACAGGCTCTTTTAACTCATTTTTGAGAAAATGTATGACCTATACCCAAGTATGAATAGCCATAGTTTGTCAGTTGCTCTTTCAAGTAGTAAAATTAATATTTTTACTGCTCCATCAAGGACATTTTAATATGAAATTGACTTTTATTTTTATTTTTTAACTGTGAGCATATAGTGTTAAAGAATATAATTACTAATACAGTTTGGTGTCACTGCCTCGATTCATGCTAAGGATCTGCAGTTTTAAGCCACATTTTGGAAAATATTACTAATTTTTTTTTAAAGTGAGGTAGCCTCAACTATGGACTAGACTAGAGTCCAAGCACAATTTGAGAGTAGTTCTGACTTTACTTTGACAATGACTATGGCTTCTTTTCCAGATGACATCTGCCTAGTATGTAATTGGTGACAACATCCAAGCAAACATGTGGAAAATGAGAGCAAGTGGGTGTGTGGGCTCAGAGGGAGTTGCTTGTTTGGGGGATGATGGAAGAGTGCAGCTCTGGAAGGAGATCAGTTCTATGAGTGTGTATTTCTGGTCTTCAAAAGATTACCACATACATGCTGTCATACAATTTATAATGTGCCTGAGGGAGATAGCTTAACGTAGGGAAGGAGCACGGGCTTTGCAGTCAGTAAGGCTTGAGTTTCAATACCAGCTCAGTTGCTACTGAGTCTATGTGATCTCTGCCTAGTCACTTTACCTTGCTAGGCCTTAACTGCCCCATCTGGCAAATGAAGCTACAGCACTTAGAATATTACAATGCTTGGCATTTAAAGAATGGGACGTTGGGTGGATGCTGTGATGGGCCACATGGACCTTCCTTTCAGAAATGGAGCACTTACTTCCTCAGCTGCAGGGAGTGGTGGTGAAGATGGCCCTTGATGTCAGTCTTTCTTGGCCAAGGTCACGTCTCCTCTCATGGAACAGCCTGCCTCCCATGACTGATCTATGGCCTGGCCACCTCATTCCAACGTGGTATAGTTCTGAAAGGCCATCCCAACTCCAGAGCTCCACGTGGTGTCAGCTGAGACCTTTGTTGGGACTATATCATAGCTCAACTTTTCACTCTGCCCAACTTTGCATCTTTCTCTTCCCTTTCCAGGAGTGACATCCTAAGTAAGTACTCAAGAATTCCTCAATAAAGTCCTGTATGCTAATCTTCAGTTCAGAGTCTGGTTTCTGTTGTGCTCAACCTGAAGCAGATGTTTTATTGATATAATTTTTATTCATAATCCTCCACTCCCTCCTGGGATGGGTGGGGTCTAGTAGCTGCAGGGCCCTTTGCATGCTGAGAAGCCTGAGGTTGTAAGAGGAGGGTTTGGAGCCTGGTGCCAGGATGGGGTTCCAGCTAACTCCATCTTAGCCTCCATTTTTAGGAGGGAGTCAGTGCAGTTGTGGGGAGGAAGAACTCAAACTATGATCAGAAAAGAGATAGGCTGAGAGAGAAAAGGATTACAAGAAACTTCTCTGGAAGAAGAGTAAGAAAGAGGAGGTGGGGGTTTAGAAATGTCTGATGAGGATATTTATGTAGCAAGGATTCTGGGGCCACCCTGCTTGGGTACAAGTCCCGCTTCTGCCACTACTTGCTCTATAACTGAGCAAGTTACTTTTTATCTTTATGCCTCATTTTCCTCATCTCTAAAATAAGAATAGTAAGAGTTACTAGTTCAAAGGTTGTTCTGAAGATTAAATGAGCTAATTAGAAATTAGAAGATGAAAAACATATTTTTTTCCATATATTTGCTCACTACCCCATGAGAAGTTGGAGAAACATACAAAAATTATAGTAATAAGGTTTTACGATGTGTGGAGGTACGTAACTTTAGTAGTGGCACAGAACATAGAGTTCCTTAAGGCCGTGTGGGAGAAAGAGCAATGTCTTTGCAGAAGTGACATTTGAGAAATTGTAGAATAAGTAGAAGCTTGCCAGGGAAGACAAATAGGGAAAGACAGAGAGGATGGCACTTGAGAGGGCTCAGAGATGAAAGGATTTTGGAGACCACGAGGATTTCTAATGTTATTGATTTACCCTGACCAAAAAGTACAGCAAACACCAATATCCATCCTCTCTCTAATTAGTGTGATTGCTCACTCTATAATAGGGCTGTAGTTTCTTACTCTTTCTTTGTTTTGTTTTTTAATGTCTTCTAATTTGGAGGAACTTGGATACATATGTTCTCTCTGGGATGGTTAGAGGACATTTGCATGGCAGTGCCTAGTGTCATAACCACAGATATTCCCTTTTATTAACTTTACCTGCCCACAACCGTTAACTTACAGTTATTTCTTGGTCATTCTACATAAAGCTTGAGGGCAACCTTTGAATATACCACATGTGTTTGAAGGTTTAATATTCACCAACTAGGGGAAGCATACTCCACCTTCTCCTACCTGTCTCTCAGGCACACAGTTTGATGAAATGAGAAGAACGTTGGCTTTGAGGGCATAGATGCCTCTGTTGATCTTGGTTTTGTCTTTCTCTACTAGTTGGGTAAATCTTGGCAAGTTACTCATATTTGGTTATCTTATCCATCCAATGGAGGTAATTCTTATCCAATAGAGTGGTTGAGAGGATTCAATGAATCACTAAATGCCAAGTTATTGATACAATGCCTAGTATGTATTAGGTACCTAGGAAGTATTATTTCTCTTTTTGTCACCTTGCAAATATGAAAACTGTTGGCCTTCAGATGTGTACCACTTCAGCCAGTGTAACTGAAGTCAGTATGGGGGTTGAAGTTGGCCTCCTCCATCTTCAAATTAAAAGTAAATCATGCAGATTCTTGAATGTACCCAATTCAGACTATCTACAGATTAGAGAGCCACAGAACACTTCAAATGATAAACAGCAGGATTTTCAAATTAATTTTGTGAATAGCTTTTAGCAATTTTACAAGGGTATTTGTTATGAAATTCTAAACACTAATCTTACTCATATCTTTAATACTATCTACTCACCCTGCTTCTCCTAATGATTTAAGAATATTTTACTTTTTACTGACACATTTTTGTAAGCTATCCCAAATTCTTTGTGGAAAGAATAGGGATATAGAACACATAAACAAAACAATGAAATGAATAAATATAAAAGCCAAAGAAAAGATTCATCCAGGACAACTTTCTGTGTCAATATGTGCTTTGCATCTTAATTAGGCTAAAAGCCTTGGAAGAAAGAAACATAACATCTTAATGACCAAAACTTATTTGAACTTTCTAATTTTTTTCTTTTTTTTCTTTTTATTTCCCCATAACATACTCACACTAAATCGTATCTAAAGAACAAAACTTTCTGATACGGAACAAATTCTTATTTTTCTCTGGCACATAATTTTTACAGGCTTGTCATGGACAAATAAAGAGAGGCTTGCTGAGGGCCATGGGGGCATGTGGTGCTTGCAATGCACCTGGTATTCCTGGCTCTGTCTCCTGCCGGGGCCCAGGGCTGCATGAAGGGATGAATGTTTTCAATCACACACTCTTGCTTTGTCTATAGCACTAACCCTAGGAGACTTCTCCACTCTTTCCATGACACTTCGTGTGTATCTCCTTCCCCAACCCTGGGTTGATGGAACAAACTGGCAGAATCAGTTGACACAATCTCTATCAGAAGCAACTGGGCTCGTCTTATCCAGAGCCAACAATGCACAACACACAAGAAGGCTAAAGTCCACGGTTGCTGCACATTAACAGATGGGAGGGGAATTATCAGTGAAGAAATACAACTAAGCACTCTGTGGATGGGTGACAAGAAGTTCTCTGGCAAGAGGAACAGATTACATACCAGCCCTGTCTTGGCTCGCTGCCCCCCAAAAATACATAGCAATCCACACTCAGGGAAAATTCCATGAAATAGCAGAGCAGGAACATCCTGAAGCCAATGGCAACACATTCCAAGAAAAACATCCACTGAACCAAACCCCAAACAACACAGACCTCAGAAACGTAAATAAAAATTAACTGAAAAAGGAAACCTTCGGAGTCTTGGGAAGCAATACAACAGATTAAGTGACCACAAAACACTAAAACACCAACTAGTTATTTACCCACTGCTTAGCGGTAAATACAAGGCCCGTAGTCTCCAGGAGGTTATTTCTGGGCGCCAATGACTTAGCACATAGGCTAGCAAAGAGCATGGGCTTTATTTTCCTACCCAGGGCAAGTGGCATTTATAATGGGCCTGAGAACCCAAAGGAAGTTCCTTTGAACCTCTTAGTCTTATGGCTATTTATAAGGATGAGAGAAGAGCAGAGGGTGGGAAAAGCACTGGGCTTAACGTCAGAAGACTCAGGTTTGCATTCTTACTCTGCCACTAGCTCTGCTGTCTTGGCAAGCCACTTAACCAAGCTGAGCTTTGATTTCCTCACTTGGAGAAATGAGTGGATAATAATAATCATTATTTCTCCCTCACAGGGTTGATCTGAATATTAAATGAGAAAATAGATGTGAGGAGTACTTGCTTCATAAAAGGCAAAGTACAATATAATAGCCAGTCATTACGATGGTCACTTCTATTGCTGTCACCACTTCATTTATCCAGAATCACAGGAGAATGAGCATCCACCAATTTCAGCTGAATTTCCTGATCACTGAGGTTTGCCCCTCTGAGCACCTATGTCAAGTAATTTGCCTATAATCTATAACCATTCACTTCCTTAAGAAGGTTGTTGAATATAGTTTAAACTTTCCTTGATGACTTGAAATCAAAGTCATGGACATCTACTGTTGTTCTAAGTAGCTTGTAGTCAGTTCTGTTTGATTTTGATTTTCTTTCCTTTTATGAAGTCAAACACAGCCTCAACCACTGACCTTAATAGCTTCTTCTACCTCTATTTTGCTTCTCTATTTCTAATTCAGTCAATACCAGATGACCAAGCTTGTTAGAAATGAATGCTAACTATGAATCAAGAGTCTCTATTTAGAATCTTGGTAATAAAATACAAGACATGCATACAGGGACATTGAGAACATTATGGTGAAGTTCAGAGACCTTTTTTGGCTTGAGATTATAGAGTGGAAGGTGTCAGAGACACTGACCTCAGGGTGAACATGTGCTGAGCTAGGAATGCTTTGGATATATTGGCCCACTCACATACCTCTTGCACTTTGATGTAAGTAGGTGCAAGTGTAACCATCATCAGTTTACAGTCAGCAGAGAATACAGCCTGAGCCAGGATTAACGTTAGGGCCACGGAATTGTCTTGAGGGCCTGTGGGACAATTTGTAGGTGTTAATCCATGCATAATAACTTAGACTCTTTTGACTAAATTAAGCTCTGTATTTAGACCCAGAGTCACTCAGTTCAGCAAAATGAGCTATTGATTGGTTTCTTCTCTAAATTGGTTCGCTGTTTTACTAATTTTACCTAAACAAACTGTTGTGTAAGCATCGCAGCTCACCATGGTAGAAGCATGATAGAGTCATAGGACATTAGTGCTAAAAGAAAACTTCCAGATCATACATCCCAGTGGTTCCCAAATACTGCTTTAAAGACCCATGTTGGCCCACAAAAAATTTTCATAAGTTTTTAGAAAAAAGTGAGAACAATAGAATAATTTCATACTTTTTTCATAAAGTTAATTTATCCAATTTAAAGAGATGCCTCTTATTCTGAAATTTTGCTTTTTCTTCTTTTTTTTTGGCATTTATTGTCCTTTTATTTGAAGTGATTGTAATGTTTAATGGCAGTTATTTTTTAAAAAAATCTATTTATCAAATACAACATTGAGTACATTGTGTTAAGCTTCTGGTTTATGGTTGTTTTGTTAGTTTATTTAGTTGTCTGTTTGATCTATAAATTTCAAAAGTTTGAGAACTTCAGATCTAGACCAGCTCCTTCATTTTGGATGGAGACGAGACCCCAAGAAAATTGCCAGAGTACACATAACTGAGAGGTTGGAAAGTCAGGACCAAAGCATAGACTCACTGTTCTCTCTGCTCCACAGCTGTCTCCTCCAACAGTAAAATGTTAGTATTACTACCAGTTCTGTGGGATGAGAAAAATGGAGCTTTGAAAGAGAAAGTGATTGAAGAAAGGGAACACAGACACTAACACTTCATGTGTATTATTTTGTTTATTCTTCACCACAACCTTAAAAGAATGATAAAATTGAAAGCACATTACAAATGAAGAAAACTAAGTTCAGAGATGTGAGATAATTTAATGACCTAGAATCCGTCAAACCATATTACCACCTGTTTACGTGTCATTCAACACATATCTGAGTGTCTTTCTTGTGCTAATGTAATTATAGGATTTCAGCAAATTTTAAAGTGATGAGCAAATATTCAATGAATTTTTCTTTTTACTGTTCATCTCAAACAATCCTGTGAGGCTGGTTATCATCTCCATTTTATAGATGAGAAACTGAAACTAGTAGAGTCTAAATGTCTCATCCAAAGTCCTATATATAATATTTGGCACGTTGCTAAGCTGAGACCGGGCTTTCTGAGTTTTACTCCTATTTCCCTTTCTCTATACTCTGCTGGGGATATCTTTTTCTGGAGAAGAGTCGTGCTGCACCATGGTCTGCAAAGGACCATGGGCCAACAGGCCAGAATTGCTGCTTTGAAAAGGCAGGAGCCAAAGAAGGGTTGATGGAGACACCAGGCATGAACGGGTCGTAAGTTTTGGGCTTTCCAATAATAAGCCATTCTCCTCCAGATGATTTTAATAATCTCTAGCACATGTGTTCTAACCCCTTGATGCTGTACAATATGTGTAACCAAATAAAAGATCTCTCCAGATTTGGAGATTTACTGTTTGTGATGGGAAAAGGCCAACCAGATGACATCATTTATATTCCAAATATGAGCTGCTGCCAAGGCTGGTGATGTTAAGCTGGAGAAATTGATCCTCAACATTATTCTTTGAAGGAAAAAAGAAAAAAGGTCTTGGCCTAGATGGTGTCTTTTTTAAAAAAAAATTTATATGAATGTGAAGACTAGTTTAATAAATTTTATTTTATCCAGGATTACTTATGTCCAATGTGTGGGTTGTTTAGGCACACAATTACTTCCATATAATTGAATTTACCAGATTAGGGCATAAGAGTTAGCATTTTGTTTTTGTTGTTGTTGAGTGGATAATGGGTGGAGGATTGACCTGAGGCTTATCTGCTCTTTAACAGGAGAGCACACAAGGTTTCGGGGCTGTGAGCACTTGTTCAAGAGTAAAGATGCCCAGTTTGTAATGGTGGAGTATGGTAGACTCTACATTCCATCCCCCAACTTCTTCCTTCCTAACACAACCAAGATGTTCTTCAGGTGTCCCTAACTACCACAACCACGAGACACAGGAAAAGTTGATACCATTTCCAGTTCTAAATACAGATCTCAATTAATCTAAGCCAGTAAACAAATGGCATTTCCCCATGACCAGTGATCCAGGAGGGACCCTGAGTATAATCAGATAAAGGAAAGGACTGTGTTCCATGCTTGAGGAAAAGAGCGTTCCTTCTTTAGCCCAGCGGATGATAATAAAGAAGCATATAGCCCCAGTTGCCACTGACATCCATTTTACAATCTCGAAGGGCACCAGGTTTAGGATGAGGCTAATGTTTTGGATGACTGAATGGAGGGATGGCAAGTGCCCAGTGCTCACTTACATCATTGAGGCTCGGATCTCATTATGCCTTCTTTGTCCCTGGACTTCCTCTTGTGTAGCTATTGCATTTACTTATTATTTAAGCTGTCTGAGTTTCTATTGCTTGCAGATGAAAGCATCTTAACTGATTGGAAGTGGTGACAAAATTTGCTTCCCGAAGTTCCATTAATTTCTTGAACCACATCCTCACAATATTTCCAAAGATGAAGAGTCTTAAATTCATGTTGATGTCTTTTTTTGTGACCCGCCACCACCACACAAGTGATTTTCTAAAACAAAAACTACTGGTAGCATTCCCTGTCTTGTTGACCTGGCTCCTGCCACCTTTCCAGCCCCATCTTGAGTCATGCCTTCCAGCCCTTCTCCCATCTTCCTGTTGCTCAGACCTGCCATGCTTTCTCTGTCCTCTGGCCTTGCTCCTGCTCTTTCCAAGGCCTGTAACAATCTTCTTTACTGTCTCTTTCTCCACACTCACCCACCATCAAGTCTTGGTGTAGGGAGCACTTCCCTTGGGAAGCCTTCCCTTCATTGCTCCTCCTAACACTCCTCTAGAGCCCTGTTCTCCCCCTGTCAGAGCGTTTTCCAAACTATATGGAAATGACCGGTCATCTCTGTTGGACTGTGGGTCCAATGAGGGTAGGAAACATCTGTTCTGTTTACAGTTTTGTCCCCAGGGTTTAACACATAGTTGGTATTACATAAAATATTTGTTGAAAGAATGATGAATTAATTACTTAAAGCTATTCAAATATTGCCTAGTGCCTAGTGCCCAAATGTCTTAGTATGGTTGTCAACGATCGGGCCTGGAATTCCTGTCCAGGCTCCTCTCCTGTTACTCACCCTGAATTTCTTATTTAAGTGCACTGAATCACAGATCCTCTGCCATTTCATGTCTCGATGCCTGTAATGGGCATTTTGCTACATCCTGAAATGAGCTACTGGTGTGTAGTTCTGCTTTTTTAGATAGGAAAGTTGCTTCAACTTTCAATGCTAGAAAAGTAAAGTGAGTAAAAATTAAATTCTGCTCAGCATCTTTTCAGTTTTACAACATTGGGAAGTGTACTTAAACTCTCCTCTAAAATGTGGAGGTAAAATCGTACCCAACAGGGCTATTGTGAGGATAAATGAGGGAAAGGATGAGAAGTCACCTGGTACAATACTCCTTGTGCCAAGTCATTGGAATAAAACCCTCTTTGCTGAATCATTGTTGAGCTCTGCCTTTTGGTCTCAGAATCAACCATCAATTTAAAAACCACTGATTTATTTCTTTGAAAAGTAAAATCAAAGAATAAAAATGGAGCATGAATCTGGACTTCAGGAAAAGAAAGTATCTGAGAAATAATAAAGTGATCTTGTTGAGTCTCTGTTCTCTGCGTTAGAGTCTGGAGGTTCCAGGTTAGTTGGAGTACTAAAATGCTCACTTTATTATAGATGAACCTATAATTTTCAGGAAGGAGCTGAGTTCCGCAGCTTCAGTAACAGCTAGGGAGCCCACAGGGCCATCCTTCAAGACCTAATGAGAGCACCATGGTCAGTCTTCAGTGGTGCCTTTAATATGCTGCTGGGCAAGAGCTGAAGCCAGGTGGAAACCATTAAAAGCTTTTCTGACTGGGCGGATCACACTCTCTACATTTACAGAATGAGCTAGACTGACTGTTCTCACAAATTCTTCCCATGGTCCTGGGTTCTATTCCTTGACCAAGCTCCTGATTTCTGATGCTGACTTCTGCTCTGTGCTGCCGGTGGTTTGGGACATGCTACCTATTCAGCTTTTTCTAGAGACATCTTGGAGAGATAGAGAAGGACAAGGGGATAGCTTCCAGAAAGGGGTACAGAAATTAGATGCGGCCTCTAAATAGGACTTTTCCCTTCAGCTAAATGTCTTCTTTGTTCAATAGTTGGAAAAATGTCTGCTTTGGAACCAGAGGGCTGGATTTGAATCTTGGTTCATCCACCTACTAACTATAAGATTTTAACCTTTAGCTTTCTCATCTATAAAATGGGGATAATATCTGTCTTGCAGAGTTTTCATGGTAATGAAATGAGATCCTAAATGCAAAACATCTAGCAGAATGTGGGGTGCTTAGTAAGTGTTCAGCAGAAGTGATTCTATTGCTAATCTTTATCATTATTGGAAAGTGTGTGTTTCCTGTAAATTGACTTCAATCCCCTCAGAGTGGAGTAGGAGGAGCAGTTCTCTTTAGACCCAATTTACAAGACACAAGGGAAAAGAAATATAATCCAGAAAGTATCAGAATCACATGCATTTTACATTTTAACCTTTCTGAAAGCTTTATGAGTGTGTCCAACGCAATGATTTAGAATGTCAAGATCTAGATCAACATTCCTCACTGTGGATGGGATGGATCCAAGGGTGGGGATGAACTCTCCATGGAGCGAGGGGAAACAGTGAGCTTTCACAGAAATAAAGATTCAATGGGTAGAGAGAATGAGAAGTAAAGGTGGAAATTGGTGTCATGATATCCTGAAACTCAGTTTCCTCATTTGTAAGACAAACAGGTAGGATAAGATTAGTGTTTCCTTACTGTGAACTGCCAAATTGTTTGTTTTCTCCATGGAACCAAAGCAGACATAAAAGGAATAATAGAGAAGAGAGAAACTGAATACAAGCACTGTTGCAAAGGAGCAGGCAGGGGCAGGATAAAGGTAGTGAATTTTGTTGTTGTTGGTCCATGTACTCACGATAATATTTAAGGTCTCTTTCAGCACTTTCCTACTCTTTCTCCTTCTCCGTTTTCTTCTCCCTCTTAAATTAAGGACCAAGAAATAATGAAGTTTCCAAGGAGAATGGATTCAGCTCAACAAACACTGATGGAGCAGCCAGGAGTAGTTATTGGATTGAGTGCTGAGGATATGAAGACGACTAGGGCATGATCCATGACCCCAATGAATTCTACAATCTAGCAGGAGAGAGAGAGACTGCATATGGTAATTTCAATGTAAGGCAATGAGTTCTGTGATGGGGGAAGCCCAGGGGCTGTGGAAGCTCTCAGGAAGCAATTCGGTGGCAGATATTAGGGGAGACGTCCCCATACAAGTGTTGCCTATGCTGAGACTTGAAGGAAGGACAGGAGCAGTGTAAAGGACAGTGTACCTGCTCAGAGCAATGACCCCAGCTATCATGGTTCACTCCTCCGAATTGCTCCCAGGAGAGAAGCATGGAAATCATTCCAAATCACTGGCTTGGGATGGTTTATTTTGGATGTGCTCGGCACTGAGTACATATTTTTCTAGGATTTGTGAGGAGATGGATTTCCATGTGTGCTGTGCTTCAGTGTGTCTCCTCGGGGTGTTTATTTACTGTGCTTTATTCCATAACCTAGCAGGGTGTCACAGCTGGAGGCAGCTGGTGGTAAATAAATAGCTTCCATTACCCAATGCCGTTACCATCCTCCATCCTGCTTTGCAAACAGGGTCTCAGCCCATGTGTTCCTCTGCCCTCAAATGCATTGCAAACTGTCAAAGCCCTGCAGAGTTGCAGGAGTGTTACCTATTAAAAATGAATCTAGAGGTAAAGCAAAAGACAATTTAGGGCACCATGGGATTCAGACTGGAAGAAGATATCCCTTCCTAGAAAATACGATCAATCATATAGGCTCCCTGATAGGAAAACAAAACACAAACAAATGAACAAATCAAACGTCTCATATTGTGATCTGCTGTGAAGGTGATTTGGGGCAATTCAATTAAACACGGTTTTGTTGAGACTCTCCCATGTGTTCTTTGCTTTCATATTTATCTCATTTGGTGATTTTGTGATAGCTTTGTCAAACCAATAATAAATGTGTATTGAATATGTACCGACTTCCCACCTATCAGAATGCCAGTGTAGTAGAAATTCTGATAGACGCCTCAATTTAACATCGCTTTGTTATTTCAAAAACTACATTGCAGAGAAGAAAGAGGGGGCTATTCACAAGTCCTTAGCCCAGCCACTCTCACCCCAGATTCTTAACACCTCAAAATGGCAGCCTTTCAGTTCTAAACAAGCACACCCTAAGGTCTACTCATTCTGCTCCATCTGAAAGTGGGAGTCCAGTGGGACACAGGAGGAGAACTCATGTTTATTAGAGGACAGGGAGGAAAGCCTCTTTTCCTAAATTAGCAACTCCACAAAGGCTCTAAATAGGGGGCTGAAAACACACATTTGAAAGTGGACATAGTGTTTATCTGCTGAGATAGTCAATATTTTTTTTCCTTTTTCTGTTTCTTGAGACAGGGTCTGGCTCTGTTGCCTGGGCTAGAGTGCAGTGGTGTCATCATAGCTTACTGCAACGTCAAACTCCTGGGCTCAAGCGATCCTCCTGCCTCAGCCTTCTGAGTATTTGAGACTACAGACGTGCGCCACCATGCCTGGCTAATTTTTCTGTTTTTTGTAGAGACAGAGTCTGGCTCTTGCTCAGACTGGTCTTGAACTCCTGGCCTCAAGCAATCTTCCCACCTCAGCCTCCCAAAGTGCAAGGATTACAGGCACGAACCACCATACCCAGCTGGATAGTTAAGGGGTAAAAGTACTTGTCCAAGGGAGGAAAACACTTTGAATATCTATTATTTTCTTGCGATTTTAACTTTCTTGCTGAGTGTCTACTGGCCTGTAGGAGTGTTATGCTGTAAAGGTGCTTATTTAATCTTTATCACTGGGCATTATTTTAAATGCACTGACTTATACACAGGTGGCACAAAATAGCATTTATTAAATGTTAGTTCCTTCCCCTGCTGCAGCTCTTGTGTCTTTTTTCTGGCTGTGGAAGTAGAGTGGATGAAGAATCTATAAAAATTGGTGGAGGGTGAGATTAGTGCTTAACTTAAAGTATGGGTTCTTCCTTCAGACGAAGGGGATTAGACTATCTACTTTGCAATTGTAGTCTTTGAGGTCATAGAAAGTCACATGACTCATAGTTATAAAAGCTTATCTGAGATTTTTCTTTCCTTTCAAGCTCTCCTAGCATAAGACTTCCCATCAATTTATCTACCAAGGGTTCCATGCAGCAACCCGCGACTCCTTTGCCACCACCATCTTGCTTCAGCTGTGTGGTTTTCCTACCACCTGCGTATGTGTTTACCCTTGCCTTTACATTGGAAAAAGGCCAGCTACTCTGATCCTATTTTCTTGCCCGTAAGGTGGGAATATTAATTCCTGTCTTTAGAGAGTAGAGGTCTTGTGAGGACTAAATCAGATAATAGTGTGTACACTTCCTGATATTGAGCAAGTTTTCAATGTAGTAGCTCTTGCTTTCTCTGTCTCCCTTTTCCTGAAGTTTAATACTCAATCTCCACTTCAGGGGTCATTTGAAGTGCCCTAGTTAAGTGTATATGGAGTTAGCCTCCCTGATAATTCTGCAATGACAGTACACCTCATTTTTAAAGACTTGAGTTTTACTTACTTATTTTTTTTACCATCGTCTTAAGAAAAAAAAGTCCTCACCTTGTATTCAAATATGAGCTTTTGGATCCCTCACCTTTTCCTGCGGTGATCTGGTTGAAGACTTCCTCTCTGCTGTTCAAAATGAACCCCAAGTTTTCTGCAGCCTGCCCTGCCCAGCCATCACTTCCTGCCAGGCAATGGAATGGTCTAGCCTCACTCACCAGTGTCCATTAGGAATCATCTGAGGTAACATAGTTGGCATTTTAGCTCTCCTTAATGCCTAAAGAAGATTGACTTGGACTCCCTTTCTCTGCTCTTTTCAATATGCCTGTGATTTCTAGGAGGCTTAGGTCCTTGTGGCCACCTCTGACTCTTTCTTCTGTCTGACATTACCTATTCCCATCCTCTATCTCTGTTCTGTATCATACTGATCCTGTGCCTTGATTTCTACACAAAAGTAGCTCCAACTACTTGTATCTGTGATCCATTTCCCGAAGATTGAGAGAGGGGTCAGAGAAGGAATTTTACATTGCAGCAGCGCAAACAATTTCAAATTTAGCATGAGGCTTTTGGTGGATTAGCTAGTAGTTTAGAAAATACCCACTCCCTACACCAGCTCTCCTCCATCAGAGTTCGCTTGCCCACTCGGGCATGTGAGTTGCTTTGGCCAATGGGATGCTGTCAGAGGGGACACAAGCAGAGGCTTGACGTGTGCTTTCCAGGGCTCCAGCTCTTGTAGTTTTACTAATGCTAAGAGAAAAATGTGCAGCACATATAGCCCATTTGTCCCAAAGGATGAGAGCCTTGTGTCGTAGCCCTGGAACGAACACGTGGCCTGGAGCCGTACCCAGCCAGGCCAGCCAACTTTCAGCTGACCGACAGATGCGTGAGCGAGAAATAATTGCTTATTGTTGTTCTGAGTTTTGGGGTCATTAGTTATGCAGCAATATCTGACCAATACAAGGCCCCATTGTTCTTAAATGTCTTGATAACCTTGGCACTGGGAGTTTTCACTTTTCCCTTTGTTCTGTACAGTGGCCTAGCTTCATGCCATTTCACTAATTATTCTCCATTTCTCTTCTTTCTCCCCAAACGTCTCACTTCCCAGTACCCCAAACTCCTGCTGATTTTGGATGTAAAGAACATTATTTCTCCCTTTTGTTGTCTTAGCTCCTGCCTATGCATACCTCAGAGTGGTACTTTCATTTTAAGCTGCTTTAAACAGTTTTAATAAACAAACAGAGATTCTCTGTAGGAGGAATTCTTGTGCTACCTGCTAAAACAATAACATGTTTTTTTCCTCATCTATCATCTACTCCCACCTCTGTCCCTCATCTCAGATCTGACTTGGCTGCTCTTTGGAGGATTCCAGCAATTTTGTCAGGTAGCAGGCCAAGTCTGGGTGGTCTGTCCCGGCTTAGGTCACCTTTTTACTTTGTATTCACACCGATTTGTGTTTTTTACCAAGTCTGGTAGCTGTGCCGTTAGAAAGCATTTTAAAACCCCCAACTTTGCCCCTCCTTCCGCCTCGTTTCCCTGTCCACCCCGGCATCAGGGGAGCTTCATCTTCTGCGCTTTCATTCTCTGCAGTGGTTTTGAACCTGGCATGTGTTTACCTGCTGACCCTTCCCATTCCAGGTCCCTTCTGCGGAACTGCCACTCCCTCTTCCCTTCAAGTTCAATGACAAAAGACCCCCATACCCCAGAACAGTGCCAGTTTCCCTGACCAGAGGGCTCAGAGACACGGACAACCAGGCTTTCTCCACCCACTCAGGGGCTAAGGGAGAGACGCGGCAAAGGCCACCCACAATCCCAGCCAAGCTTGACACTGCTGTTCCTGTTTCCTGCCAGTTCAATGACCAGAATCTCTTCCTGATCTTCCCTCCCATACTTTGGGCCATTTTTCTGGCCAATCCTGTTGCTTTTGGAGCTGCCACCTCATTGGACCTGGCTCCTGGGATCTGCCTTGTCCTGCTCCTCTTGGTTCTCAGTGCTCCCCAGAACCGCGCTGCACCTGCTGGCCCTGTCTCACCTTGTGATTTGAATATGGTCCCCCTTACAGAAGACCCCTCCACTGTTGTCTGCCCTGTGTTCCCACTGGACTGTGCCATGTCCCGCACTTGGTGCCTCTCTGCTGTTGGCACAGCGGGTGGCAGGGCAGTGGGGTGTGATCCTCTCTTAGGGGCTCTCATTGACACTCAGCACTGAAGTGCCCCCTGGATGGGGATCAGGGGCTTCACATGTCCACAGCACTGGAGGGATTATGGTGTCCTTCCCCGCTATGCAATTCCAAATAAATTCAGATTAGGCCACAAAACAGAAAACTGATAAGCAAGCTGAGATTAAAACCAGTTCCTTCTTCCTTTTCTGATTAGAACACTTGGATAAGTTTGCCAGAGCTGAGCTTTTCTTACATCATCCTGTTTAAAGTTATTCATTCATTCATTCATGTTTTTAAGTATTTATTAGCTAGTCATCCTTTGCTAATGTCCCAGGTGTGGGTTTCATTGACTGCCATTTGAAAATCCAGCGCTGATTAATCTCTCTCAGTCTTGCTCACACCACTCCTTCCTGCCCATCGCACCTGTTGTGTACCTGCCTACAACTCATTTCCTCCTGCCATGTCCCTCCAGAGAGATGGATGTTCTGCTCTGCTACTTAGAAAGGACTTCTCTCCCATATCTTCTCTCTTGAGGCAAGGAATTAACCTGGTTAGTACCAACCTGGTTAGTATTCTGAGTGGCTACTTAATTTGTGCTTTCTTAAATCTGCCTATGTCAGCTTTCTTTTCTCTCTCATCCACAGCCAAATCCACTCGACACCTATTTTTCTTTGCAAAAGCTCTGGTGCCTGTGGGGTAGGGGGACTGCCAGTGGAAAGGGGGCCTTCCTAGGGTCTTTGGGCAGCCAAGGAGTAGCAGGAGACCAGCTGAGTTGGTGAATTATAGAAAGGAAGGTGCCCCAATGAGACCTGTGCCTGCCAGAGAAAATAGCAGTACACACAACCTCTTGTCTGTGTATAGGACTCTACAGTTTATAAGGCTTTCACATCATTTGCAAAATCCATCCTCACCATAGCCAATTTTACATTATCCTAATACTATCCCCATTTTACAAATGTGGAATTAGGGCCCAGAGAGCTTAACTGACCCCCAGAGTTACCCAGATGCTATAGAAAACTCGACCAACTCGACAATTGTGGCAAAGGCTGGTCTGTATTTGAGATCCAGTTCGGCCCATTTCATTTCACAAAACTGAAAAAAAGGACAATTTTCTTCTTGAATTTATTTATTTTAAGTTATTTGCACATATTTATATTTATACCCCATCTTAGTCCAGACAAGATTTAAGCAAATATACACATACACTCTCACATATCCCAACTGAATATGTGGGAACTGCATTTTTGAAAGATTTTTGAACCCAAAACCTCAAACGATTTGTTTAGCTTTTGGTCAGCAAACAAGAATACTTGTATTTCCATCAGTAAGTTTTTGGGCGGGTTTGCTTTTGCAGGGTGCTGAGTAACGTCTAGCAAAGGCCCCCTCTGTTGAAACCCAAATACACTCAAGTTGTGCACTTAGACCCAACCAGAGGAAGCCAAGATCGAGGAAGACTGCCAGATGTTTACACTGCCTTTTCATGGAAAGCTAAGCTTTTTATTTTTGTTTGCTTATTTGTTGAGCTGTGGAAGGGAAGTTTGAACAAGACCCATTCCAGGGCAATGAAGGGCGGAATGGTAAGAGGTATTGACGAAATACGTGGCGGATCTCTGTGTGGGTGGCAGTCTCACTGTTTGATAGCCAGGGAAATCTGAGGTCCTTGGAGGGCAGAGGGCACAGGACCCTGGCTCTGGCTCTGGCTCTTTCACTTGGATAGCTGTTGGCTGTTGAGCAAGTCATAGTCTTTAGGAAGTATGGCTTTGCAGCTAAGAACATAGGTCCTGGAATTAGACAGTTCTGGGCTTGAATCCTAGTTCTACCCTACGCAAGTCACCTCCTATCTCTGAAGCCTCAGTTTCATTATCTGTAAATGGAGACGACGTCTTGCTGGGCTCTTGTTAGAAATTAATGATATGACCTCATTTAAGCATTTGACAGGGTGCACTTTCCTGAGCTCAGTTCCTTCATCTCCAGGTAAGCCACAGACCCCTCCCGGCTCTGACGTTCTTGGAGTCTGCAGTGGAATCAGGATTGCTCTGGGCTGTCTGCTTCCACGACCAGCTACCCCTCTCTTGGCCTCTGGACTTTCTCAAGGCTTGCCTTGTCTTTTCTTGTTCCTGGGACAACTCAGGCGCCAAATTGAGAGAAGCCTCTCTCCATGTGAATAAACACATTGACAGTATGTATGTATCTTGGACCAGGATCTGCTGCCTGTGTAACCAAGGAAGAATTTCCGCTGAGTTATGAAATTAGCCACTGGTATTTGGGCACTGGAGGATGGAAAATGCAAGGGTGTATGTTTTGGGGGCTTTTTCTGAATTCCCTCGGTGCTTGCTCATGCTGTACCCCTTACCTACAATGCCCTCTCCCCTCTTCACCCTATACCTCGGACCTGCTGAGAGACAGCGCAGAGCAGAAGAGAAAGCAGGTGCTTTATAGGCAGATACACCTGAACTCCATCATGCTTCTGCTGCTGCCTCAAGGTGTGTTTGAATATTCTGAACCTCTTTTAGGCAGTATGGCATGATGTAACCATGGACCCAGTTCCATGCTTATTAACTCCATGACCTTGCACATTACTCACTTTGCTCTGCCTCAGTTTCCCCATACTTAGGATGGGCACTTCTCTTATTGCTGCTGCTAGGATTACATAAATGATAGACAGATAGATATAGACCAATAGAGGTATCACTTAGAACGCTTTGCAGTGCATATGTAATACTAACAGTCTGCTATCATTATAATCTTCATTGTCAAATTCTTTTCCTATAAAGTAGATGATGATAAACCTATCTCATAGAATTGTTTTGAGGTAGATTAATTTCTTTTCCTTATTCATACTGTCAACTAAACTCAGCTTCTACTTTCATTCTCTCTTTTTTCTAACTGTAGGGTTTTTCCCCCTCAAAAAAGTTACTTTCTCAAGACAAGTCAGAAAACAGTACAATTAGGACTTTAGAATGTGGAGGAAAACATGTTAGAGTAATCTCATTTTAGTTGGTTGAAAACAAAGCTGTAAGAATTGTTTTCACTAAGAAGTATATTTTTCAAGACTGATAAAAAAAAAAAAAGCCCTAAAATTTAAAATCATAGCTACAGTATAGTCCTCTTGGCTGTTCTAGTAAATACAGAGATGTGCAAAACAACGTAGGTGATACTTTTGTACAGAACAATATTTGTAGATGAAAAAGTTGTTAGCCAAGTCTGGTTTCATAAAATAATTGTGTTTCAATATGATCACTTAGCTAACCTTTGGTTGTTTCCTGACCCAGTCCATATTGCTTTTCTCTTTCTATCTTTGTATCCTCACTAGATGATGCCTAATAAAAATTAAACAGATGTTGGTTACAAGGAAAATTAGAATCCAAATGTAGTACTTCCTTTTAATTCAAGGCCCAGGTCAAATCTACCTTTGCCTTACCAGAGGTGTTCCTGGGTTCTCCCAGGGCAACTCTATCTCACCTTTCTCTATGTGCTGGTTATTATCTATTTATCTATTTATTTAGATGGTGATAAAAGTTATAAGGGAAGCATAGTTTGTTCTTGATTAGTAATTAAGACTGCTAACTGTCCATCTTCCCTGCCAAGTGTTTACACTACTCCTTCATGGAAAGCTAAGTTTTTTATGCTTTTTATTTTTCACCTAATACAATATAGGACACATAAATAAATAGAAAAATGAGACTACTAGTTCAGCTGAGCTACCAAAGTGCTGGATAAAGGAAACTAAAATTTCTTCTGTGCTCACTGCATACCAGAAATACACTTGTCAAGTGGTAGACGCATTGCAGAATTTCTCTTATGTAATTTATCTTGGAAACCCACAATGCTAGGTATTATGATCCTTGCACAGCAAATAAGCGAGAGAACTGAGATCCAAAGGCAAACCACATGAAGTCCAAAGCTCTTTTGCCTACCCAAGCCATGCTTGGGGAGATGTCCAGTCAATTTCTCTATTCCACAAATGTTTAATGTGGGCAAAGAAAGCAGCCTGTAAGGTGATATGTAAGTCAATCTTGATGTAAGTCAGTCTTGTTTTTAGACACTTTGAGTGAACAGTTTTTGTTTTTGTTTTTTAACCACATACACTTAAAATGTTTCATGAGATGTCTCCACTCCTCCAGACTGGGGAATCTCCCATCCCACATGGCTAAGTGTTAACACGGGTGACTCTGCAGGGAGCTTGATGCATAGCCTGGTGCCAGGGCAGAGCAGCTGACCACAGCTTTCCTGGCCCTTTTTAGGGTTCATGGCCTTTCTGGCCTCTGTCATAGCTCTCAAAGTGGCTGTCTTGTCTACATTCCTTAGTCTTTCCATATAAACAGGACACCCTACCCATTTATGCAACTTCCAAGAGAGCTTTATAAACATAGAGCTGTCTTTAACCTCCCTTCTCCCACTTTCTTTAATGGAGTGCTGGGGTATGAAAACCAGGCTTCTTCCATCTGGGTCATCTTGACCACATCTCTGGGCTTTAGTTTCCCCTTCTGCAAAAGAAGCTAGCCTAGAGCTGGGTCTTTTGAATTTTGTACCTTCAAAGATACCATTTTGTATAACTTTGATCTTAAGGCCCCCTGAATTTTGTGAAACTAGAGAACTATGTCTTCAGTGCCTAGTATCATGCCTGGCACAAAACTGGATTTTCCTAAAGATTTGCTAAAAGCGCTAGCATCTACAAAACTGCATAAGCTTGGTGGTCATTAGGGGTCTTCACCAAATATTTCAAATGTTCTCCCCTTCCGAGCACAGGGTGGGACCGCACTGCCAAGCCCCCTGTGGTTGTGCGGGTCCATCAGACTTATCCTGGCCTGTGAGTGTGTGAGGAACACTTAATTGCTAGTGCGAGATCCTTGAGAGTTCTCTTTTCCCTCCACGGGAAGAGGGCCATGTTCTAGATAGAGACTGCTTTGTCAGCTGGGTCTCAGAGTGGGGAACACAGTGCAGAGAGGAGTCCCCTGGCTGAGTCTGCAGACACGTAGCAGAATTCCAAGCCAACCTTTGCTGTTGTAAGGCACTAAGATTTTTTGGAGTTGTTTGCTATCTCAGGGTAATCTGTCCTGCCCCAACTGATTTAATAAACTATATCATAATTAACTGGTTCCCTCTGTTTGAATAACTATAGACATACAGAGCTAGCTGCCACCCAGAGCCTCTAACAAGGACGAACAAAGTGGTGTGACTCATTTAACTGATAGCACTCCTGCCCAAACCAAAGCCATGGGATAATTTCAGTAGCAATAGTCACAATAGGACAGTATTACTCTTCTTAAGGTAAACACAATTTCGATTAGTCTTTTAGAACACTTGGCTGTGACTTAGATGCGCATGACTATTTCAGATCTTGTTTTCACTCAGTGTGTCCAGTTCGGATATCACTGGCCTAATGTATCCCAGGGGACCCTCCAGTCCAGCATGCAGGAAAGAACATGCTCTTTGGAAGCATACAGTAAGTTCTTTGACCTCTCTGAGCCTCAGTTTCCTTACTTGTACAACAGCAATGACAAATACTACTTCACAGTGCTGTCATGAGTATCACATGAAATATTATACATGCCGCACTGCAAGCATCGTCCGGCACACGTGTAGTTGGCTCTCAGAGTGTATGTAGTAGGCACCTCTCAGCTTTAAGGAAGGTGAACACGTGTTTCTATTTGCCCTAACTGGTCCCATTTTTTGCTACTTGTTCTTACGTAATTATTATTATTTTTTAAAGTAATGATGGTGAGCTTAGCGATAAGCTGAATTTTATTTTTTTAAATTTTTAATTTTAATTGACAAATAATTGTATATATTTATGGGTGTAATGTGATGTTTTGCTATATGTTGACATTATGGGAATGATTAAATCAAGCTAATTAACATATAGATCTCATATAATTATCCTTTTATTATAGTGAGAACATTTAAAATCTCTTTTAGCAATTTTGAAATATACATTTTTTAATTTTTTTTTATTTCAGCATATTATGGGAGTACAAATGTTTAGGTGACATATATTGCCTTTGCCCCACCTGAGTCAGAGCCTCAGGCATGTCCATCCCGCAGACGTTGTGCACCGAACCCATTAAATGTGAATATATACTCATCCCATCCTCCCCCCTCCCACCTGCCCGACACCCAATGAATGTTACTACTATGTGTGCACGTAAGTGTTGATCAGTTAATACCAACTTGATGGTGAGTACATGTGGTGCTTGTTTTTCCATTCTTGTGATACTTGACTTAGTAGAATGGGCTCCAGCTCTATCCAGGATAATACAAGAGGTGCTAGATCATCATTGTTTTTTGTGGGTGAACAGAACTCCACAGTATACATATACCACATTTTCTTAATCCACTCATGTATTGATGAGTACTTGGGTTGTTTCCACATCTTTGCAATTGTGAATTGTGCTGCTATAAACATTCTAGTGTAGATGTCTTTTTTATAGAATGTCTTTTGTTCCTTTGGGTAGATGCCCAGTAATAGGATTGCTGGATCAAATGGTAGTTCTACTTTTAGCTCTTTGAGGTATCTCCATATTGCTTTCCACAGAGGTTGCACTAGTTTGCAGTCCCACCAGCAGTGTATGAGTGTTCCTTTCTCTCCACATCCACACGAACATTTATTGTTTTGGTACTTTTTGATAAAGGCCATTCTCACTGGGGTTAAGTGATATCTCATTGTGGCTTTGATTTGCATTTCCCTGAAGATTAGAGATGTTGAGCATTTTTTCATATGTTTGTTGGCTATTAGTCTATCTTCTTTTGAAAAGTTTCTGTTCATGTCCTTCGCCCACTTTTTGATAGGGTTGTTTGATTTTTTCTTGCTGATTTTCCTGAGTTCTACATAGATTCTAGTTATCAGCCCTTTATCAGATGTGTAGCATGTGAATATTTTCTCCCATTCTGTAGGTTGTCCGTTGCTCTTGTGATAGTTTCTTTGGCTGTGCAGAAGTTTTTTAATTTGATAAGTTCCCATTTACTTATTTTTATTGTTGTTGTGATTGCCTTTGGGGTATTCTTCATAAGTTTTTTGTCTAGGCCAATTCTGTAAGAGTTTTTCAACATTTTCTTCTAGAATTCTTATAGTTTCTAGCCTTAGGTTTCAGTCTGTTATCCACCGTGCATTGATTTTTGTGAGAGGTGAAAGGTGCATATCCTGTTTCAGTCTTCTACATGCAGCTATCCAATTTTCCCAGCACCATTTATTGAATAAGGGTTCTTTTCCCCATGTACAACATGATGCTTTGATACATATATTCACAGTAAAAGTATTACAACAGGTAAGCAATTTAACACATCCATCACCTTTCATAGTTAGCATTAAAAATTTTTGTGTTTGTGGTACAAGCACCTAAAATCTACTCTCTTAGCAAATTTTCAAAATACAATACAACATTATTAACTATAGTCCTCCTGCTGTATGTTAGATCTTTAGACTTATTTATTCTATATATGGAAGCTTTACCTATTATTGCACCAAAATTGTCCTTTATAAAGGAAAATCATAATTTATGCATTACATTCAGTTGTCATGTCTCAAGTCTTATTTAATTTGGAGCAATTTGTTCAGTCTTTCTATGTATTTCATGGCATTGACATTTTTGAAGTGGACAGGTCAGTTATTTTATGGAATGTTCCTCAATTTGGTTTAATCTGTTTCCTCGTGATTAGATTTATATTATGTATTTTTTGGCAAAAATATCAAAGTATGATGCTCTGCCCTTCTCAGTACTCGATGTCAGGAGGAACATGGTGTCAAATTGTTCCATTGCTGGTGATGTTAACTTTGATCTCTTGGCCAGGTGGTGTCTGCCAGGTTTCTCTACTGTAAAGTTTCTATTTCCCCCTTTGTAATTAACAAGTGACTTTGGGGGAAATACCTTGAAACTATGCAAATATCCTATTATTCCTCAGACTTGCACCCACTAGTTTTAGTGTCCATAAATAATTCTTATCTGAGTCAATTATTATTATTATGGTTGCTGTCTTAGTTTGTGTTTCTATAACAAAATACCACAGATTGGGTATCCAATCCAATATATTTTTTTCTACTTTTATTACTTGGCTGTCTACTATAAGGAAAAGCTTTCCCTTCCCTACCATTTGCTTACTCTGATCTGTATGGAGTCATGTTAGTCATGTTATGTTTTTTTTTTTGTTGTTTCTTTTTTTTTATTCAATAGATTTTAATCTTTATTTCATTTATTTCCTATGGTGCTCAAATTGTGTCACTGGCCACCTCTAGTCATTTTCCAAGTCTATTTCAAAAACCACACCTTTCAGAAGCCTGGTCCAGTTCACTTTGGCCAAGTCAGCAGCTCCTTTTTCTGTGCAACTCTAGACCTGTGTCCTTTCCTCTCCTTATACAAGTTTCTTGTTGGTTTTCTTTTTCACATTAGATTTTGAGCTCTTAAACATAGGAAAGTGTCTGATTTCTCTCTATATCCTCCATGCTTAATACAGTGACTGGTGCATGGGGAAACCTAAGTTCATTTTTATTAAAAAGCATGATTAAATGGAAGAAAGACAAACAGTGCTTAAGTTTCCATCAACTTGCCTCAATCCCTTTTTTGGGTACTAGCTTTAACAAGCAAAAAGGAAATCATCTATTAACATTCATAGCAGGCTACTGTGAGTCTTTCAATAATAGCAAGGCCAAATCAAAGTGGATTAAATTGTTGACGTGTTTGAACTTCACATAAATATTTCCCCCCATTTCAGGCCAACTCTGACCTCATCTCCTTAGTGTTGGTTTACCATTAGCTTGATATGCTGTTTTTTTCTCTATTGGTTCTTCACTCATTAAGAACTTCCCTGTCCAAACATGAAATAAAGGGATGTAATCAACACTTCCATCAGAGGGGATGAATCTAGTGGAAAGGGTCTAGGTCCTTGATCAGGGGCCCCAGGTTTTGTCTCCTATCTGTGCAGATTAGATGTATGACTCTGGGAGAGTTGCCTATATTATGGGGCCGTCATTTCCTTTACTCTGCAATAGGGATAGATTATAGCACATGAGATACAAAGATATCCTGGACCTTAATTGAGGTAATTGAAGTGCAATCACTTTGAAACTGTATAACTAGCTCTCAGGAGCCTCTGCACCTTTGCACTTGGCATTCCATTTACTGAGATGCCCTTCCTTGTCTCTGCTGCCTCTTTAATGTCAAGTCCCTCCTGATCTCTTAGGACTCTGCTTACCTATCACTTCCTTGAGTGACTTATTGTACCTCCAGATCTCTGTTTTGTGTAGACACAACCCAAAAGGTCCCCTGGGTCACACAGTCCACATGCATAAGCTAAGCACTGAATGATTCTCCCTGAACCACACCTGGACGTTTCTCCTCGCAGTCCTGGCAGCCATCTGCATTCATTTCTTTGTGTAAGAACAACTCTCTGACAGTGAAAGTATCCTTCGGCTCCCTCAAGTTATCTGCCTCAGGACAAGCCGTATCCCAAATCCACACACTTGGGCACAGTCTCTATGTGAGACACTGATGGCTGCTCACCCTAACCCGAGAGATTTCCACCAGATTTGGGAAAAAGAAGACTTTTGTAGATGGCAAGATGGACTGCAGAGGCCAGAAAATGTGTATTAAAATAAAAGAGCAGACAATATTTTAATCAGGATTTTAAAAGGATCTATATAGAGCACATTAAAGCTTTCCTTTGTTTGCTCATTACCAATAAAGAAATAGTCACACTCCTTCACCTGATTTATAAGTTTACAACCAACTCTATTTTTTCTTTTTTTTTTGGTCTCATCTTCTGTCTTTCCTCTAAGTGCAACCTATGGTGCAGCCACTTTGATCTTACTGTTCTTCAAACACAACTTCTTCCTCGCTTCTATATCTTGTCTCAAGATGTTTCTTCTGCCAGAATGTCCTGTCCTATCCCTCACCTCTACCTGGAAAATTCTCCCCTTGCTGAAAAGTCCTCCTTTCTGTGAAGTGTCTTAAATCATCCCCCAAGGCAGTAGGTTGCTCACTTCTTTGAACATTCCTCAATGACAGCACAGATTCAGGCCCTGTGCTACTTTCCAATTGGGAGCCCAGGGTGGTGAATATTGCCTGATGCAAAGATGCAAGGGGTACTCTGCAGTGTTTCTGAAAAAATGAAAGTGGAATAATGTGGGCGGGAGTTAATAGTCATTGTGCACTTATATATCCCAGGCATAGGGTTGGAATCTTTGAACATCTTACCTCTTAATTTTCATAACAACCATTTGCAGTGAACTTTATCATCCTTAATTTTACACTAAGGATACTGGGGATCAGAGAGTGAGCAACCTGTTTATGGTCACACATCTAGTAAGCAGAGATCATATATAAACCATGCTCTCTCCAACTTGTATAGTATCATTTTTATATTTAGAAAGTATGTCATAAATGGATGTAAATGTCAAATTTTCCCATTTAATTTTCTTTTTCATTGGGCTAGATAGGAGGACACAAAGGTTATAGTCTTGGTTGTGCTGCTTATATATCTGTACGACCTTGAGTACATTTTAAAGGAATCAACTCAGGTATCACCTCCTTTAAAAAGTGTTTCCTGAATCCCTTCCCTGGGATGAAATGTCTTTTCTCTGTCTTTCTGTCATGACCTACGTGTATCACTCTTATTAATTCACATACTCATCTCCTTACTTGCCAATCTTTCCTGCTGGACTGTTTTTTCCTTAAGAGCTGCAATTGTGTCATAATAATCTTTTCTTTCTTTGAGCCTAGCCCAAAGAAAGGAGCTGGCACATAGATGATACACACTAGATGTTTACTGAATTAATAAATACATGAGAGAGTAAATTTCCTTACCCTGTTTAGGTCTTACTTTTCCAATCTGAAATGAAAAGTTTGGACTCAATCAAAGCTAGCCCAAATATGTCACGTGTGCTGCACTCACCCTTTCTGTGTCCTTGACAGACATTGCAAATAGATTACTCCATTGTATCCTGGGCACAATTGCAAACTCCTTCTCACTATAGGGGCCCTCTACTACCAATGCGTTTATTGCCATCCTTAATTTAGATGTTCTTTCTGGCCCTTGACAGTTTCACATCCTCAGAGTCTGGTCCTTCCCATTTAGAAGAAAGCATGGGCAAGATGCTCTCCAAAGGCCGGGTAAAGGGGATGATGGATGATATTCCTGCCACTATGTCACCTCCTGAATTTTCATCACTGCATTCCTGATTTGACAAGTGATTTAGCATCCCAGGCTGGGGAAGGACCGATGGATGAATTGGTCCTCTGTGCGTGGCCGTTGGGCAGGAAATTAATAAGAATGCTGGCTGACATGATCTATGGTACTGTAAGCTCATTATGCCTGATTAGCTTCCAGCCTTTCACTCCCTCTGACAGCTACAGGGCCTCAGGGTTTCCAATGGCAACTGTTTCCCTTTCTCTAATTGATGGCTAGATCTCCGACCATGAAACCAAACCCTCCCACAGACTTGTCAGAGTGGGGACCTTTCTGCATCATATTACCTTCTCCTTTTTGGCAGTGGGAAGGTGAGCTCCTGGGTTGTCTAAGTGGTGTTGACAGTAAAGCCCTTTGAACTCAGGAAACGAAATTTGAAGGGGTCACTTCAGTTCAGTTGATCAAGTTCTTATCGAACTACTTACCATGTGCTGACATCTGTGTTCAGTATGGAGATGGCAATGTAAGTAGATCAAGTAGATCATATGACACCAAAAAATAGGAGAGAAGTATTTCAATATATTTTAACAAGCATTTGTGATGTGCAATGGCACCAAGCACTGTGGTATATATTCAACTGAATCCAAATTGAACTGATGTGTGTTCACACACACACACACACACAGTGAATAATCACACAGGCATACATTGTTTTGTTGCACTTCACTTAGCTGTGCTTCACAGATATTGTGTTTTTTTATAGATTGAAAGTTTGTGGCAACCCTGCATTAAGCAAGCCTATAGGCACCATTTTTCCAGCAGCTTGTGTCTCATTTGGGTAATTCTTCCAATATTTTGAACTTTCTCATTCTTATTATATGTTATAGTGATCTGTAATAATCGATTTTTGATGTTATCATTGTGGTTATTTTAGGGCACCAGGAACCAAAATTAATTAAGTGTTGTGTATGTTCTGACCACCCCACTGACAGGTGGTTCCCACATTTCTTTCTCTCTCCTTGGGTCTCCCTGTTCCCCGAGACACAACAATATTGGAGTTAGGCCAATTAATAACCCTACAGTGGCCTCTAAGTGTTCAAGTGAAAGATTGCACATTTCTTATTTTAAATCGAAAGTTAGAAATGATTAATCTTAGTGAGGAAGGCATGTCAAAAGCCAAGATGGGATGAAAACTAGGCCCCTTGCACTGAACATCCATGTTGTAAATGCAAAGGAAAAGTTCTTAAAGGAAATTAAAAGAGCTACACCAGTGAACACGTGAATAATAGGCAAGTGAAACCGCCTTATTGTTGATAGGGAGAAAGTTTTGGTGGTCTGGATAGAAGATCAAACCAGCCACAACATTCCCCTAAGCCAAAGCCTAATCCAGAGAAAGGCCCCAACTTTCTTAAATTCTATGAAGGCTGAGAGAGGTGAGGTAGCTGTATAAGAAAAGGTGGAAGCTAGAAGAGGTTGGTTCATAAGGTTTAAGGAAAGAAGTTATCTCCATAACATAAATATACAAGGTGAAGCAGCAAGTGCTGATGTAGAAGCTGCAGCAAGTTATCCAGAAGATCTAGCTAAGATCATTGATGAAGGTAGCTACCCTCAACAACAGATTTTCAGTGTAGATGAAACAGCCTTCTAGTGGAAGAAGATGCCATCTAGAACTTCCATAGCTAAAAAGGACAAATCAATGCCCGACTTCAAAGCTTCAAAGAAAAGCCTCATATTAGGGGCCAATGCAACTGCTAACTTTAAGTTAAAGCCAATGCTCATGTACCATTCTGAAAATCTTAGGCTCTTAAGATTTATGATAAATCTACTCTGCATGTGCTCTATAAATGGAAAAACAAAGCCTAGATGACAGCACATCTGTTTATAGCATGGTTTACTGAATATTTTAAGCCCACTGTTAAGACCTACTGCTCAGAAAGAAGATTCCTTTCAAAATATTTGTGCTCATTGACAATGAACCTAGTTACCCAAGATCTCTGAGGGAGACGTACAAGGAGATGAATGTTGTTTTCATGTCTGCTAACACAGCATCCATTCTACAGCCCATGGATCAAGGTATAATTTCAACTTTCAAGTCTTATTATTTAAGAAATACATTTTTTAAGGTCACAGCTGCCACAGATGGTGATTCCTTTGATAGATCTTGACAGTCAATTGAAAACCTTCTGGAAAAGATTCACCATTTTAGATGACATTGATCACATTTGTGATTCACAGGAGGAGGTCAAATATCAATATTAATAGGAGTTTGAAAAAAGTTGATTCTAATCCTCATGGATGACTTTGAGGGGTTCAAGACTTCAGTGGGGGAAGTAACTGCAGATGTGGTAGAAATAGAAAAAGAAAGAGAATTAGAAGGGGAGTCTGAAGATGTAACTGAATTGCTGCAATTTCTCAATAAAACTTGAATGGATTGCTTTGTATGGATGAGCAAAGGAAATGGTTTCTTTTGGTGGAGACTACTCCTGGTGAAGATGCTGTGAAAATTATTGAAATGACAACAAATCATTTAGAATGTTACATAAACCAAGTTTATAAAACAGCAGCAGGGTTTGAGAGAGTTGACTACAATTTTGAAAGAATTTCTACTGTCGATAAAATGCTATCAAGTAGCATCCCAGTCTACAGAGAAATTTTTCCTGAAAGGAAGAATCAATTGATGCAACAAACTTCATTATTGTCTTATTTTAAGAAATTGCCACAAGCCAAGCGTGGTGGCTCACACCTGTAATCCTAGCACTCTGGGAGGCCGAGGCAGGAGGATTGCTTGAGGTAAGGAGTTCATGACCAGCCTGAGCAAGAGCGAGACCCCATCTCTACTTAAAAAAATAGAAAGAAATTATCTGGACAACTAAAAATATATAGAAAAAATTAGCCAGGCATGGTGGTACATGCCTGTAGTCCCAGTGACTCAGGAGGCTGAGGCAGAAGGATTGCTTAAGCCCAGGAGTCTGGGGTTGCTGTGAGCTAGGCTGATGCCACAGCACTCTAGCCAGAGCAAAAGAGCGAGACTCTGTCTCAAAAAAAAAAAAAAAAAAAATTGAAATTGCCACAGCCACCCCAACCTTTAGCAACCACCACCCGGATCAGTCGTCAGCCATCAACATTGAGATAAGACCCTTCACCAGCAAAAGGATTACAACTTGCTGAATGCTCAGATGATTATTAGCATTTTTAGCAATAAAATATTTTTTAATTAAGGTATGTACATTGTTTCTTTAGACATAATGCTATTGCACACTTAAGAGACTACTGAATAGTGCAAATATAAATTTTATATTTACCGGAAACCAAAAAATTCATGTGATTCCTCATTTTGTTGAGGTATTTGTTTTATTGCAGTGTCTGGAACCGAATCTGCAGCATCTCCAAGGTATGACTGCATATATTTCTAAAGTATCCACTATACCCTCAAAATCAGGCTAAGCTCCCTCTGGAGGCTCCTGTTGTCATCCTGAACACCCCATTTTGCTCCGTCAAAACATACATTTCTTTTGCTCATTTATTTCAGCTTTTGCTTGCTTTATCTTGCTTTTCACATAGCCATAGGTTAGCCTACACTTGTCACCCTTCTGATGAAGATACATAGGCTGAGATTTCAATTTCCATAGTGGTGAGCAAGCAAATGAATAATGAATAAGGCTAATTGAAGTAAATATTACTGGCAGTTTTTATAATGATCATTCTTATGAAGGGTTCTAAACAAACCCACTCGAGAGTGCCCTTGAGGAATCTTCCCCACCAGGCAGTCCAGTGGAGACTTCTGCTAATATCTTGGTGTAGCAGAAAGGGGATGGCTTTTAACTTCAGGGCCAAGCTCAAAAGTTGCTGCTTCAAAGAAGTCTTCCCACACACGAGGTCAGAGTCTCTAGTATATTGATTAAAACTGTGGCTCTGAAAGCACTCTATAATTTGCAAAGTGCCATGCAAATACTAATAATTATTATCTCTTTCTAGGACATAATCAGAAGGAAATAAAATGGTAAGCTATGCTTTTGCTTTTGAATTAAGCCTAGTATTATTTTAGCCTATGGAAAGGGTAAATTTTAATTCTTCTTCCCACCATTCATGACCAACCACAGGGGACCTCATTTTGTCACTCAGTTGGAAACTGTCACACCCCCAACTTGGCCCAAGGAGGGTTGGAGCCTGAAAAATACACATGGCCTTAGAATAATTCAGACATGAATTTAATGGCATTTAAAAAATAATAACCAGGAAGACAAGCTTGGCCTCCCCGAAACTGTCTCTAATGACCCCACAAGAGATCAATATTTGAAACAGCAACAAGTACACTGCTCTAGGCAGATTTTGTGGATTTGGTCCTCTGTTAAAAAAAAAAAAAAAAAAATAGAGGGCCATGCTCCTCCACACTTTTTGCTCTCTTGTCGTAAACACTAACAAGACATTCTGGCCCAAGTTTTATACAGTTTCCAGGAGACTTTTCTAAGTACTTCAAGGTGCTGTTTTTTCCCTCTTTCTTTCCCAGGGATTGTGGAGGGTGGTGTGGTTTGCTTGCCATGTGAACTCAAGTGAGTCACTGTGTGTCTTTGAAGCTGTTTCCTCATATATAAAATAAAGATCAGAATCTTTATTCTGCCTGTCCCCTAAAGTTGTTTGTGGCACCAACTGAGCAAAGAGAAGCAAGATCCTATAAAACTCTATAAAAACACAAGGAATCTTTGTCATTAGGGATCTTTGAAGAGAGAGGAAGGTACACGCTGTCTTAGCAGATCAGCACCAATGTTTTCAAAATTGAGCTGACATCTACAAATTAATAGTCCCATCTTGACACACTCACTGGACAAGAACAAGCACAGGCACTGACACACTGATTGACCCACTTGCCCCTGTCCTGTCCCACTTACTCAAAGTACATCTCTGTGGTTTTGGACAACTCACATTGAGAAATGATCAGCTATAATTCTCTTTTTCTTGTTCTTCCTATAGGCATAGACTAGCCTAAGACAGGAAGGCTGAAATTTCCATCTCAATAGCAATGGTGAGAACAAATTAATATGGAATACATCTGATTTAGCAAAACATTACTGTCAGTTTTTATGATGATCATTCTTATAAATAGGGAGCTCTAAACAAATTTGCCTATGAGCTTTATTGATGGTTCTCTTTCCCATAAACAGCCAAGCAGAGAGTTTTGCTCATATCTTGGCAAGGAAAAAGGGGCTTCAGTTTCAGGCAGTTCTGGGTTCTGATCTTGATCAAATTACTAATTTTCTACAGATGTATCATTAAAAGAATACTTTTTGTCAAACATTTTCAGCTGTATTTTTATATCTTATAAATCTTGTTGCCTGTGGGCCTTGTCACTCTTTGAAACAATGAATTTCAGAGCTTTGGGGAAAGCACAGCATCCTCCTGAAACAACAGAGCTATTGCTCAGTTTTGACTCCAAAATTAGATATTTGCTTGAATCCATAGCAAGTTAAAAAGCTTAAAACTGAGTCTTGTTGCAAAAGAATGTATTAGTTTGGATTTGTATTTGGTTGTATGTAACAGAAACCTGGCTAGGAAGATTTAAATGGTAGGGTTTGTTTTTCTCGCATGACAACAAATCCAGAGGCAGGTAGTCTAGGACTAGCATGGTGGCAACACAGTGCTGTTGTGAGCCTGTGGTGGTTGATTTTATGTGTCAAACTGACTAGGCTATTGTCCCCAGACATTAATGTAGGTGCTGTGAAGGTATTTCATAGATGTGACTGGGCTCTATAATCAGTTGCCTTTAAGTAAGGAAGATTATCCTAGATACCTAGTGGGCCTCATTCAATCCATTGAAAGGCCTTAAGAACAGAACTGAGGCTCCCTTGAAGAAGCTCATTCCACCTGTGGATTATAGCTTCACCCTGTGCCCTTCCTGATGGCCTGGCCCACAGATTTCAGACTTGCCTAGGCAGCTCCCACAATTGCATAAGCCAATCCCTTGCAGTAAATCTATCTATTCATCTATGTATCCTCTCCCTCTGGTTCTGCTTACCTGGTGGAACCATGGCTGATACAGTGTCCTGTTACCTTTCTCTTTTACCAGGCTTAGGGCTTGCAAGCAGCTACAGCAATACTAGGCACTATGTCTGTATCCTTGTCAGGAGGAAGGGGCAAGGAAAAGGACATAAACCAAAAAACAAACATCAGCCAAGCCTGTTCCTTTCTAAAAAGGAAGACCCTACCCAGCAACTTCCACTCCTATCTCATTGCTAGGACTTGGTCACATGACCAGCTCCGGTAACCTATGAGTCAGAAAGGAGAACACTTTTAATTGAGCACATTGGGCCCCTGAATGAAGTGGAAGGTTCTATAGTAAGAAAGAAGAGGGGATGGATATTGGGTTAGCAACCACAGAGATTTCTTAAATTCCTTTATCATATTACGAATCAAACCCGAACATCTTTAATCAATTTTTTCCATAATCGTAAAAAAAAAAAAAAATTACTCTTTCCACTTGTAGCAAGTAGGCCCTGAGGCTTGCTGCCTTAAGGGAGAAGGGTATGTGTGTGGGAAGTGAGAACCCCGAAAGCCTATCCCTTCCAGCTCCAGAGATTCTGGGAAGAAGACATGAGACCGAGACGGGAGAGGCAGTCGTGGTGTGCCCTGACCTCCCACCGTGCCTCGGCCCAGCACGGGCAGGGCTGGCAGGTGTTAGGAAAGTGATCTGGGGAAAGGAGGCAATCTTCTTGGCTTTCTTTGTCACTTGGAAAGGAGGTGCGAAGCAAAGTTGTCTGTACAGAATAGAAAGGCAGAGGGAGAATGAATTAGGCTTTTCCAAGCCACCCCCATTCTCTGTGCGGAAGGATGAAGTGCCCTAAGTTTCCCACATGACTCTGGAGACACGGAAAGTCATTGAGTGGAGAGGCACCAAGCTTTCCATAGGACCCTCTCCAGCAAGGAGGGAGAGCCAGGAAGAGGAGGAGACCAGGACAGAGCCTGGAGGTGACACATCTGCAGCACCTGAGATGTCAGAGAGAAGGCTGGGTGAGTTAGTAAGCACCCAGGCCCTTGCAGAGCTGGGAGTGGGGAATGAGGGCCTCCAGAACTGGGAACAACAAGTTCCTGTTGTTTAAAAATTACTCATTCTAAGGTATGTTGTTACAAATGCAGCCTGAGCAGACTAAGACAATGTGTGTGTACACATGTGTACTTTACATATATACATACACACACTCTCACACATATATTACTTTCAAGTGATTGTTTCATATACATACACACCATTCACATGTGTGTTTTATATACATATAAACTGACAACTATATTTACCAAACACACATATGTAGCATGTATTTGAAGTTTATATGAAGGAAAATCATAGAGTCGTAGAGTCAAAACCAGAAGGTTCCTAAAGACCATCAGTCCAACTCCCTTGTTTTAGAGTTGAGGAAACTAAAGCCTGGAGAGGTGGGATGACTTCTTGGAGACCAGAGAGTCTGTGAATGGCAGGGCTGTGCTTCTCATGCAGAGCTCTTGACTTTTGATTGAGAGCCCTTTGCGGCACCCAGACTGCCTTCAGCAGCTATGTCTCCCATCTGGCTGGGAATTGGGTCCACGTGACCAGCCTAGACACAAACCACTGTATTTAAAGAGCATGATGAGAAGACCCAGTTCCTTGAATTCTATCAGGGAGAGAGTTCATTGAGCACCTCCTCCACTCACAGGAGGCTTTCACCATACTCTCCTCTAAGCCTCATTGTTATTACAGCAGGAAATTGGAAAAGTTCTTGTGCCAAAAATGCTGTGCTGAAATTATAAAGCCAGATAGAGCTGCTGATGGAGGGTGTCTGTGGGAGGGAGCAAGGGAGGGGAGGGCAGGCGTAATGATGGAGAAAGGAGAGGAGAGAGGATGACAGGGCCAGGGAGAGACTAGAGATGTTGACACAGGGAAGACAAACAGAGAAAGAGAAGAAGAGGGAAGGGAGTAAGGAGGAGGGAAGAGAAGGGTGCCCAAAAGTCAGAAGAGAGAGAATGAGCTGATTCTTCAATTGAATATTAGTTACTTTTTCAAATAATATGTTCAATATACTTTTATTCAACCTCCAGAGACCTTTTCAGATGAAGTTCCTCCATATTTAAAACATTAGGTCTAATTATTAATCTAACAAGGTCAAATAAACACACTGTTTTTCTTGTATTTTCAGGCTTTTTGTAGTGTTAATACATTGACACCTTGGAAAGAGAAAGAGAAGAGAGGAGAAGGAGACAGGCAGAGGAAAACCCAGAGCTAGAACAAGATACAGAGAGACAGATCGATTCACAGACTGAGAGAAAGAGCTGTGGAAAGAGCCTGCTTATGTGCTTGGAGCTCTGCAACTTGTCCTCAGAAGTGACGAAGGCAGGAGGCCTGGGATAGGAAGTCCTAGAAAAGCAATGGCCAAATGACTTCCCTGAGTGTGGGTTTGAGTGGAGGTGGAGTTAGGGCTGTGTTTGCTTGGAGATCAGGGGAAGCTCTCCTTTAAAGAACAGGTTGGAGGGTTCTTTCCAATGGATGAATCCGAAGAAATAATGGGCCATCTCTTTTTGTCAACTTGACTGTTCATACCACAAGCTTAGGAAGTGATATGGACTGAATGGTGTCCCCCAAAATATATATGTTGAAGCCGTATCCCTAATGTGACTACATTTGGAGATAGGGCCGTTAGGGAGGCAATTAAGGTTAAATGAGGTCATAAGGGTGGGGCCCTAATCCAATAGGAATGGTGTCCTTTCAAGAAGAGGAAGAAACACCAAAAATCCCTCTTCCCCACCCTGTTTGTGTGTGCACGCGTGTGTCTGTGTGTGTGTGTGTGTGTGTGTATACCCAGAGAAAAAAGGCCATGTGACTATCACATTCATTTTGTAGATGAGCAAATGATCTTACCTTTTTAGAGATTCAGTTTCCTGAACATTCCACAACAGGCAAGTGACCTGAGCTGAACCCATGTCTTCTCTTTTCAATGCTATCTTCAACCGGAATTGCTTCTTCTCTGGCAAGAAGTTAGAACCCACTTGGAGCTACTACTTGTTTGAATCTATGTGAAAAACAAAACGTATCTCTTCGCTGACTGTGCTCATAGTCAGGAATTTTTGGCAAAGATTTTTATCACCACAATATGTTCTGGTCTACTAATGGGTTGAAAGGGATGGTGAACATGACATCCATCCATAATGCACGGGAGGTGGGTAGGGGAGAATGAGAGGAGGGGTAAGCAAAGCCCCCCTGGAAATTGGGACACCATGTGAACCGTTGGAAGTTACATTAAACAGAGAGGAGAACTGTTGAAGTCCTGGAACTTAAGAGAAATCCAATACTGGAGCTTCAAGGCAGAATAATTTAAAAGTTCAGAGCAAGAAAAATAGAAAATGACATCTGTTACAAAAAAATATCTTTAACCTGGACAATAAAATAAAATTAGCCTGCACTGCATATTGAGAGTGCAGGGTTTTAAAGAAAGAGAATTTTGGCAATGGTTAGGGAGTTAGCTTTACACAAAGGAAAAACTCAATCACACATTGGTACAAGTACTTTTCCGTTTGACTCCTTGGGTGAAAGTTTCAAAATGCATTTATTAAGCACCTGTCTACTATAGTAGTGGCCAATTTAACAATGCCTCCTTGTGTTGGCTTTTTTCCTTTCTTTGTTTTCCTCCTGTCTCTCACCCTCCACTCCTTCCTAGAATCACTTCCTAAATAAACTACCTGCATACAAGACCTTGCCTCAGGTTTTGCCTTTGGGATAATCCAGGTTAAGAAACTTGGTTATGGGAGAGGTCCTAGAAGGTAGACCTTCAGGCTGAGATTTTGAGGCTTGATCACTAGACTCTGGTAGATTAAAGGCCCTTGTGCCCAAGCTAGGGGACACTTCTACAGTAAGGTTTCCACTAAACTTCAAATGGTATTTCCACCTGGTCATTTTGGGCTCCTCTTATCATTGCACCAATAGGGAAAGAAGAGAGTTGCTGGGCTGAGGAGGATAATGGACCCTGAATATGGGAGGAGCTGGGGTTGTTGCCATGGGATGGAGGCAGGCCTGAGTACGTCAGGAACTTAGGGGAATCACTAGGATGACTCTTGATACTTCTATGCATGGTCATAATAGTGAACAGGCAGCTCAAGCACACGTGCACAGCAGCAGCCAAGGGCTCAGACCCCCTTAGGGATGAAGTTCTGGGGCATCCACCAGGAAAGTGCCCAGACCAGCTGAAGCTCTGGCTAGTGAGGGAAATCGACAGAGGCCATTGGAGGAGGGAGAGGATGAATACTGATGAAGGCTTGGGACAGCTGTGGAATGTCGGGATCTAGTTAGTTTCACTGGCAGAACAGCAGCTGGCCACCTCCTTGAAGGAAATGACCTTGAGGGAAGGCACAAGCAAATGTGAATGAGGGTAAGGAGGGACTGTATTAGACACCCCTTGTGAGCCACTCCAAACGCTCTCAGCACATCTCTCACTTCAGTGGATGCTGTGACAAGCCAACGGTTCAATCTGTAGGCAGCAGCATTATTTTAACTGACAAAGCTGGGAAAGATCCGTGTTTGAATGAGTCAATTCCCATGGGGTTATGTCTGACCAGTGGGACTGAGAGCCAATAATAAACTCCTCCACCATTCACTCCCTGGGAGAAGAGTGCTGAGATGCATTCTAGAAGGTGCCTTAGGAGTCCCGACAGGATCAAGCATCACTCGCCCACGGTGGTGCCGGCTCAGTCATGTATCCATTTACTTGTTTTCTCTGTGTGTGTCTCATTTGCCCTGCTCCTCCTTCCTGCCTCCGGGAATCACATCCCAAATGAACCATCTGCACACAGACTTTGTCTTAGTGTCTGCTTTGGGGGAATCCATGCTAAGACAATGTAGTTTTGGAGTTGTCCTCGACCTGCATTTGGTAATTAACCTTAACGATACCATTTTAAGTAAATAATATATTATTAGATCTTTATTTGTTTTGCAGATGGCTCGTTAATTATGAGACTTGGAATTATTCACGTTTATGATTGCATTTGTAGTTTTTAAGAGGGTGTGTGTGTTTTTTTTTGTTTGTTTGTTTTTTGGTTTTTTTCCTGCTGTCTATTTTTATCACAGACTTGTGCCTTCTTATTTCTGCTTCTCAGAATAGTGGTGTTTGGGAGTTCTTATAAGGGCTAAGGATGCCAATCAGATAGCTAATGCCAAGATGGGTGAGTAATCTTTCATATTTGCTATGAGGTTTTTTTCCCTAGTCTGTTGCTTCTAAATTAGTGTTTTTTTTTTTTAAAAAAAATATATTATGGTCTTATAGTTAAATGTTTAACAATAGGGAATGGTTAAGGAGATTGGACTATATGTACTAAAATAAATAACACTAGCTCCTGAGACTATAATTATAACCAGAAAATATATTTATGGTATAACATTAAATTAAAAAAGAGAAGATAAACTTTGTTATATTGAATGCAACAACTACCAAAAAAAGATTGATTGTGACCCTTCCAAGATGGTCACAGCTACAGCTATTAGAGTCTTAGGCTCAATGACAAAAATATTTTAAAAATCTTATCTAATGCTGTTGTACTCCTTAAAAAAGAATTTTAAAAATTAATAAGTTAAACCCATGAAATCTTTGGTGTCAAATAAATTGATGTAATTCAAATTTCATTGTGCTTGTCTTTTCCATGCAGTTGGTAACACGCAGGGCTTTGTTCTTTCATTTGGAGAAAGTCACACTTTATTAATAATAACAACCCGATCTCTTGAGAGATTGCCGAACAAAGGCACAGAGCTTTGGAATGCTGGGCCCTGCCCCTGCTCTCAGAATATTTGGAGAACATTTCCCTGGAAGCTCCAGGAACAGTGAGTTTGCCTTCTTTCCATGGCCACCTCAAACACATGTAACTTACTGATGCTTAAAGACTTACATTTGTAAAAGCCATTAGTGTCGATTAATGCCGACAAATGATTGAAACTGGGACGCTGGGAGGTGCAACTCCACACCTTGTACCATTTATGGGCAGGAAATGAGGAACAATTAGGTTGGTGAGGCTGGAAAACACCCCTCCAGCCCTGCCTGCATGGGGTCAGCTCACGAAAGCTCCGTGGGTGTGTAATGGGAGAAGGGGCCGGGGCCAGGACCTCGGCAGATGGGAGCAACAGGCAGCCGTTATGGCCAAAGCAGATTTCTCAGCTCAGCCACCCCACATTCAGCGTTGCTTATAGTGACGATGACAACTTAAATTTGTGTGGCTCTTTACAAATAGTGTTGAGTTCTTACAACCATCTAGGAAGTATATTCACTCAGTGGTGGATTCACTCATCCATTTTTTTTGTTTCCTGAGCAATTAGTCTGTTTGAGGGGCTCTGTGGTGAATGGGACATTATCTTTGCCTTCATGGAAGCTACAGTCTAGGCAATTTCAAGGTAGTGTGGTGGTGAATGAAGCCTATGGAAGTTCATAGGATGGCACTTACATCCAGCCTCAGGTGTTCCGGAAGGCTTCTTGTAGGAGGTGAGGTCCAAGACAAGACATGACGAATGAATAGAAATGCTTATTCAAAAAAATGGGCAAGCTGATTTAGAGTTTAAGCAACCTGCCATGCCTCCCAGGAACAAAGTAGAAGCCAACTTTGGTTTCAAGGGCAAAGTAACGTAAATATATTTTTTTTTAATGGGAATTGACTCACTTATGTGCCCAACACTTTTAAAAACTTCTATTTTTTATTGAAATATTTGTGAAAAACTATACTTTATGCCTTCTGCTTAAGTAGGCTAGGAAATAGATGGCTTCTAATTTTCTTAATAAAATTCACTCAAATACACACAAAATAACTCCACGGCACTTTGCTTGGCCTTAAAGGGCACACGAGCAAATTCTACAGTGTCCCTGTGCTCCAGGGACTCACAGGCTTGTAGAGAAGGTTGAGACAAGGATTAGAATAGAATTTCTCAAATTGTTCTCTGTGAGAGACGTGAATGAGAAATTCCTTCTGATTTAGTATAGAGAATTAGTATGATTGAGATATTTGAATACACTTCATAAGGAGATATAATAATTGAGTAAGGCCTTAAAGTAGGAGGCATGGGGCAGGATCATTCTTATAAGTACCCATATAATATGATATCACATTGTGATGCTACATTTTGAATTTGATGTTGAATGTGATGCTTTATTGTGATAGAGCAGTATATCTGCTATTGGGTTTTTCTTGCTCCTGATCATCAGCTGTGTCTATTCAACACCCGATTTCCCACCAGCTCGCTAATACGAATGCTCACCTAGATTGCTGTTGCTGTTTAACATTGTATTTGGACTGGAAAAATTGATCACTCACTGAAGCATATGGTAGATTAGATAACAGTTCAAAACATTCTTAGCAAGGGTGTACCACAGGGATCATTACAGCAGGAGCACAAAACACAGACGAGAGAAGTGACTGAACATAAGGCAACAGGGACTGTGGGCACCGTTGATGTGCTGGGGAGCGTGTGCCCTTCTGCCACCCAGCACCAGGGGCTATGGCCAGGGAGGAATAGGTGCTCAGAGTTGCTGACCTTCTGATTTTCCAAGGGAGGCTGGGAATCTGGATTTTTTGGTGTGTAATCTATAAAATTTTAAATGTTGACAATAAATCACTGCTTTAAAATATAGTATGTGGAATAACAATTACAGTTAAAGTAATCTGCAGATTAGATTCTATCTATAATCTAACAGTTTGCAACTGCAGGCCCAATAACCATCACTAAACTAAACTTATTGAGCACACTTCTAAGTACCTTATTCATATAGCTCATTTAATCCTCACAACAAACTGCTGGAAGCAAGGATAATAATGGTGGCCATTCTACAAATGAATAAATGAGATACAGAGATGTTAAGTAACTTTGTAAGAATACCCAGGTAGCAAGTGGCAGGGCCAGCATTCACTTCAAGGCAGTTCGGCGCCATGATTTTTTATTCATAAGCATTTGACTGTTTCTCAAAATGAATGGCTTTTGTACAAGGACTCCTTGACAATTATTTCAGGTACTCAGGGATCTCTTTTTCTGATCTTAATTTTGTTCCAGGTGGCAAGGGTGTGAGGGGTTAAAGCTTAGCCTTAGAGTTTTCAATGACTGCATGCAATATCTAACTTATCCAGAGTTCATTTCCAATAGCACCAAACTATAGTTCCAAGATCAAAGGGCATTGAAAGCACAAAATTTGAGTTCTTGCTCCTCTGCTTATTGGCTTATTGGTCTAGTGATCTTGGAGAACTCATTTACCCTCAGTCTTGGTTTCCTCACTTGAACAAAGAGAATGAGGAGAAATATTTGCAGGGTTGTTATAAGGAATAGAAATAATTCATGAAAAACCCCTGGCTCAAAAAAATGCACATGGAATTTTAGCCTTTATGGTGACAGTAATAATTTGGGGTAGTGCATTTAACTAATACATTTAAAACACTATGCTGTGGGGAATCAAAAAATAATTCCATATAGTTCCTACCAGAAGAGACAAGAGAAGACAAGTAGTAAAGGAAATGAGACCCTTTATAAATTTTTGATAATATAAGGTCCCCATAAGAGGGACATAGCTGGGAGTGAAATACGAGGGAGAGATTAATATCCGGTGGGGAGATCAGTGAAGACTACTTGGAGGAAGTAGCATTTGATCTGGGTTTTAAAAAGATAAGAAAACTTTGGGCAAGTTAGAATGTCATAGATGAACTGGCGTGGCATGCATAGAAGCACCAAGATGAGATCATTGGTGCCCTGAATGTGGAAGCACTGATGAGTTTACCGAAACCAGAGAGCAGGATGTGTAGAAGGGACATGAGTAGGGACTTCTGTAGGACTAGTGTTCAGGTTCAGCCAACAAGTAGCAGTGTTTGTCACTGCGAGGCTAGAGAAGGTCTGTGCTTGCATGTTCTCTGGGCTGTCAAAGGAACACAGGGGACAGCTGGCGAGCATGCAAACCAGAGGGAAGAAACTTAATTTCCTGTCCAATCTAGGTTCACTGACTTGCAGAGAAGAAATTCCAGTTGGAAAGCCAGATGGCCTCATATAAAAGCAGGGGGGAGATGTGTGGAATCAGAAGATGTCTATAAAACAAGATGAAAATTGGGAGTTGTGGAGGTATCTACTCAGAAGAACCATTTGAAATCAATTGGCTCACCCTAAACCTGCAAGGCTTTCCTATGAGCAGAATGGAATGTTCATCTGGAATGTTTTCTCTTCGCAAAAAAAGACCATGCTCGAACCAGAGAGACAGCATTCTATGGGAGGAAAAGGGCTGCATCTAGACTCGTTTGCCCTGGGATCCAGGGTCTGGGTCTTCTCCTAACTCACTGGAAGAACTCACACAAGTCATTGTCAGCTCCAGTATCCACATCTATACAGTAAAGATAATATTTATCTTTTTTAATGATATCATTATTAAACATTTGATGAGATGTTTAAATGAGATATGGCTGTAGTGATGCAAGGTATTTATAGTAGTGCCTGCAGCACAGTGCAAACTCATCCATTCTCGTTGGTGTATTATCTCAGCTTGATGTCCCTGATTAGTGTGTCACCCTGACGTCTGTCTAGCACCTCTTTCTAATTTCCTTCAGGCTACATCCTGTCTCTGCATCCTTCCAATATGTCCTTCCAAATTCCACCCGACTATAATAAAGACAGACAAGTGAAGGCGAAAGCAGCATGGGACAGTGAAAAGGATAGTGGACTCCAATCAGAAGTCATTGATTCTTAGCTCTGGCTCTACCAGTTACTGAATGAGGGGCCTTGGGCATATTACTTTACCTTTTTAAGCCTCAACTTACTCATCTGAAAAGAAGGGTGAAGAAAGGAAACCATGCATGTGACAGTATTTGATACAGTCCAGGTACATAGTTTATGCATAATGCATGAAAGGAAAAAAAACCAAGCAATTCTTGGCTGCCCGGGGGCTGAGCACAGGCTATCTCAGGGTGGCAGAAGGTGATGGAGGCAGGAGATAAGGGTTTACCAAAGCTTAAGGAGCAGACAAGGACAGTCCTCGTGCAATCTTGTTGACAAAATATGAGGACTTCTTTCTCCCCCCACCTGCATGTGTATTTAAGCCAGCAGGGGCTCCTAGATAGAGACCAGAGCTATTTATTCTTCCCCAACCATCTCCTGCATTTTTCCTATCTGCACCTTTGCCTGCTATATTCCCTCCACCTGCAATTCTTTTCGTCTGTATTTGATGGTTCACTATCAAAATTCAAAATTCACCAGGGAAATTCTCTCTGAGGTGGAGACTTTTGAGCAATCAATAAATTACAGTCAATTCTTGTGATTTGTGGAGTTATGTTCTATAAAGTTTCTATGAACACCAAATTAGCAAATTGCTCCCAGGGGAAATACGGAGTTAGATTCCTGTGAGCCTCTGTTCGCAACATCTTTGTCAACCAATCAATTCATAACCTTGTTTTATGTGTGTTTCTGTCTAAAGATACCTTCTTTAATACATATTGTTGGTTCATTAACATTGAACTCAAGGCCAGCAGAACTGTACCGCAGGCCCAGATGAAGCATATCTAACGTATTTCTTTCATTAGGCACATCACAGCCTTCTTGCATATAGGAACACTGGACAGCACTTCAGCGCCCTTTTCGGGGGCCATTTGAAATAGCAAGATCACCGACAGAAAGCACAAAAATGTGGCACCATTAGGCCACAAAGAGGGCACAGGTTCACAGCATCCAGCTGAAACAAGAAGTGAGAGCATCGCCTTCTAACGGGGGTGTGCAGGTTGGGTGTCTCCAGTTTTTATCACCTGCACATGTCCTTGAATGACTGTGAAAGCACCGTAAGTATTGACTTTGGGGCCATAAATAAATTTTGGTGGGCAGGTGACTTTGCAAATACAGAATCCACAAATAATGAGGCTCTCCTGTCGCTGCTGTGCTGGGACAAGGAGGAGGGTTTCCTGGAAGACCTGTTGATACCCACAGGTTTCCTGACTCCCTGCTCAGTGTTCTGCAGTGGTTTCATTTCTGTGCTTATTCTAAATATTTGTCCCCAACAAGCTTTGCCACTCATATGCTACTGAGTAGGAAAAAGGAAAGAGTGAGAAAAGCCAGACACAGAAGCAGAGAAACTTTTCCATCCAGTTTTGTTCCAGCAGACAGCCTGCTTATGTTTCCTGGAGACCTTTAAATTTGGGGGCCCATCCTAGCCACTGTGCAGGGATAATTTGTGATTCCTTTCCAGTGTAATTAACCCCTCCTCCCCACCTCACCTCCAGCCTCCAGACATGGTCCAAAAAAAAAAAAGAGAGAGAGAGAGAGAAATAACACATTTTTCCCCCCAAGTTGTGACTTGTCCCAGAGAACTTAGTGCCTCTTATTGGGTGATGTCAAGCAGATAGTTAAGAGCAATTTTATGTTGCCTTTAAGCTGGAGTTTTTCTCCCCTGCGGAACACAATTCTATTTTTTTTAATGAAAATCATTAGAAACAGGAATTTTTGTAAAAGATAGTTAGAGAAAGGCAGTTACAGACAACAGGGCCCAGTAATACAGCTTGGCCATGTTAAGGGAAGTCTTGAGTGGGGTGATTGTGTGTAAGCCCCAGACTGGGCAGGGGAAGAAGCTCAGGGGCTGCACCCAGCCCTGCTAGTACTCTGTGTGACCTTGGACAAGGCTTTCTCATTCTCTGTGCTTCCAATTTCTAGTTGTGAAATGAGGGATTAGAGACTCAGTGACTCCCAGCCTTAATATTCTGGGACGCCAGAACGGCAGAATAAAATCTAATTGTATTCTCCATCTGCTTCCATTAATTTATCAGAAAAGTATTTTGAAGTATGTTTTGTTTACTTAGTTTACTTCTAAGAAAATCTTGCTAAAACTAAAACATTTTAGAGTTTATAGAGTTTTAGAATTTTGGCATTTTAGTCCATATTGATGTGAGCTGACTGCACTTATGTAGCTATGGTGTTCTTGGTAAGAAAGTCTACATTCCTTAGCATGGATCTTTTATGATCTAGCCCTGAATTGCCTACCAGGAATGTCTCACAAATGAAGAATGTATGAATGAATCCAAAATAAACAACATATGTGGATAAATGAAGCATACCTACCCCAAATGAAGGGGTCAACCTCTACTTAGCATTAGCCATGGGTGCTGTGATGAATGAGAGCCCAGTATTGCCAGATCTCCCAATTTTTCAAGACAAGCAAAAAAAAAAATCTGATTTTTTTAATGCAAAAATATCACAAATTTTAGTATTTGAAAGCCACTTAAAATTATTTAAAATCTGATCTGGCAAATATAACCTAGGCTTCCAGGTGCTCAACCTTTGGCCTAGGGTGAAATTCATATTCCTTTGCATATAAATCATGCCTTTCCAAACTGGGATCTGCCTATTTATGTTCTCAACTCTCGGCATTTGCTTTTAGCTCCTGTCATTCTTTGATAACAACTAATATCCTGCAAGACCATTGCAGCTGCTTTCTTTTTATGGGCTTCTCTTTCATTCTTCAAAAGGAGAAATTCTCTCACATTTTGACATCAGAGTCACCTGTCTTACCTATTTCCTATGCACACTTCTACTCCACAGAAAGACATTCTGTCCTCTTGGATCTCATGGAACTCTGGGTGGACTTCTGTTACTGTCCTTGCCACCATGTATTATAGCCACTTGTCTGTGAGCTTCTCTAAAGCATTTTGTATTTATATATTTTTCAAAAATGTATTGAATTCCTCCACTGTGCCAGATACTGTGTTACTGTTAAGGATACAGATGTGAAATCAACATTGTCCCTGCTTCCAAGGATAATCCCATTAAAAAGGGACTATATTTTATTTGTCTCTGAATCTCTAGCACCTTGCACCAAATGATAGAGGCTCAATAAATTTCAGCGAATGAGTGAAGTATACAATGCTAATTTTCTGAGCATTTCTGATGAACAATGCACTCTGGTGGAAGCAAATATTGTACCATGGTGTCTTGCACATAGCAGGTACCATATAAATATTTGGAAAGATGAATAAGGCATGAAAGCTCCCCTGAATTTTGATATTCTTGCTGGGAATATCTATGTATATTAATGGAAAATAATAATTGCATTTAAAAGTTTTATATAGACAATAAATTATAAGTGTCATAGAAGTTTAATATCATTAAAGATGAGGGATAACCATGGGATGAGGCAGTTAAGGAAGGATTCAGTAAGGAAGTGGTTTCTGAGTTGTGGATTAAAAGATTAGTATGATTGGATTTGGGAAGAAGCGTGGAGGAGATGTTAATGGATATAGGGAGGGATGTAAGAATGGGTAAGATTTATTTGGAGGTGAGCAAAGTGGAAGCAAAGAAGGCAAGTAGTGCTGATTGAGCACCTCCCAGGGGCCATGCATGATCATGTACATGTCACACACTGTTATCTCCTGTCTTTACCACAGTCAGGCTGTGAGCTCCATGGGGGAAGGGACCTTTTCTATTTGACTCATCTCTGTATGCTGGCGCCAAGCACTGTATCTTGCACGTAGTAGGCATTCATACATATTTGCTAACAAGGGAATGAGTGACCTTACAAAATAGACATTATTGTTCTTATCCTATAAATAGGGAAACCAGATTTCAGAGACGGACACTGACTTACCCAATATCCAGGCCAGTGGTTCCCAAAGTTTGGTCCTTGGATCAGCACCATTATTATCCCTTGGAAACTTGTTAGGAAGGAAAATTTTTCAGACCTACTGAGTCAGAAATCCACGTGGTTCTGATTCACACCAAAGTTTGAGACCTACCCATCCAGGGTATCAAGTGACAATGCAAGGTCTGTGTGGCTTAAAATCCTAAACCTTGGTCTCCCGATGGCCATGAAATTATTTATGACTACATTTTCCCAAGTTTGTTTTGTGGAACATTTTCTGCCCAATGTTAATAAATATCACTTGACAAAAAAGTTCCATGGCCAAATATGTTTGGGAAACACTGTGTTAAGCAAGGTTAACAAGATTCTTTACCGTAGAGTTTGTCTGAGACTTTGGAGTGCACTGTACCGTGCATGTCTGAGATGGGAATACGATTTCCCAGTCTTATTTGAAGAAGAACAACAGTCTTGAGTGTGAACTTTGGTGGTTGACCACCTATTTCAAATTCTGTCTTTATCACTGAATACTTTTATGACCTCAGGCAAACTGCCTAACAGCCCTCTTAGTTTCCTAACCTGTAAAGTGGATACTAATAATTTCTAGTTCAGGGGGATTTTGTGGAGATTAAATAAGACAGCACAAGTTAATAATTTATCATAATGTCTGGTATGTAGTTAGTGTGCAATAGATGTTAGCCATTAAAATTATTCTTGACGTTAATAGTATAAGTAGTTTTAGAAAATACTGCAGATTGTCTTACTCAACACCCATGTCCTCCCTTTTCTAGGCTGCCTTCCTACACTGGCTGGAAATCTAAAAACTGTATTTCCTAGATGTCCTTGAATAAGGCACTATGTGTGACCTAGGTTATGCTAAGCAAACACACTTAAATAAATTTTAGAAAGAAACAGCAGCAATAGGACGAATCTTCTAGAAAGGGAAAATGGAGAGGTGTTCAGTTCTTCTGGAGAAGTCGAAGCAGAAGTTCTGGAGTCCCATCTTTGCATCACAGGTTCCTGTTGGCAGGTGGGAGCAGTGGCAGCGGGGACACTGCTGAAGTCTCACTGCCCAACATGTAGTTAACAGACCCACAGCACTGGCCTCACCCAAGGGCTTGTGAGAAGTGAAGAAGCTCAGGCTACACCCTAGACCTACAGAATCAGAATCTATATTAACCAGATCCCAGGAGATTCGTGTGCATATTAAAGTTTGAGAAGCACGGCACTGGAAGAGTGCTAGTGGCCATTTTTATGCCGTGGCTAGACATCTCCACCGGCTGCATTTTAGCATTTGACAGTGAGTTGTCTAACACCGTTTCTGTAAAACTCCTTCTGTTCAAATTAGCTAGTATAGATGCTATTATACCAAAAGTTTTGATCATATAACCACAGAAATCTTTTAGGGGGAGGGGCAGGGGACTGAAGCATGTGACACTTTTGAAAGCATTTTTCTAAAACAAAAGAGCAGAAAAATCCACTTATGTAATATGGGACCAGATTTGGGAGAGAAGTCTAATTTTATTTTCTTGTATCTGTTGCTCATAAAGGCCAAAGGAGCTTTGTGTTAGCAAGTATAAAAATCCTCAGCTGACAGAACTGGATTGTGTTTAAAATAATCTGGCAATTTTCAGTGTTGGTGGTTGGTGGTGGGGGGCACTAATTTGCTTCCATGCACTTTGGATAAACATTTATTTCTCCTTACAGAAACCTTACTTCGTACGTGCAAATTGTCTTGGTTAGTTACAGCGAGATGCTGAGTTCATGCGTTAGAAACTGATTTAAGCCAGTTGGTTAAAACACACATCTTGGAATCTTTCTGGTAGAAAATAATAGGTTCAGAGTTTCAGGTGGTGGAGCATCAGCTGCTCTCTCCTAACCTTGCTACCAGGTTATACTGAAAGCTAATCTCAGACCAAATTCTTCCAGACTTATAAACATTTCTTAGAAAACAAATACACCATTAGCAAGCTGACAACAAAGAGTTTACACATGTGTTTTTTAAAGTTGATAAAGTTCCAGCTTTCTGTCTTTACAGGTACTGTAAACACCCTTTGGAATAAAGGTTGTCTCCCAAGGTAAACACCACAACTTTTCAGACAGAAGATTCTGTGATCCTTAAAGTCAACACCGGCCATCCAGCATCCCTCTTAGCCAATGGTTAGGAGAATTTAGGGCTAAAGGAAGGCTTTGGTACCATTATTAAGAGTACAGGCTATAGGTCTCTCTGAAATCTGATACCCTGCTATGCCAGAGTGGGGAGAGTGCAAATGGAAGAATGTGGGAAAATCTCTACACTGTGTTAGCCAATTCTAACTCATTTCACCAGTGAGAGACCATTTCTAACAAACATGATGCTAACTAGCCAACTATCAATATAACTAATTTAGAACACTTATGGCATTTACTTTGCTAAAAATAACAAAGCCTGGGAATTGATTAGAGATATCGTTCTAGTAGCTGCCTCTGGATCACAGCCTTTTAGATGTAACACTAGCTGATCACCCTTTTAGTGCGTATTTTTTCATTAGAGTGCTGGTAGAGGCCCCTGGGTTGTACCTTTTAACCTAAGGAACACACATATCATTTCTTATTATTCATGGTGGCTAAATTACAAACAGTGTAAAAGCATGGATGTGGGTTTATTTGGTATAGGGCAGAGTTCTGAATTAACAGAGAATCCAGGGTAGGTGCTGAAGCCTAAAGACTGGAGAAAAAAAAAAAAAAAGGCAGCCCTTGCCTCCAGAGTCTGTAGAAGACAAACCATGAAAGCATACCTGCCATGGTAGACACTATGCAGGTATAGGAGGGCTGGAATGACATGGGTGATTTGTTCCCATCTTGAGATGTCCCCAGGAAAGTGACGTCTAAGGTGTGTTTTAAGGATGAGCAGAAGATGTCTGGTCCATACAGGGAGACAAAGGTTGGCAGTGGTGATAATGTTTGAACGATGGCCATGGACTTCAAAATTTACTTGAATCTTGGTGAGACCAAAAAAGTTATATTCTTTTTCTTCCCTTGTCTCTCCTACTCTGCTCCATTGATTGGTATAAAGGAATGAAAGGAATTTGTATAGCTAGATACCATGAACTCAAGCTAATTGCTTTCTATTCAGAAAATCAAAGAACCTTAGGATTGTCACTGCTGTGCTGAAGACTCTTAGCTAGATATCAATTCTTATTGTTTCTCGTCACTGGGTGGAGTTTTTCCTGTTTGGGAGGAGGTAAGGCAAAGGTTTGCACAGCTTTTTGTTGTTGTTATTTGTTTTCAGTTATTCAAGATACCTAGTTCCTCATACCCACAGTTTCATACGTGTTCCTCAGGATGTTCTGTTACTTACCAAGTAACGGGACAAAGTGCTCTAACTTTCTAAACCTCTGAGGGGATGATGATATTGATTTTATTTATTATGAGAGATAAATTAAATGATTTAGATAAAGTGCCTAGTCCAGTGCCTGTCCCATAGCAGGAACTCAATACATGGTATTCACAATAATATTATAAATGATATCAATAATAACATTATAAATATTATGATGTTTTTGTTGACTAGACACTGCACAGGTGAGCAGGAAATATTCACTTAGGATGCTGGGATTGCCCGAGGCCAGGAGTCATTGAGCCATTGTTTCATCCTGGCCTCTGAGTTTCTTTTTAGTTTTGGAACTGAGCTCACAAAGTCACTTTTATGTAGGAGTGGCCCAATGTGGCAGCTGTAGTGAGGATGCTGTTTGGTACAAGCTCACCCTTCAGTCTCCCCGTTGCTGGCAGCCCTGCCCGCTGCCCATCCTTGACTTCCTCCCCGGCTTCCCTGCTCAGGCCCTGGGCAGCTCCTGCAAGAGCTTCCACTGCCTGCCTCCCTCACTGCCCTTCTGACCTGTCACATGCCCACAGAGAGCAGCTGGGGACCCCTTCTTTCTCCACTAGTGGAAAGAGCATCCACTTCAAAGTTTGAAAAGTCTGGTATCCCATCCTGGCTAAGAATGAACAGTGTGGCCGTGGGCAAGTCGCTTCACCCCTCTGAGCTTCCATTTCCTCAGTTGCAGGATGGGGATGAAATGAACAGTTCAAGAATTGTTGAGAAGATCAAGGGAGCTGATGCATTCAAAGCATTTTATACAGCATTGGCACATAGTAGATGGCAGGAAATGTATGGGTGATATTAATTTTTGTTGTTTTTATCATCATCATTTCTATTATAATAACTTCTCTCCTGGTTAGATTTAAAAAACTGCATATGGGTTTATTCTTTTGACGTTATAAGGAGAAAACAGAAATCTAACCGTTTTTGGTCTTTCATTTGCTCATTTGTCAGTTTCTCTTGATCCTCAGTGTCACCGCAGAAGTCAGAGGTCTGGGGTCTCTGCACCCTCACTCCTTGAGAGCGGTGTTAGATGCGTGACGCTGAGCACTTAGGCCAGCGTGGCTTATTAAATACATTTCAAAGACGAGAAAACCAAGCCACAGAGCATACATGTATGGGTAAGACCTAGAACTTGAACAAGATTGGTCTTTGAAAGGCAATGTTGTCTAGAGTTTAGAATATTTTCAAGAGGGAGTTTTAAACTTCAGCCCACTTAACCTGTCAGAACCAGTAGCCACGGCAGCAATGACACTGTGGGGTTACTCACTCCTTCCTTCCTTCCCTCCTTCCTTCCTTCCTTCCTTCCCTCTCAAGGGAGCAGAGGTGAGGAGATGGAGGAGGAGTGGAGAGGGAGTAAGTATTCACATAAAGAGGACAGATCTAGGTCCCAGGCTGGAGATGAGATGAAGAGGAGACTTGGCCCTCATTAATTCCTTCCTTCCAACCAACCCCAAAGGCCTTGCAGAAAAGCAATAATAGAAGGTAACCCTGGAAACAGCTGGAACGACATTTGGCTGTGGGAACTGCACGAAGCCAGGGAGTAAGCCCAAGGGTGAGGTAGCCAAGATCACCTCAGAAGGAACCAACATGGAATTTGCCCTAACCACGAACTAAAGAGGAAATGGAGATTTTCCTCTTCCTTATTTTCCTGCTCATCAGATGGAACATGGTTGTGTACATATTGTTTTGCAGTCACAGTCATTCTAAAGCACACATACAATCATTTTTACAGGTTGTTGACTTTTCACAGAACTTAGAAATGAAGGGTGGAAGGAAGGTGGAACTTACAAGTACATTCACAGATGCCCAAATTGAGATGGTTCCACCAGAAGTCCATTAGCCACTGGTAGCTAGGTTAGGTGCCAAATGATGTAGAAGACAGACTAGAGTACTGGATACTACTGTGTTCCAGCTACATTATTAGGGCCTTTATATATGTTGTTAATAAGACTGATAATGACCATATGTTATTGTTATTCCCATTTGCAGGAACGAGTTCCTGAGATAACTGACGTGCATAGAGGAACACTGCTAGCAAATGGTCCCATCTGTGGTCTGACTCCAACACCATTGTGTGTCCCCCCTCATCATGCCGCATTTGGAGTCTAACCTTTGGGGACATAAAATGATAGTGCATTTTGTACAACCCTTGCCTGGCAGTTGCTTCAGAAAAGGATGCCAGATTTGTTAGTGTGATGGAATCCCTTTCTTTATGTGTAGTTCCTCCCAATCTCTCTCTCCTTCCCATCGTCTTTTCTCTCTCTCCACTTTTAGCCCACGTGAATTTCAAGGAAAACGATATCCGTATGTTTTTGATTCATTTGCACTTAACTCATCAAAATATGATTTTGAGACAGAGTGGATTTACAGAGAAGTGAATTTTAAAGCCCTCTCTCCCTGGAAAACAGGATGTCTACTCTGGCCAAAATCATAAAAACTTCAAACTTTAAGTGTTAGGGTTCAGCTTAATACATAGAAGTAATGTGATTTGAGGGAGCTGTAATTTTAGACTAACACTTTGCTGCAAGCCAAGTACTTAAGGATATGAGCCCACATTAGTGCTATCAAATGAAAGCTTTTAGGTGCCCAGTTAAGTAAGTGTCTTCTATTACCATCATCATCATAAAAGATATTGACATTATGGGCAAAATAGTGCTCATATTTTAGGATTGGAATGGATGTCAGAAGTCACATCACTCCATACTCTCAGTCTGTAGATGAGTAAACTGAGCCCAAGCAAGGCCTGGGATTATACACAAGGTCACAGAGCTGGACTCAAACTCCTGGTTCCTGGACTCTAAGTTCATTGCTCTTTCTAAGCCATGTCCTTGGCATACTATAAAAAAATACACATGACATTATTTTACTTTTACTAAAAATTTCTCTAAAATACACACCATCTTTGAATCAGATGATGCACTAAAAATGAAAAAAAAATACTGTCTCTAGAGTAAAAAAAAAAAATCCCAGTTTGTATATCATTATGAAAAATGACCCCCTAATTTACTTTAGAAAATGACTTTTGAACTTCACCCACAGTGAAGAACATCATAGGTGGTAATAAATGTTTCTTTACATATAAAAAGTAGGAAACTAATAGATAAAAATAATCAATTATGCCAGGCACCTTATATATGTTTCAATAACAATAACAACAATAGCTATATTAATAACTAAGGATGCAAAAGTAATATGCATATTATTTTTGAGGAAGGGCTTGGTAGTCAGAGTCAGATATGATTGTGTAATAACTATGTAACCTTAGACAAGGATGACCTATGTTATCCTAGGCAAGTTAAGTCTCTGTATAAATATCTTTAAACTGGGATTATAGCAATTCTCCCCTTATAAGGTGTTGTGAGGATTAAACAACACACATAGGCAAGTGCCTCTAATGTGCAAGGCAGGGGACACTGATTTTCATGATGTTGAGATGTCTTGCTGAGCAATTTACATCAATGATTTGTCTTAGTCTTTACGACGACACTATCAAGCAGATATTATTACCCTCATTTTTCAGATGAAGAAACTATGATTTAGAGAGATTAATAAGGGGCAGAACAGAGGTTCCAAGTGAAAACTGATTTCATAGAACGTCCTTTTAACCACACGACTGTATTTTTTATTAGTATATTACATAATTTCATTTAGATGTCACAATTCCCTTGTGATGTAGGTACTATTATTTCTAACTTACAGGTGAAACAACTGCAGATTAAATTTGGAGTTTGATATCTTAACCAAGCTCTCAAGGTCATTAAGCAGCCAAAGTGAAAATCGGCATTCGATTTTTTAGATCCCAAGTTCTGTGATCACTCCAATGCATCCTGCTGCCTCTTACGGAAAGTTTAATCAAAACATGGAGTCCTGGAAAGGCTGATACAAAAGCATGTATACGCACATATATACACACATATATATACACGTATTTTCATTCCAGGCATTGGTTGAAGGTTAGAAACCCGGATCTCACACTGGAGAGCATGAGAGCATATCTGCTGGTCTTAGGTCTTCCAGGCCTCCTGCTGAGCCATCTGCAGCTATGAATGGCTATCCCATCTTCTGACTTAAACCACAAGGCTTTTAGAGTTCCAGCAATTTATCCAAATTTGATCTTTCCCGGCAAATTGGAGTGGCTTCTGTATTCTAGCTGCTTGTCTAGACCAAGTCTTATGGGAAGACTGTTTCCAGTGGCCCCAGCATGTGTGGCGGCCCCTGACACGTGAGCTGGTCTGACTGTGATTCTTTCACTTTCAGACATTGTAAAAACACTTTCTTATCTTTGCTACCACTTTCATTTACGTAGATTTGTTGTTACTAGGCGTTGGAAAAGAAAAGGAAAGAGTTGTCGTTTTGTTCCGTGCTTTAATTAAATGAATATTTACAGAGTGTTTGCTCTGTGTCAGGCCCCTGCCAAGTACTAGGGAGGCTAAGATAAATAAATGTAAGTTTTTTTACCTTCTTCCATCCCTGTTTCAATGGGAGTTCAGTCAGAAACACAGAACTACCCAGGAAGTTTAATGGAGAGAATTTAGCATGAGAAACTGTTTACAAACTTGGAAGAACTGAAAGGGAAAATGGGCACAGCGAGGTGACCTAGAGATTAGGAACCTAGAAAAGACAAAGTTGTTTCCATACCTAGGGCTGTCGGGACCAAGGGAAATGGCAGTGTTTCCAGAACGCAGAAAAGAAGAGCACCAAATAGGAACTGGGAATGCAGCGAGGAGCTGCCACAAATGCACTATGACATTAGAGAATAGAAAAACCTGTTGGAGACACCTTCTCGAACAGAAAGAGAGGAGTAGAAATAGGCTGGCATCTTCTCTCCTTCCACCCTCCAACCTTCCGCCAGTGCCTCCCACTGCCCGCTGACCCAGAGACCAGCGGGCACAGGTGCCTGGGAACTAGACCTCACAGGGGAAACTCCCCGCACTGCAAGGCCCAGTGGGATTAGGAGTGACGGCGTGATCCTCAAACTTCTCCATTTGCTTTTCTCCATCCCTGCCACCTTCTATCCACCTGCCTTCAAAATCATGAGACATCAAAACAGCATGACACGGTAAACAAGTTTGTCCTCCGTTAGCCTCAAACCATTCATTGCTTTCAAAATCAAATCCATGTGCACACAGCCCTCTTTGATCTGGATCCTTCCTTTTGCTGCTATCTCACCTTCCACCAATTTCCTAATACCAGAGCCTCCCAGGAAACCAAGGTACGTATTAATACATTCCTCCTTTCCTGCGGCCAGCTTGTTCTCTATCTTTCGGATTTTCTTCTCTTCACACAATGTCAGTTTATTCAATAGACTTTTCCTCGGGTTCTGCCATGTGTCAGGAACTGTGAGAAAAACAGAAGGCAGACATGATCCTTGCTGCTGGAGGGATTCTGGTCTCTTCTTCCCTCATGGAGCCCTAGATCTGGGTGAGACAGGACACGTATGCAGAGCAGACAGAGCAGGAAGAGACAAAGGGAACTCAACTCGAATGCTGAGGGTGTTTCACAGAGTAAACTAGGGAACGAGGTTCAACTACCAGTTTCAAGAGGTAAGCACAGATCAGAAAGTAGAGATAAAACCAGTGGTAAGAAGTCAGTCATCACTATGTGAGACTGAAGCAAGGGAGTTGAAGGCACCTGTAATAATAAGTAGGCTGGAACGAGTTTAGGCTCATCTTAACTCCCCCAGCTACGTGATGGGTTGATCTAATTTAAAGGTACAGCACTGGCCTCACCACGCACAAGGTGGCAGAGATTGTCTGAGCATGCATATTCCTTTAAGCTAGAGGTCAGCTGACTTTTTCTTAAAGGGCCAGATAACAAATATTTTAGGCTTTGCTGGAAAAATAATCTCTGCAGCTACTCAACTCTGCCATTGTGCGGTACAAAAGTAGCCATAGACACTATGTAAACAAATGGGTATGACTGGGTTCCATTATGACTGGTTTCTATTTAGAAACACAAGCATTGGCCCATAGGCCAACGTCCGCTAAGCCATCAGACCTGTCTCCTTGCCGCAGAGCTAGCACCACACAGCGGAGCCCCTGGAGCTCTTTATCATCCTCAGACTCAATTCCCAGGCCATGCCTCAATTCATTTTGCCAAGCTTCCCAACCTGTTCGTGATCTTCACTCCTCACCTCACCATCATTGATTGATTGATTGATTGGTGTTAACGGTTTTACCTCATCTTTTGGAGCTCATTATTGTTCAACACTGCCTCTTCATAATCAATATCCTTCCTCCTATTTTGGAAATTCCTTCTCCCATTGACTCCAGCTACATTTACTGCACTTGCACTTAGCGTCAAAAATTAAACTAGATGCTTTATGTATATTTAATCCATATTAAATAATTTGATGTTTACATTAACTCTGTGAGATAGCTATTACTACTTTAATTCAACAAACAATGAACTTGAAGTTGGTAGGTTAAATATTTTATCCAAGGAGACAACCAGTGTGTGGCATAGCTGAAATTTTAAACCATGTGTATTTAGATACAAAGAACATTTTTTTTCTCCCACTATACCATTAAATTGTATCTTAATTTTTTTATGCAAGCACAAAACTTGGCAATGGGATTCACATGATTCCTCTGTAAAAATCAACAGAGGCGTATGGAGAGAAATAACTTGGTGTAAATAACACAGCAATAAGCTGGGAGTCAAGTGCCCCAGGCTTGGTCCTACGCCAGTCACGAACTGGCTGCATGACCTTGGCTGCACCAGGACTCCTCTTTGAGTCCCTGGGTCCTTTGCAATTCCTCCTTTCTTGCCTTTTATTGGAATTATGCATTGGCTTTAACCCTCATATTTTCTGATGCTGTGCTTAGAAATTTTAGAAAACTATTCTTTTAATGGTTATCCTTAAGATTCTAACATATGTGCCAAATTTCAAATTTTCTAATAAAGTCTACTCAGTGTCTGCATCCTGCCCTCAAAAGAGAAGTGACATGAGCATGTTTGAACATCTCTCTGCCAATGCTCCTCCCCAACCACCATGCTATTGTCTAATTTTATAGTTCCTGCTTGTTTAAAACACTCATATAAATATTGTTATTCTTGCCTTTATATTATATGTAATACTTATTTAGATTTACCAGTTTGCCAATTTTTATTCTTGTCACACGTACTTTTTTCATCTACTCCTATCTAAAAGATTTGCTTTTTTTCTTTCAGCAAAGCTCCACCCAGTAAAGTGGGTGTGAAGTGGTATCTTGGTGATCACTTGGTTCTTTTTTATATATCTACTTTTTAAAAAATCTCCTTTTTTTATTGTTGTCATTCTTTCCTTTAATTCCTTGAACACATGAAGCACGTTTGCATTAAAATTCTTTTCTGATCACGGTATTCATTCTAGATCCTCCTATATAAATTTTCCCATTTTAGAGGATTTGTGATCCTTCTTACATGCGTTGACTTGTGTCTATGTTTTGGAATTTTTCTTTGCAAGCTCATCTTCTGTAGTTTTTTCCTCCCATGTCCACACTGGGGTGTGGACTTCCTATGTGGATTGTCACCTCAGTATCATCCCTGCCCCTTCCACAGTCTCCACTGCATCTGGGAGTGAAGCATGAACGTTGCATTTCCTAGAATCCTATGAGTAGTTTTGGCAACAGGAAGCACTCACATGAGATTGGGAAAGTGGAAAAGAAGAAGAAGCTGTGAGTCTCCAGCTGTAACTGCTGCAGGAAGACACAAGAGCATCCACGGACAGAAAAGGTGGGGTTTCCAGTGCCTTCCCTGTAGCCTTCTGAGCAGTGGTCAAGCAAACATTTTCTGTAAGGATTGGATAATAGATATTTTAGTCTTTCTAGGCCATATGTGGTCTCTGTTACATATTCATGTTCTTTTTTACTTCCCTGTAAGAATGAAAAAAAAATTCCTAGGTGGCCCACCTAGGTCTGGTAACAGATGTGGACCTGCAGGCAGTAGCTTGCTCATCCCTGCACCAGTCTTACCCGCTTCACACTTCAGGCAGCGGAACTGCCTGGTGGCAGTCTGCAAGCTGTCTCTGCACTTCCAGATCTCCTGGAAGCCAGCAGTGGCCTTCAGATCTTGTCCCCCAAGTTCTTCCAAAGGCCGTGTAGAATTCCAAATTTCCTAAGGTAGCATCTGGTTTCCTGTTCAAAGCCTACAAGGCACTTTAACGGTTGTCCTTGACCAGCCACTATAGAGTTCATTCCCTCTAAATTAATTCCCATGTTAGTTTCTAGATTTTTGATTTTCCACACTAATAAGTGTGTCTGGTAAGGCACAAATTTAGAATTCCCATTTCGTGCTGTGTTTCCACCCTCAGCCAGGGTGGATAGGCTTACTTTTGGCAACATCGTGGTACTGCTTGTTGGAGATTTTCATATGCTCTTTCGAAGATGGAAAGCTTATTCCAACTTCTACGTCCCTGCAGGGGTACTGGCTTCAGCTCCCTGTAGTGATCTGAATCTCAGTCAGGACCCAGTCCCTCCCCAACATGAGCATTGAAACTTTTGTTCCTGGAGCTGGAGCTTGTGCTGGGCCCAACCCTCTCAAGAGCGATTCAGATTCAGCTTTCACTTACCACTTGGGTTCCCTCTAAGTTTCTGGCATAGGGAACTTCCTTTCCTTGCTTTGTAGTTGAGTTATATATTTTTTAAAATATTTTATCCAGAATTTCTATGAGTTTGAACTGTGGAAGGAATAATTTTAGCATGTTCTTAATCTACCCTCTTGACCTGGAAGTCCAGTGCTCACATCTGTGGACTAAGAGGATTGTGTTTAATGATTCCCAGAGTCCCTTCAAGCACTCTGCTGTTCTACATTGCTACATCTAGGCACATTGTATTTATATATAAATATTGCTGCCAACACTCAGACACATGTGCTGACCCAGTGGTTATTTATCATTGAAGGAGGACCATTAGTAGGAAGTTAAGCCAGCACATTTAATATTTGGTAACAGAAAGAGAAAAAAAATGTGGCCAATATGTTGCATGTAATGATTAAATTCCTCATGCTAACCAATGCTAATGAATCCAAAACCCACTTCCCATCACCTTTTGTTTACAAAGGTACCATTTATTTTAAGAAGGCAAAGTATTAAAGAGCACCAAACAAACCATACTGCTACCCAGATTCTACATTTCCCAAGTGTAGCAGCCCATGAGGAGGTAGGTTAGAGGCTATCTGTGGCAGAAGTGCTCAGCGTCCACATGCTTCTTATCTTCTCAGTTGGAGAGTCGATCCTCTAATTCATTTATTCATTCACCATGTATTAACTGCCCACCACGTGCCAGGCATTGGACAAGGTGCTGGGGACCCTGAATGTACATATGAATGTCACAACCCCACTTTGCATGGATCATATGGTCTACAGGGGAAGACAGATATGGAAGATGTGTTGCAAAGTTGTTGAGTCAGACAAAAATTAAGTACAGGGTTTCAGATGACTGTACTAAAACGGGAGCTCAACTGATTTAGAAGGTTCACAAAGGTGAACTCGCATAAGTGAAGTTCAGACTGAAATTGAATCCTGAGTGTTATCCAGGAAAATATGTCTCTAAGAACATGGAAAGGCTAGGGGGCAACCTAGACAGCAAAGCTCTGAAAGGAAACCAGAAGATACCAGCTCTCAGAATGTTTTATTGCAATGGTTTGAATGTGTCCCCCAAATTTCATATGTTGGAAACTTAATCTCTAAATTCATATGTTGATGGTATTTGGAGATGGGACCTTTGGGAGGTCACTAGGATTAGATAGGTTCATCAGGGTGGGGACTCCATGATAGGACTGGTGGCTTTATAAGAACAAGAGGAGAAACCCAAACTGACACACTCTTGCCCTCTCACCATATGATGCCACCATCATGTTAAGACACAGCAAAAGGCCCTCATCAGATGCTGGTGCCATGCTCTTGGACTTCCCAGCCTCCAGAAACTGAGCTACATAAATTCTTTATAAATTACCTAGTCTCTGGTATTCAGTTATAGCAACAGAATATAGACTAAGACAGTCATGAACACTGGCTTTTGGCTTTGTCCCAAAGGCACTGGGAAGTTATCAATGTCATTAATGAATTCTAAGTAAAGAAGTGGTACTGATAGATAAAAAGGTCACTCTAGCTCCAGTGCTGAGTGGAGATAGGGAAATAAGTTAGAAGGCTCCTAAGGGGGTCCCAGCAGCAAATGGTTAAGTCATTATTGAGAACAGTGGAAGTGGGGAAGGAAAGAAATAGGTAGACTTTTTAAGAGGTAGAATACATAGAACTTGGAACTTGATCAAATGGGGGATTTGAAAGAGAGGAAAGACTGCCAGTCTCAGGTTTGTGCCACTGCATAGATGGTGGTTCTGTTTACTGGGAAAGGGACACTTGGGCGGGGTGGGGGAGGACGGTGAAGGGAGATGGGAGGGGAGGGGAGGGGAGAAGGAATTGGAATGACCTGGGTTTAAATGTAGGTTCTGCCACTTCCCTGCTATATGCATATCAACAAATTACTTAAAATTTCTGAGCCTTATCTCCTTCATATATAAAATGAAGATAATATTAGCTTTCAATTAATGGTGATGCTCAATGAGTATTAAATGTACAATGACTGTCACAGAGAAGGGGCTCAATAAATGAGATTTCTCACTGCTCCTCTGCCCAGTCAGTCTTACCTGTCAAATCATTGGTTGAGGGAGTGTTTATGGATGGTAAGAATTCAAGCCTGAGGATCAGAAGACTAGAGCAATGCTTAGCAATGAGTTGCTGTGTGACCCTGGCAGATTGACCGCCCCTCTCTGTGTCTCCTCTTCTATATAGCAAGGGAGTCTGTCTGGGCAATTCAGTGAGTTACTGATGCTACAGTCAAAATGTCTACAGGTCCCACAGTGGCTCCCAATGCCACAGTAACACCCTGGAGAAATATCTTGTGGACACATGACTGTGAGGAACGGGAAAGGCACAGAGAACCCTCCCATTTCAGCTTCAGTGGGGACAACATGAGTCATCTTTTCAGCTAGCAGCTTTCCTCACCCACAGCAGTGACATGCCAATTGCCTTGACGTACTCACACTGCACTCTCCTCGTTAGATCTTAATAGTGAAAGGTATGTATATTGGTTTCTTAAAACCAACAGCTTCATGGAATGGGAAGAAAGTGCCTGGGAGAAAAACAGACATGAAAATGGAAAATGCCACAAAGCTATATTTTCAGGACAGTACAGAGAAGCAAGAATCTGTTTTTCATTACAGACAGGAATGTTTTCCTAGATGGTGTAGGCAGACTTAAGTGTAGGATCCTCGAATAAGGGGAGTGATGTCTCCAGTGTACACTGTCCTGGTCAGACCGCAAACTAGGAATCATGTCTGAGAGCTGTCGTGTGTAAAACCTCAGGCTCTAGAATCAGACAGTCGTGAGTTCAAAATATGACACTATTGTTTTCTAGCTGTGTAACTCTGGAAAAGTAATTTAGTCTAAGCCTCAGTTTCATCATCCTAAAACAGAGATAATAATCACAGCACCTTCTTCATAGGTTTCTTGTAAGGATTAAATACAAGAATGTGAGTAAGGAATTAACACACACGTGTTAAAGTGTCTGGCAAAAAGTGCTGCTGCTCACAGTGACTGAGCTTGAGGCTGCAAAGGATTCAAGACCTTGTCTCTTGTGGAATCATTACAGCAACTGCAGGTACTTGGCTGAGGGAAGAGAACGTGCATAGCTCGTGATCAGAGGCTTGAAAAGGCTAAAGAGCTACATGGGGGAAGAACACAGACTGCAGATGGGGCTCAACTCCAGAAGGAGAATTGGATTGCATGGCTTTTAATGTCCCTCTCAATTCTGAGATTCTGGGATTCACAGGAAAGTCTAGAAATAAGTTGCTCTCTTTTCTCTTCCATTTAGTCAACTTTAGAACACATGCTATTCTCGTCAGGCATATGAAGATAAGGAAATAAACAAGATACAGTCTTGGCCCTCGAGGAGCCGTCTTATCTGATATCCACAAAAGCACCGGCCAGAGAGTCATTCATGGCAGCAGGTTTCTATTTTCACATCCACTTTCCAGCATTAATGTTTTGTGCAAGTCACTTATCTTCCCCAGACCTCAGTTTCCCTCTCTATAAAACGGGGCTTACATTAATCCTAAAAGTTTACAGTTATTTTGAGAGCCAAATGAAGTAATAAATGTGGGAAGCACATTGAAATTTGATATTCCAAGAGAGGATTAGGTACTGACTGAGACTTCTCTTGATTACTACCGAGACGTAAAGAGGAGAACAAAGTGCTTTCAAGTATTCTACATTCACAGTTGAAGGTAGAGAAGTGCCAAATTTGGGAGCCAACATCCTCCTAAGAGGGCTTGTTGGGAGCACTATCACCTCCTTCCCAATGTCATAGTAGAGGATTTGCTGGGAGGAAAAAAAAGGGTGTCACACTTCAGGGAAGGGCTAGCCTCTCTCTTCACCTCACCTCGGTGTTTCTCCTTCCCGAAGGACGGGAAAAAGGATGAAGAAAAGTGCTTATAAAAACTGGAGATGCTCAGTTTGTGCCCCCTCCACTCAGCAGGGGAGCACTCCTTTCAGAGGGGCCTGCACACTGGGCATCGGAGTGCCCGGTGCCGTCAGGGTGTGGAGAAAGGTAGGAGGCAGAAAGTGGAGCAGAAGGGCAACCAGCAAGGACATGTGACCTTCCCGCATCAGAGAGTGGCTGCACCTGAGCTTTTACTGCACCCCAAAGCAGGCTACCCCTGCCCCAGAAGCCAAGGACTATGGCTAGGACGCCCTTGGTGGAGCATTGATGGGAAGAGAAGTGGTCAAGTACAAACCAGTAATTTCCAGTCGGGATGCTTATGGAGAAGGCACCAGAAGAGCCCTTTGAAGAACCAAGAAAAATACCGCCATGAAAAAGCCACAACTTAGAAATGTTTTTTGTCCATCAAGAGGGGACCAGTGGCTGGCCAGTGTTAGAGAAGCACCACAGTCCAGCCAAGAGGAACAGCAACTTTTCCTGGGACAGTCACATATGAGGGGACAATGTGTTCTTTCCTTCTCCCTCCAGCCTCTTGCTAATATCTGGCTGCCCAAAGGAAAGGAGTGCAAGGGAAAGCACACAGAGCTGGGCTTTGGTGAGGGACATATAGTTTCCATGGAAACCAGCAGGCAGGGAGTTGGGGGAGTAAATATATTCCCCCCAAATCCCGCGGATGCCTCCCATTGGCAGAAATCAGGAATAAGGACGCTTGCTCATGTTGCCTATGCAGGTCAGCCTTCCAGGGCGGAGTAGGAAAGAAAGGAGCGTGGGTCTGCGGGGGCAAGTGGAGAATAGCCCGCCTGTGCCTCAACTTGTCCCTTTAGCCATCCATTCTACCTTGATTGAGGTGAGTAGAAAACTGTTATTTCCCAACACCATCCTGTACACACTCCAACTCTTGGTAATTTCCGTTTAGCTGCCTTTGGAAAGCCGGGAGACGTTCTCCAGGAGTCAGTGGAAGGGAGGCAAGTCGATGTACCAACTGCCTTCACCCCTCGCCTAGAGGGTGTAGAATTAGTATTTCTGCTGTTCTATGTCTCAGTGGGCTGTGATTCAGTGATGACCCCAGGCTGCCCTTTTCCAGCTCTCAAAAACCACTTAGGGGAGGTTTTTGGTCCCCCTTTGTATGGTTGGATTTGGCTTAGAGATTGGGAGATATTCCAAAAAGACACAATCCTTGTGTTCGCTCCTTCTCTATCCCTTACCACCCTGCTTCTGGCAGAATTCCTGGATTTTCCCGAGGTCATACAGCACCTAAAGAACGAAGAATTAAGAATTGGGTAAAATAGGTACTGAACAAACATTTGTTGAATAGCAGAACAGAAAGTAGCAAAGCTAGATCTGTCTGGGTCCAGCGCTGCTCTCCTTTTTTCCCTACAGGATACTGCATGTGAGGCAATTTCCTGTGGGCTCCGGCTGAGGCCATCAGAGAAGCTCCCTGCATGACAGCAGAGTGTTCTAGCCTGGGCTCCAGGTCAGATCAGCCTGGGCCAGCAAGGTGCATGTAAGGTGGTTTGTACAAGCAAGTTTGTATAAGAGAAACAGGGTGTAGCTCAGCACCTGGGAGATTCCAAGGAGCTCTGAAGGTGCTTATGTTCTTTGATTTACATGTATGGCATTCCCAGAAGCCAGAGTAGGTCCTTCACAGATGTAGACTCTCAATTCTACCCAAAACCCGGCAATGTAACTGATCAGACTGATCCCTACTCAAGTAGACAGGCGAGGAAACGGAGACTCAGAGAGCCAGAATCACGTTTGTAATCAGCGTCAGAGACGAAATTCCAATTCAGGTTCATCTTATTCAAAAGCCCATTCTCTTTACACCACACTGCACTGTGCCATGGGTAACCAAATCAACCCACCCCTCAGGCAGAATTTCCTAAGCCTTCAAGAGAACTCTAGATAGTCCTAACATATTGGTTTCCCTAATGCACGTTTCTAGTTATTGTTGTTGCTGCTGCTGCTGTTGTTATGTCTAAAAGGAAGAGTTCATTCACTGAAGGACCTAAATCTGTCTCAGAATGGAACCTGGGGCTCTTCTGGATGCTATGGGTTTCACCACTGGAACTGATGATTTTGATAGAAGGGAAGACCCCCGCTTCTACTGCAGGCACAGCACTGCCGTCCTCTAGACCTCTAGGCTGGAAGTACAGCAGATTCTCTCTATGCCCTTCCCACGCACCTCGTACCTTTTAGGTCAGCAGACTCCCAGCTGCCAGTTCTGCATCTCTTTCTTTCCTGGAACCACAGAAGATGGCATTGTCCAGTGTGCCAGGGAGGAAGGACCAAGGGAATAAGCTACAGCTCTCTGTTGAGGTAGCTGACTTAATAACACTCCCTGTATTGACTGTCTTTCTCCCTCTGTTTCTCTTCTGCTTACCTACTGTTGTTGTCTGCATGACCCATGACCAAATAATCCATTTGTACTCGAATCTTCTCCTGTTTTTTGTGGAGAAAGAGTGTCACTCTGCCACTCCACCTAGAGTACAGTGGCGTCATCATAGCTCACAGCAACCTCAAACTCCTGGCCTCCAGCGATCCTCCTATCTCAGCCTCCCAAGTAGTTGGGACTACAGGTGCACACCACCATGCCCAGCTAATTTCTATATTTCTTGTAGAGACAGAGTCTCACTCTTGCTCAGGGTGGTGCCAAACTCCTAAACTCAAGCAATCCTCCTGCCTCAGCCTCCCAGAGTGCTAGGATTATAGGTGTGAGCAACCGTGCCCAGCCTGTACTTGAATCTTTATCTCAGGGTATGCTTCTGGAAGAGCCAAAACTAAGAGTAAATGTCATGGTTTTGTGTTTGACACTTGTTCTATGAGGACATGTCTAAACTTCACTCAGGGTAGGCCAATTGCTTTGGCCCTAGGGTCGAATTCACATAGCATGGAAAACAAAAAGAACAATGTAGCTATTCTGTAATTTTTTGCCCAGAGAATTTGCAAAACTGTGTGGGCTAGGTTCTCTACTGAGACACAACAGTGTGGGCTAGGTCCTTTTGACCATGCAATCCCTGGCTCTTCTTGATTGCACAATCTGGCTTTGGAGACATTTCTTCACATCCATTCGGAATGCTCTCGCCTGCTCTCTTGTTCTTATGCCACTAGTGCCTTCATAAATACCCCCGCTTGGTTTTGAAAAATCCAGCCGCCTAATCCTTAAAGCCATTTTGTTGTTGCTAACACCAGTCCATGGCTCGTGCTCTAATGCTTCACTTTCTCTTGTTATATGTGTAGGGGATTTTCTGATGATGCTGGAAGACGTCCTGGGAGATAAAATCCCAAAAGTATCTGGTTTCTATTAAAATCAAGTCTGTAGGATTAGAAGTTTCTTAATGCACAATTATGAAATGCACAGCACCAGATGTATTCACCCATATCTTCTTTCATATTCCTTTTTTCCTATTATTGCTCAGCTCAGTGTTTCCATAGGGAAGAAAAACTTCTGACATTCCTGAAATACACCCACGATACCATCCCTTATGTCCACATCTCTTTGGAGTCTACATCATACCCTAGAATCCAGTGCTACATAACCTCACTAACTGCAAAGAGCATGGGTGAAGTTAAAAGGGACCCTGCCTGGCAGATGAAACATGGTAGCTGCAAGACATGGTGACAGCTAATATGTCCATTCATGCTGCTGGGATGTTTCATAGGTCACTAAAGTTGATAAACTAGCAATCCAGGTACTGGGACTCCACCTAGCAATTATGCAAAAGTCCAGGCTAGCAAATGACTTCACAGAGTTGTAGATGCCGGGAGGGCTCTAGGGTTAGAGGTCGGGCTTGAGTCCTGGCAGCAGCTGGATGAGAGCAGTGGTTCCTCACATGCATCTGCAAAAGTAGAAACGAGGTCCATGAATGTTTTACAGTATTATAAAAGTTATAGAAAGAGAATTACCACATAACCATCCAGGCATTATGACAGTATCTTTATCTTTATTTTAGAAATATGGCAGCTTTTCATGCTTGTGCACTTAGCAGAAACATTGAATAACATTTACATAACTTTTACTAAGAAAAAGCCATGCTAATGTAATGATAAACATAAATGAGGTTTACATATTATTTATTTCTCCTTCTATCTCCCACTAGACATATGTTTCTCAAGGTCAAATTTCTGTTCTAACTACATATTATTCTCAGCATTCAGCACAGGAAATGTTATATAGCAGATACTGACTAAATGCAGTATTTGTCAAATGAATGTTGAATAAGAAACCATTGGTGACCTTAGCACTCTAACACAGTATTACAGCATGCAAACATTTGTTGAATGGCTGAATTAAGTAAACAAAATATTGCAAAACCCAGGGACTTGTTTAGTAAATATATTAAAATGGATTCTTACCCATGTTTTTATGCCATATAAGCAGGAGTGGGACTAACAGGAAGGAAGGGAAGTGGAGTTTCAAAGTGGGGAAGAATCTGCCAGAGTATAGCACAATCATGGCTACTAAATAGCAAAACAGAGGGGGGACACTCTTCTTTTTCTCCCAGCTACCCAATGCTGCTCCCCACTATTATTGATTTAAAATACATCACAGAGCAGCCACAAAATGGAAAGAGATAATCACAGATAATCCTTATTTTGCAAATATGGAAACAGAGATATTAAGCAAGCTGGCTATTATTGCTCTGTAAGGCTGAGAACTTGGAATAAATGTCATTATTTATAATTCCTCTTCCAGACCACCTAGTTTCTCATTCATGTATTGTATTTCCCTAAAGGGTACACACTTGAGAATACTTTACAAGGAGCTAGCTCCAAGAACATTACGAACATTAATGTAAACTTCATCATGTGACCCAGGAATAAAAAGGACAATGTGAGAAAATTAATTTCTGGAAGGAGGAGGTAATAAGGGGTAGTTGAAAGAGGCAGGAGACTGGGCTTTATCTCCAGCTCTGGGACTAACTAACTGTGTGGCCTTATAGATAAATCGTAAAACTTTTCCAGACCTCAGTTTCCCCATCTGAAAAATAAGGGGGCTGGGGAAGTTATTCTCTGTGGTATGATATTGTGTATCTCTTTGAGATTCTCCAAGTAAATTAGGACACATAAAAATATGAGGTCCTGAGAGCACTATCCAAGAACCATCAAGAGAGAAGGTAGGCCAAGTTCATAAGGCGATTTAATCCTTAGAAGCAAGACCCAGCCAATAGCCAGACAGGCTGTGATTCCCTTTGCTATGTTTTCCTACTTTTGTGCCAACCCTGAAATGCTAAGTCATTGCTTTTGCTAGAAGGATATTTTCTTACTGCATTCTGAGGATTTGAACAAATATTTTCATTTTGAGGAAAGCTTTGAGAACATTTTTAAATTGAAGGTTAGGCTTTCAGGACAAAAGGAGCCTCCAGTCTGCAAAATGGAGCTCCCAGGTTTGGATAAACGCCACACTTGGAGGAGCAAGATGGGCATCTGCTGGGCTAAACTTTGTTTGACACAGCCCTTCTTTCTGTGGAAACTGAATGGCTCTCAGCAAAGTCTGTGGGTGCTGTGGTTACCATGGCAGTTCTCTCGAGAGGGGCAGACACTGACAAAGCATTTAGCTTCAGCCTCATGACTGGTGACAATCTGAGCCCAACCAGTTGGCCACCTACGTGGAAAACTCTGAGACCTGCTTCCTCCCTCACCCTCCTTTTGCAGAGGCGCCTGCCTGAAATTCCATATCTGGGTTCTTATCCCTTTCCTATAACCATGTAGTTTTTTTCAATTGCAGGGAGAGGACAGCTTGCAAAAACACCAGGTCCACAAATTAAAACATTGCTTGCTGATCATCTTAGGAACCAAGCTACAAGAACTAGGCTTCTATAACTCCTCTATTGATTATGATTCCTAGGCACTGTTGAATTCTTTATTTTTATTGATTCCAGTTATTAGATGGGAAAAAAATAAAGCTCTAAGGTGGTAAATTATTAGGTTTTTTCACATGGCTGAGTGAAAGGTGTCACATTTCAAATAGCTCTGCATAAAACTGTGCTCCAAAAGTGGTTACTCGTTTAGTTTTCAATTCACCATTTAGGTAGCATTTTATCAGGAATAGCGAAAGTAAGCTTCATAGTAACATGTATCCACCCTTAAAACTTATATCAAAAATTATCTCTTCTAAAAAGTCTTCCCTGAATTCCCAGATTGGAGAATTTTCCTCTGGCCTGTGTTGCCACAGCAGCCTGAACTCTGCTTTGTCACTTGCCAACATGTATTAAAAATGTGCTTTTGTCTCTCCAGTTGAGAAAGAATACCTGCGCCTCATTCAGGTTTGTACTCAATTCCTTAGTGATTTTGCTCAAATGTCACCTCTCAATCAGACCACCTTATTTAACATTTCAAACTATCCTCTACCCTTTACTTTCTGTTTGTTTTTTTCTATAGCAAATTTGCTTTCTTTTTTTTTTCTTTAATTTCAAAATATTACGAGGGTACAAATGTTTTTGTTTACATGGATAGCTTTTGTAATGCTTGAGTCAGGGTTATAAGCGTGCCCATCACCCAGATAGTGTTCATTGTATTATACTCGTTAAATAGGTTTTTGCCCATCCCTTCCTCCCTCCTCCCCACTGCTTTATTTCCACTGAAATTTACTTCCCTCCGTGTACATGTGTGTTCATCAATTAGTTCTAATTTAATAGTGAATACATGTGGTGTTTCTTTTTCAATTCTTTAGATACTCACTTAGGACAATGGTCTCTAGTTCCATAGAAATTGTTGCAAAAAGCATTAATTCATTGTTTTCTTAATGGCTGAGTAGTATTCCATGGTATACATATATCACATTTTGTTAATCCACTCATGAATTGATGGGCACTGATAAATAAATTCAGCAAAGTCTCAGGTTACAAAATCAATGTACAAAAATCAGTAGCATTCCTATTCACCCGTAATAGTCAAGCTGAGAGTCAAATCAAAGACCCAATACCATTCACAATAGCTACAAATAAAATAAAATAAAATACCTAAGAATATACTTAACCAAGGAGGCAAAAGATCTTTACAAGGAGAACTGCAAAACACTGAGGAAAGAGATAGCAGGTAACACAAACAAATGGAAAAACATATCATGCTCATGGACTAGTAGAATCAACATTGTTAAAATGTCCATACTACCCAAAGTGGTTTACAGATTCAATGTAATCCCCATCAAAATACCAATGTCATATTTCACAGATCTAGAAAAAATAATTCTATGCTTTGTTTAAAACCAGAAAAGAGCCTGAGTAGCCAAAGCAATCTTAAGCAAAAAGAACAAACCTAGAGGCATCACATTACCAGACTTTAAACTATACTATACAGCTACAGTAACCAAACAGCATGGCATTGGCACAGAGATAGAGAGATAGAGCAATGGAACATAAGAGAACCCAGATATAAAACCATCCACATAGAGTCAACTGATTTTTGACAAAGGAGACAATAATATACGCTGGGGAAAAGAAGCCCTATTCAATAAATTTGCTGGGAAAATTGGGTAGCCACGTGCAGAAGAATGAAACAGGATCCATATCTCTCACCATTCACAAAAGTTAATTCAAGATGGATAAAAGACTTAAATGTAAGACATGAAACCATAGAATTCTAGAAGAAAATATAGGAAAACTCTTCTAGATAATAGCCTGAGCAAAGAATTTATGAAAAAGACCCCAATGGCAATCATAGCAACAACAAAAATAAATAAATGGGACTTGATTAAATTAAAAAGCTTCTGCACAGCTAAGGAAATAATCAACAAAGCAAATAGACAATGTACAGAATGGGAGAAAATATTCACAAGCTATATATCCAGTAAAGGGCTAATAACCAGAATCTACAAAGAACTCAAGCAAATCAGCAAGGGAAAAAAAAATAAACAACCCCATTAAAAAGTGGACAAAGGACATGAACAGAAGGTAGACAAAAGAAGGTAGACAAATGGCCAATAAACACATGAAAAAATGTTCAATGTCACTAATCATCAGGGAAATGCAAATTAAAACCACAGTGAAATATCTCCTTACCCCAGTTAGAATGGCTTTTATTAAAATGTCCAAAAACAATAGATGCTGGCATGGATGTAGAGAGAAAGGAACACTTATACATTGTTGGTGGGAATGCAAATTAGTACGACCTCTATGGAAAACATGGAGATTCCTCAAAGAACTAAAGTAGACCCACCATTCAATTCAACAATCCCACTGCTAGATATCTACCCACAGGAAAAGAAGTCATTTTATCAAAAAGACACCTGCACTTGAATGTTTATTGCAGCATAATTCACAATTGCAAAGATGTAGAATCAACTCAAACACATTTACTTTCTGACATATTTAGTTATTTATTTACTTATTTACTTGGTTTATTTTTATTGTCTATCTTCCTCCTGCAGCTAGAGTGTAGACTCTACAAAAGCAATCTTTGTTTGCTGATGTATCTCAAAAACCTAAAATAATATTTGGTATATAGTAGGCCCTTGATAAATACTGGGTGGATAAATGAATAGGGAAAAAGAAAATATCTAAGGGTTCTTCAGGTAAAATGTTAGAAGTTTCTTGTTCTATTGTGGTTTAAAGTGGAAGGCTAGGTTAAGAAGCACATTTATGAAGTAGGGGAATAATGGCTATTGTGTTGTTTTTAATAATATTATTTGTTCCCAACTATTAGACCTTGAATCTGGGACAGGGATTTGATCCAAATAACATGAAGGAAAACTTATGAGATCAGTGGCTTTAGTTAAGGTTTAATTAGCAACAAAGATCGCTTGATGAATTGAGAGGACTCAAAGGAGATATTACAAGATTTCTTTCAGAAGGAACAAATTGAACTTTCTAAGACTTTTCCCCAACAGACACAGGGAAGCCATCTCAAGCAGGATAGATACATGGAGAAGCATTTCCCACTAATCCCCTTAGATTCTCCAAGAAAAAAAAAGTTTTTCATGGCCAAATCATGTTAGGAAACCTTGTGTATTTCACAATTCATAACATGATAAAGGATTTGAGACGTCCTGCAAGAATGCATTTTTGTTTAGCCCAGTGTTTTATTTGACCTCAAAAGCCTATTTTCTTTTTCATTTTTTTAAACATCTTGTGCAAATATGCCTCTTTTGCTTGTGAAATTTTCCTTAAAACCCTCCTTCCTTCCCATCTACCCACATATGGCCTAAATCTCCCTAAATCAATCCTAAATTCAGAGCTAATCTATTGATGATTGCTGGAGAAATAATGTCTCTGGGAAGGTTCAATCCAGGGATATCAAAATCCAATAATTACTTATTGGAAAACTGCTTTAAATGAGGGCCCAGTAGTAAGCTCATATAACTTTCTATTTAATATTGGGATTCAATGTAGACAGAAATATCACTGTTACATGGTGGGAGATGGTGACAATTATAAGAGAGATGCCATTAAAATAAACTCAGTTTAAATATATACTAGGACCTTAGCAATATGGGATCAGTAAGAAGAGAAAAGAAGATGGAACTAGCTATAGAAGGGATTGAGTGAATTTTGGAAAACTGATTTGGCTCTAGGGCTTATTTTTGAGAATATGGTCAGAAATTTCATGTTCACCATTCAGAGAGGCATGAATGCATGTTTAGTTCCAATGCCTATCAATAGCTATGAAACTTTCATTAATAAAGTGAAAATGGTATGTACTTATTTAGTATTTATTCATGCAGTAGACAATTTCTAGGGAGATAGAAAAGAATAGATACAGCGTTTATCCTGGAGGCCACAGTCTAAGAGACAGAAAAAAATGAATGGTCAACTTTATTCTCCTACTTCTCCAAGGTAAATGATACTTTTTCATTTGAGCAAGTTCTCAGGGCTCCATGTGGGATTCCAGGAAGCAGGTGATGCTAAAAGTTAGAAGACACTTGACTGTGTCTTCCAAGAAGGTAATCCATTCTTTCATGTCAGGACCTGAATTTCTGGGATTTGAGGAAGCAGTCTTTTTTAAGGGAGTGAGTTAGCAAGAGGGGATTAGCAACTAGGCAGGCACTGTGGTAGATATCACATATATAAGATCTCGTTTAATCCTTACAACAATCTATGTATTACGCAGATGGGGAAACTGCAGTTCATGATATAAAGTAAGTTTCCCAAGGTTCTGCATCATATAAATCCCAGAGTCTGGCATCTTCATTGAGTTTGGTCTTCATGATCTGTCATGATAAGCTATCCCAAAACCAGCAAATCAGAAAGTTTTACAGGTATAAAATAAGACCCAGACATTTATGCAATCAGGGGAACACAGATTTTCATAGTCCAGTTGGTTTATGTGGAAATGTAAAATGCTCACATAGGGCTAGCACGTTAGAGCCTATGGAAAACTGGAACCCGAGTTAGAGGTGAAAGGCAGAGGTAGGTGAAAGAAGATACAGAAAATTAAGTCAGCCAATGTGCAAGTCATAAGAGAAAGAAAAGAAAAAAAATATCTTTTTCCTTAAGTATAAAGTGATTATCTTGAATATGATGCTAAATCTCAGTAGTATCATAATAACGTGCATAGCATAGCCAGCCAGAGATCACATTAAGACAGCATATTAAAAAGGATCTAGTATTCCAATATCTAAACTCTAGAATATAGACTCTGGATATACCAAATTTTGTTTAACCAATACCTTTTAATTGGCACTTAAGTTGTTTTCTATAGAATCTTTTAGCTCGGGACTTAATGAAGATGATGAAAATACTTCTCAAAACTAACAGAGCAAATTTGAATGAAACTTGTAAAAATATGCTACCAATTAACCCAATCTAAATGTATCTCTCTCTAAATCTAAATCTATCTTTTTTTCTCTAGATGTGTCTCTCTTTTAGGTGAAATTCTTAATCAATTTCTGGTCTTTCCTCATGTTCAGTTGATTATTGTTAACCAGTATGACTAAAAGAATGTATAGTCCTTGTTCTGGTCCAATACGGACCCTCTTTTTGTAGGTTTTTAGTTTATGTGGTCCTAGTCCTCTTCTGTGTATCCCATAAGGTCTTGTTGGACTTCAGTTTGTGATAGAGTATTTGGATCTACCTGTCATCTATCTATCTCACTGTTTACACACACATACATATGACAGTTTTACTACCTATGTCAGCATTTGATTGACTCTAAGCATGCTCTTTAATTTCACGTCAACATGCTCTGCAAATGCTGGCTGCATTATTTACATATTAATGCCAGGAATCCATTTTTTGTCTGTGTCTTTGAGTGTATTGCTGTCTGATTCACTCTTCTTTCCTTCCAATGAGCTTCTTGCTATTAAAGATATTGATTTTGCAGAAAGGAATGAAAATGAAAATTGATTCTCCATTGGGCCATGTCATGATTTTTCTCATGTAATGGTATTAATTATCCCCTGGGGCCAATGTTACCTTTTTAACTATTTTGTACTATGCTCACATGGGGCACAATAGAACATTAAGCCCTTTCCCCCAATTTGTTAAAATCCCAGGATGGTATTTCACTAGGCTTGTGTGGGAATTCCTTTCCCTGTACTGGAATGACATGTGGAAGACTTGAAGGCTAAAAAGTTGGTACCCATTCAGACTTATAATATGATTATCTATTTTAGGGACATCTCTTTAAATCCACACAAGAGAAGGATGAGGAGGAGGATAGCTATGCATTCACATAACTCTTTAGGAAAAATAATAACCCTTCTGCAAACTGGACCCTATCCTTAGAAGGAAGTTTAATAATCATGTTTTGTTTCTCAGTAGTGACCCAAGTGACTCATCAAAATATTCCTTTCAGGTTCATTTAATACTTTTCTTGAAATAAACTCTTGTAGATAACATTTTCTCAAACTCATTTTTTTTCTTATTGAAAAAAGAAATTTCTTATTCTGTGTTCCTCATAGATTGGTGATTCAGGTCCAATAGTCTGGTGTGCTGCTTGAACTGGTTCTGCCTATACCAATTATCACATCTGTGGGACATATACCTTACTAAATAGTAGGCAAGTTGTGTCATGGACTAAGGACACAGTGTTTCTTTCTTACCCAGCCTCTTTACTAGAGCTAAAGGTGAGAAGAGACATATTGAAGATCGAATGCATTATTCATTATCCTAGTTAAACATTGGCTTTACCAATGAAATAGTAATGTTACTAGCTGGTAATTAAAATAATGTTGTGTCTCCCTTGCAAAATATCAGTGAGATAAACTTGGGGAAAGAATCAAGTATCAACTATATTTCTCTTTCACTTAAACTTTAGATTATTGCTTCCTAAATTGTGTTCCATTTACAAATACACTATTAGACAGTAGTGATTATCATGGAATGGGAGGTGATCCATGTCAATCCTGGAAGGTGTGAACTCTGGTTAAAACCTTCATTTGAGTTCCAACACAAATAGACACAAACAGCTATGAGTTGGGGTAAGAAGGTAACTTGAATAAAGATCTGTTTCTCCTTACTTGCAAACTACCATTAAAATAAACACATGAAAAAATGCTCAACATCACTAATGATCAGGGAAATTCAAATTAAAACCACAATGAAATATCATCTTACCCCAGTTAGAATGGCTTTTATTAAAAAGTCCAAAAACAATAGATGCTGATGTGGATGCAGAGAGAAAGGAATGCTTATACACTGTTGGTGGGACTGCAAATTAGTACAACCTCTATGGAAAACGCTATGGAGTTTCCTCAAAGAACTAAAAGTAGACCTATCATTTGATCCAGCAATTTCACTATATCACCGTGAGTATTTACCCACAGAAAAAGAAGTCATTTTATCAAAAAGACACCTGCACTTGAATGTTTATTGCAGCACAATTCACAATTGCAAAGATGTGGAATCAACCCAAGTGCCCATCAATTCATGAGTGAATTAACAAAATGTGATATACGTATACTATGAAATACTACTCCAGCATGAAGAAGGATGAATCAAAGCCTTTTGCAACAATTTGGTTGGAACTGGAGACCATTATCAAGTGAAGTATCTAAAGAATGGAAAAACAAGCACCACATCTACTCACTATTAAATTGGAACTGATGAGCACACATGTGCACAGAGGGAAGTAAAACTCAGGAAATCAAACAGGAAGGAGGAGGGAGGAGGGAATCGATGAAAATCTACCTAATGGGGACAGTGAACACTATCTGGGTGATGGGCACACTTAAAACCCTGACTCAGGCATAACAATATTGATACATATAACCAAAAACATTTATACCTGTAATATCTTGGAAAAAAAACTGCCAAAGGAATTTAAGATGGGTAAAAATGTATACATTGAAGCCAATATAAAGAGGGATGCCATTCATATTCTAGATACCTCAAGGAATTTCTGGAGTTGGATTGAAAGAAGGTATGGCTCAAATCTGTCCCTTCTGATAAAGATGCCCAGCATTATAACAGTGAGTAAAAGAGATTCTGGCAAAATTCCACTAACAGCCCTAACAGATGAGAGCTAAAGGTGAAAAGAGACATGTTAGAGATAGAATGTGTTCTTTCTTTTTTTTTTTTTTTTTTTTTTTTTTTTTATCTCTTTTGAAGCTATGAATTGACAGCAGGGATCAGCAAACTTTTTCTGTAAAGGGTCAGATAGTGCACACTTTGGGCTTTGCAGACCATGTGGTCTCTGTTGCAACAATTCACCTCGGCCATTTTAGCCTGAAAGCAGCCTTAGACGATATAAATGAATGAGCATGGCTGTGTTCCAATAACACTTTATGAATACTGAGATTTGAATTTCATATAATTTTCATTTGTCATAAAATGTTATTCTTCCTTTGATTTTTGTTCCAACCATTGAAAATGTTCTTTTAGTTTGCAGGTCATACAAAAATAGGTGGCAGACAAGATTTGGCCCCACTTGTGGTAGTTTGCCAACCCCCAACCTACAGCATTAGAAAGAAGGTCAGTTTATTGGCCCCAGGGCATATGGAATTACTCTAGAAGCACTGAGAAGGGAATGGCATGCAGCAACACCAAGAATAAGATAAGTGACATATGGTTTGCCTGGCATGGAACCCTAGTCAAATGCTGGAAAAAGATACTTTTGCACAATAAATTCAGCAAACACACACACACATACACACACATTTCATAAATTGTTTTTGGAAAATAGTCTACCAGGAGAAAGATTGTCAAGATAAAGGTAGAAGTTAAACATACAAATAGGCAGAATAAATATACAACTTATCTATTAAAAAAGACATAGAAATACCCATACATATATGAAAAGTTTCAACCTCATTAGAAATAAAAGGGGGGTACATTAAAACAACCTGATGCCACTTTTCACCTATCAAATTGATAAAACTTAAATAGAACATTAATATCTCAAAAAGATAATAAGGACACAGCCACTCTCATATTGCTGGTGGCAGTGTATACTGTAATAACACTTCAACTCAATCCATTCTACTGAGAGGAATTTATTCTACTGAAATAAACAGTGATATAAAGATTTATGTGTAAGGATGTGCATTATTGCAATGCTATTTATTATGGAAAACATTTGAATCAAGTAAATATTCAATAGTAGATGATTGGTTATGTATAATACATCTATATGATAGCACTCTATGTTGCTGATAAAATCATTTATAGTTTTTTTTGACATGAGAAACTGTTTATAATTTATTCTAAGTGAAATAGCAAGTTATAAAACAATATATGTGTCATGATCTCAAGGTTTCAAAAAATTTTGTGGGGTGTGGGTGTGAAGCGTGCGGTATGTAGTGAGTGTGTGCGTATGTTTATGGAACAAAGAACAAAGATTGGGTGAACATGCACTAATAATTTAATAGTGGTGTTCTCTGGGTCTGGGACCATCCTATACAGAGAACTCTATAAAGATCATTGTTTTGTATTTTATGAAATGGAATCATATGGCATGCATTCATTTAATTTGCTTTTTTATGTTTTTAAGTTTAATCAATGTTGCTGCATTTATTTTTATTGTTGTATGGCATTCCATTGTATGAATATGCCACATATATGCTATCATAAACAGTATTGTACATGTTTCCTAAAGTACATGTGCAAGAATTTGTCTAAGGTATATTCAATTTTACTTGATATATTTAAAGCATATCAAGTAAAATTGATAAATTGTAAGGAACAACCACGTTTAACTTTATTAGGTTATGCCAAAATGTATGCCAAATTTTATACTCCTACCAGCAATGTAATGTTTGTTCTTCTACAGTTCTAAAAATTGCTCAGCCGTTATATTAATGAATATTGCTTCTTTTCTTTCTATTGTATGTCGGGAACTCTGATTATTTATATCTTAGACTTTTACATTATATCCTCTATGTATCTTAATCTCTATTTTATACTTTTTTTCCTCTCTGGGTCACACTTTGGGCAATATATTTGTCTCTCTTTTCTATTCCATCAATTATCTCCTCATCTCCTTAGTTTCATATAATGTGACTTCTAATTATTTGTTGAGGGTTTAATTTTAGTAATTACATTTTCTATTTCTATAAGTCATTGTTGGTACTTTTCTGAATATGCTTATTTCCTGGCCCCCCAAGTTTCTTATCCTTTTCTCAAATTTAAGCCTCTTTTAATTCTTTGAAAAATATTAAAACTATGTTATATAAATATTGTATTTTTCAATATAAAAAATCTTTGTAGCTTTGATTCTTCTCTCCACTTTTTATGCTGATTTTCATTGTCTGTACTTTGTTTGCTTTTTATTTTTGTCATCTTTTACTTTGAGCACATTTTCCTTGGAACTTCATCTGTGGGAGCACTTACCAGCATGGATCGAGTTTTCCGAGAGGGTTTGCATTCGGTTCTGGTAACTTCTTTAGTTCATTGTGACTCAGGTCCACTTGAAATTAAATTACTTTTTATTAAGTGTTTTGTACTACAAAGTAGCAATCATTGGGCTTAAAAATTCCATGTGCAAATTGATTCATGTTAACTAACATTCTCTGGAAAGATTTTCTTTCTTTCTTTCAGTTTGTAAATCAAGTCAACACAAAAAAAAGTTTTCTTGCTCTTCTCTGCTATGAAGTTTATTTATTCTTCATTTGTCCTTCCACTGAGGGTATAATTCTTTTTAGGGTCTAGGTTTAGTTGTGGATCTGCTATTAAATTTCTAAATTTTCCTATACCCCAATATAGTCCTCTTGGCTGCCATAACAAAATATCATAGACTGAGTGGCTTAAACAACAGAAATTTAATTTCCTGCAGTTTTGCAGGCTGAAGTCTGAAGTCAGGGTGTGACATGGTCCATTTGTGGTGAGGACTCTCTCCTGGCTTGCAGACGCCTGCCTTTGGATGTATCCTCACATGACAGAGAGACAGGGAGAGGGGTCTTTCTCTTCTTATAAATACTCCAATTCTGTTGGATTAGGAATCCACCCATAGGATCTCATTTAATCTTAATTATCTCCTAAAAGCACTATCTCCAAATATAGTCACACCGGGGTTAGGGCTTCAACATAGGAATTGTGGAGGCAGATAATTCACTCCTTAGCAGAACCTAAACTTCAATCTCCTGATTCCTATACACTGAACAACTATCAAAATGGAAACTTAAAGTCACCAGAATGTTGCAGAAGCCTTTGATTCGTGATGACAGATATGTTCGGTGCAAATTAGGTCCCACAGTTTCTTCTTTCCCTTCATGTTTAGACTCTTTAAATTCCTTTCTTTTTCAACAGCTCAGATATCCATTTATAGAGCCTGATTCTTGGTGAAATTCTCTATAACATCATCTGTTTTACCTATTTTTTTCTGTAATTTTTGGAGATGTTGATCATAGTTAATGTCCTCGCCTGATTAACTTCAATATCTGAATCACCCATGTGTCTGTTTTGATTGCCTTTTTTCTCTCTATTCCTTGTTTTTCAATCAAACAGACCTATGTATCAGCATGTCTAGTAAGTTTTCGCTGAATGCTAGACATTGTGTATAACAAACTGTAGATATAAAAACCATAATTTTGATCTCACAAGTTCTCATTTCTTCAATGGTTTTCTGAAGACTTTTTAAGAGATAATTTTTGCATTTCCTTAGTTTTTGTAATTGTTCTTAGTGAAAGCATTCATCTGCTACCAGTCATTTGATTCTACACAGATGTAGAAGTATCAAGAATGCATTTAAAGGATATTCATTAATATTTAATTCACCTTTGAAAGTTGTTTTTAATCTGAGAGATGTTATAGATAACCAGACTAACATACTGTCAGAAACCAATATATACAAGAGCTTTTCTGAAGAGAATTACTTTTGTGATTTATGATATGGGCTAGAAAAACAGATACTGGCAGCCAATAGACTTGACTAGATATATCTATTGATATTTAAAAAATAAAGTAGCCACTAAAAGCTAAAGAGAAAGGAAGAAAAGATATCGATGCTGACCTGCATTCTATATGAGCATATAAAATATGCATAAAGAAAAAACACAAACACAAGTACACCACCCAATTAGCTATCACCAACTGAACATAACCATGGTAGTACAACCCAGGTCAAGAAATATAACATCGCCTCCACCCTAGAAGTCCCCTCACACCCCCTCCAATGACTCCTCATGCCTCCTTTCTACGGGGAACTGCAATACTGGTATCCTATGTAATGACTGTGTAAAATAATACAGTATATAAATAAACCACAACTTATTGATCCATTATACCCTTTATGGGCACTTGGTTGTTTTCAGTTTGGGACAATTATGAATAATGTTTCTGTAAACATTCTTATACATATTTTTGACATGCCCATACATTTCAGATTTGTATATGATTTGAAATGGAATTGATGGGCCATAAGATATGTTTATGTTGAATTTGAACAGGTAATGCCAGGTTTTTAAATAGTTTTATCAATTTGTAGAATCAAAGGCAGTACATGAGAGTTCCAGTTACTTCACATATGTTACTTGGCAACATTTGATATTATCACTCTTCTTATTTTAGTCATACAGATGGATGTGTGACGGAATCTCACTGCAATACTAATTAGCATTCCCGTGATTACTTTTCAAATGTTTAAAATTTTAAAATGTTTTAAAAAATTAAACAAATAATTATTTGTACACTCTAAAGTATTTGTTGTTGACATCTATGGAGATTTTAAAAAATAAGATGTTTAATGTCTATGGTGAAATAAAAAACATTTAAATGTATGTGATATTTACCTTCATTTTTTTCTGTATTAATTTCTGATATAACTATATCCCAGTCAGAAAACATTGTAGGCAGCACAAATGTTTATTTGTTGACATTTCTTGTGAATGGGTTTGTGATTTTTGGTTGCTATATATTTCTTGATGCTTCTTATGGACAGAAATGTGAATTTTTTAAATACTTATATAGATATGTATATGTATAAAATCAGCTTGCTAATTTTGTTCACATCTTCTCTATTCTTATTAATTTTTGCTAGCTTGAGCTATCAAATACTAATAGTGTGTGTTAAAATCTTTCACTAAGCTGGTGAATTTGTGGCTTTCATCTATAATTATCAACTATTATTACCAAGAATATGAGCAACAAGTGCTTGTAACTGGGTTGTTTTTGTGCTTCTTGTACTTTACGTGTGAGCAAGATATGTCCATTTAAAGGAGCGACTGCAAACTAGGCAGAGCCCCAGCTCCGCTCCAGAGTGCTGTGAGTGAGAGAAGGCCTAGGCTTCTGTGGTGAGGCTTCCTGGACAGAAGCAGCACCATGGATGGAAACTGCCGAGGGGCAGATTTAAGCCTAATGTAAAAGAGCAAACTTAGCAGCAAAAATCACCTTTCTAACAGATGCCCAATACTGAAATGAACTTTCCGGGATGATTGTGGTGTTGTGATCCCCACAAGCCTTCAAGAAAAGTCCTGGATGACCATTAATCATGAATGAAAAATAGGTTGGGTTTATAGGTCTATCCTGATATAGTGCCCACTTATAACTGTAACCCAACAATCATTCCTGTGTCTACACAGTCTTCGATGTGAATGGTGCCTCCTGCTGCCAGCCACAGAGCAGCCCTGCCAGCCCTGCCAGCCATTCCCAATTCCTGTGTGCAGCCTGCATGCGCAGTCCTGGGTAGTGTGGTCCAGCTCCCCTCTTTCACCTCAGCACGGAAAGCTGAAAGAGACAGGTTCAAGGTCAGTACCAGACCAGAAGTCAGAGGGTCCAGATGACATATCCCAACACTTGGGACCAAAGCTATGAAAAACAGGACTCTGAAGCCAAATTCCAGGCAGAGACTACTGCAATGAATGTTGCAATGAATTATTCACTTATTTTTTTAACAAATATTTCTTGAATTCTTTCCTTTGGCAAGACACCAGGAGAAGATGTGATGCCCCAAGATAATTTAAACAATTCCCTGAGTGCTGAATTCCAACCTTCAATAAATTGTTCACACAAATAGCAGCAGGGCTTTCTCTGATGAATAAAAACAGTGCCTTTAAAAAAAAAAAAAAGGAAAGAACACCTGAGTAATTTCCGGCCTCTCAGACATAGTCTCAAGATTACATGGCAAACAATTATTAAACAGAACGAGAAAAATCCAGTGGTTTAATTCATCCTGCACTGGCTGTTTTTAGAAGAGGACAAAAAAAGTGACAATTGTGAAACCTGATGGAACAAAATGAATGAGACTCCAAGAAACACTCTCAGTCTTCATTTACTGCTCTTGCAACATCCTCTGAGTAAGGGCCAGCTAATTTGTACCAGATTTGATGGCTGTTGACAAACTTTAACAGGTGTTTCTTATTTCTGCTTCAGTGGTTTGTCTACAATTCATCTCCCTGTTTCTTTTCTCACTTCATCCTCCAGATTCTTCTCAAAACATGGCTCTGATCACACCACTCCTTTGTCCAACCCATGAAAGGATGATCATTGTCTATAGAGCATAACTTCTAGACCATCATCTCCACCCACCCTTACCTCATAATCCACCCCTTACATGTCCAGTACCCGGACCACACACTATTAGACAACATCTTTCTGCACTACTTCCTCTCCATCCCCCTCTCATTCCTCAGTCACTGTTGTAACCTGCATCGAATGTCCTATTACCCCTCTCTTCATTTCAGATTCCTAAGGAATCAACAGGCCCATGATGAAGTTTGATCTCAGTTCAGGTCAACCAGATATTTAAGGAGTGCACAGGCTTGTATCAAACAGTACAGTGGGCCCTGGGGATATAAAGATGAAGGGATAAGGTAGGCAGTTCCCAAGAGGAGCTCAGCCTAGCTGGCGAGACACGGGCAGGCATGTCCACGAGGTGAAGCAGTGTCACTCTAGCCCCAGGAGCTCAGGGTGAGGCAATGGCAAGGTGATGTGCTGGTTTAAATGGGGCGTGCCCTGCTCAGCCTGGGTGACAGTGTTGCTGGAAGGAAGTATTGGGGCTTGGTGTCAGATCAGAAGTTATCTATAGTACAGAAGGTGGGAAGGGGTGTTGCTACAGGCTTGAGGAACATGAACAAAGATTGGAACCTTTTCTGACACCTCTTCCATCACCTCTCATTTCAGAACTGAATTCTTTCTCCTAAGTTCTACAATTAAATTTTTTGTCATTGCTTCTACACTGTTACAATACTAACCACAGTCAGATTTTTATTTTAGTTACTTGATTATCGTTATTATTTATTGAGTACCCAGTAAGTTCCGGGCACTAAGTCTTACCAAAAGTTGTCTTATTTGATCCTTCCTACAACCTATGAGACATTCACTAGTGTCATGCCCATTGCATGGATGAGGAAATGGAGGCTCAGAAAAGTAAACTGCCCATGGTTGGTTGTACAACTATTTTACTGTGCCACTCCAGACTATTTTGGGTTTCTCAAACTTGTGAAACTGTCTCCTGCCCCTTTGTCCACTTTTTCTTCTGCCTGGGATGCCTACTGCTGGTTTAACAACTGACAAATGCCCATTCCTCCTTTAAAACTTAATTCAACAGAGATGGGGGATGGGGGGAAGGGATGGGTGTACACCTACTTGATGAGTGCGATGCGCACTGCCTGGGGAATGGACACACTTGAAGTTCTGACTGGGGGGGATGGGGGTGGGGGGAGGGGATGGGTGCATAGCTACATGATGAGTGCGATGTGCACTGTCTAGGGAATGGAAACACTTGAAGCTCAGACTCGGGGGGATGGGGGGGCATGGGCAATATATATAACCTGAACTTTTGTACCCCCATAATGAGCTGAAATTAAAAAAAAAAAAAACTTAATTCAAATGTCTCTTTCTCTGTGCCTACATCACCGGTTCTCCAAAGCAGAAATGGTCATTCTCTCTGTTTGCATATTTCTATTACAGCACCTTTTGTTATAGGCCTGTATTCTCCATTAAAGTATGAGCTCCTTGAGAGAGTCCTGCATCCCCTCCACATCATCACTGTCTAATGCAATGCTTGGCACAAAAGGGTTCAGTTGATCTTTGTTGAGTAGATTAATAGGTAAGTGAAGGAATGAGTCAAGGAATGGAAGAATGGTCGAACGAATGACGGTATGTGCGTTTATTTCCTATCTTATATCTAATCTATTGGGAAATCTATTGGCTCTACCTTCAAAATATTTCCAGAACCTGATTATTTTTCACCATTGTTATTGCTACCATCTTGGTCCAAGCTACCTTGACCCCTAGCTGAGATTTCTCTAGTAGCTTCCTGATGGTTCCCCATGCTTTGATCCTTGATTGCCTCTAAAATCTACCTATTCTCAACATGGAAGCTAGATGTATCCCTTAAAAATAGAAATCAGATCAAAACCAAAACCCAACTCTGGTTCATTTCATGTAGAACAAAAGCTTGAGACTTTCAGTGGCTTCCAGGCTTTATACGAACTATCCCACCACCCCCCACACCCGTTTAGTCCCCCACCTAGTGCCTCTTTCTAATCCCATTTCCAACCACTTTCCCTCTTGCTCACTCTACTCCAGCCACATTGGCCACCTCGCTGTTCCCAGATATACCAGACACATTTCCGTAGCAAGGCCTGTGCATTGGCAGCCTCTGCTGCCTCCCATGCTCTTTGCTCATTGTCAGGATGGCCCACTCCCCACCTCCATCAAGTCTTTGCTCAATGGCATTCTCTCAATAAACCCAATTTTGACTACCTTATTTAATATTGTTCCCTGATTGCCATTTTTTTCTTGATTCATACCATCTTCTAACATACTATATAGCTTAATTACTCATTATGATTATTATTTATGGTCTGACTCTCCCTGCTAGAATGTAAGCTTTATGAGGAGTTGGTTTATTTTGTTCATTGATATATTCTAATTGTCTGGGCAGTGCCTGGAACATAGTAGATACTCAGTAAATATGTTTTGAATGAATAAGTGAATGCATGACTACTTTAGAATATAAACGCCTTAAGTGCCTATATCAGACTTCATCATTGAATTCCCAGTCCCAAATATAGTGCCTGCCACTTAGTAGGTGCTCAGCAAATACTTGTTGAGTAAATGGATGAGTAAATGGATGCATATGAATTGGATTTCAGTGGCTCACATTTGAGGGGAAAACAGCATGCCAGCTAATAATCAGTGTAGTTTATTTAAAATCTCTTGGTGTTTATTTTAACAAAAGCCTTCTTGGAATCTTAACACTAAAATAGGCTGTCATTTAGGCCTTTGTGGTTTTAGTAGCTATGACCTTTACCATCATTCTCAGGATAGAACGGGAATGTGCACGGAGGCTTTAATTAATCCAACCGTGGGGCTGGAGTGAAGTGCTGACGAGAAAAACAAAAGAAAAAAGCAAACGCTACAGACCAACTTCCCCCAAAATAACCTTTCAATTGTTCCTAAGTATACCAGAAACTCTAATTTGGGCAGAGTTTGAGCTCCTCTCAATTGACTCAGAGTGCTTTTAGCTAAAATCAAATGCTTAACAAATCTGAAAGTTTCCCATGAGAAAATTTCCTTAAGCTTGCATTCTGCCAAGCTACAGAAAAGGAAGGTCCATGTTTTGCAAATACAGAAAATAACTTTATATTCCGTTTTTGCCGACTCATGGGTAAATTTTCCAATCAAACACTAGTCTATGTGATCTGATTTTTGATCAAAATATAATGCCTAACAGGTGAGTTATTTTGGACTCAATCTTTGCCAGGTGGTGTGAAATAATGACAAATAATCATAGTGCCTATATATAAATGATCACAGGTCACCTTACTTGACCTGTGGTTCAGTTCAACCTTCATAGAACCCCATTTTCAAACTGCACCCACTGCTGCGATTGAAGGTGGGTTTTGTCAAAATTGCTTGGCTCAACAAATCTGCTGCTCTTGAATTACTTTGGATTTTGGCTTGACTGACAATCTTCATAGAATAGGGATTTGATATTTGAGTAAATAGCTCCGCTATGTTCATGCATAGACTTTTAAACTTGGCAATAACTTTTAAGCACTAGTGGATACATTTTAATGAAGATCCTTATGCAAGACATAATAGCTTTAGTTCCTGGAAAGTAGGATTAAATGCTATTCATCTTTATATCCATACTGCAGAGTAGATTCTAGCACAAGTTCATTACTGATAAATATTTAGGAATAAATAAATAAATTACAAATTTCTTTTAGAATAAATAAAGAAAAATTATCACTCTTTAAAATAGAAATGATTCTTTACACGATAATATAACAATAACAATACTTTTCCCCTTACTTTGGTTTGCAGGAAACTCAGAGATATCTTTAATTTTCTTTAATAGATAATTATCTATTAGCTTAAGTGGTTAATACATTTGTTTCTCCTTTTCCTTTATGGCTTTCAATATTCTATTTCTGTTTTAATACCTTACTGTATTTTTAGAATCATATTGTCCTTTAGTTTCAGTTATTTCTTGAAATAAGCTGGGTATAAATAAAATAATAAAAATTAATAGATTAGGTGTACTGTACTTCTTCAGTTTAATTTCCTACTAGAAAAGATACAGCAATATATTTGCTTTCAGAGCTAAAATGTATTTTATGAATGTATTTGATATGTATGATAAGTTAAAAAAAAAACCAATTCTTTCGTTTCTATATAAGCATTTATTCTATACATTCTAATGCCAGGCACTGTGCTTAGGGATGTGTTAAGAAATGATAAAGTAAGTCTAGATTGGGAGACAGACACTCCCACTGGCAGCTGCAGAACAGTGTGGTAGTGATTCCATTTACATGAAATGTCCAGAGTCAGAAAATCCATAGAGACAGAAAGCAGAATAGTGGTTGCCAGAGGCTGAGGGTAGCGGGGAAAGGGAGTGGTTGCTTAATGGGTACAGGTTTTCCTTTTGGGGTGATGAAAATCTTCTGGAACTAGATAATGGTGACAGTTGTACAACATTTTGAATGTGCTAAATGTCACCAATGGTAAATATTATGTAATATGTATTTTGTACAATAAATTTTTTAAAAATTACAACAAACAGACAAAAATCTAATGTAGTGGGGACAACCGGCTTATTTACTAATTCATTGAACAAATATTTACTGAGCGCCTACTATGTGTTAGACACCGCGTGAGGTACTGGGGACAAAAGGCTGAGCAGCACCAGGCATGATCATTCTCTCGTGGACTGTTGTCTCATAAAGTTTAACCACAGATCGATGCTATGAAAGAAGGAAATGCATAACCAAGAAACTTGTCCTAACCAAAGGTTCTGGACAAGGGTCAGGGAAGACTATTCAGAGGAGGAAACCACCGATCTTTGTTCTTAAGGATGACTAGAAGCTAGATGGGAACGAGGACAAAGGGGGGAAGAATATAAAGCTTCCCAAGAAGAAGGAATAGTGTGCATAGAGGATTAATGGCAAAGAAAGGAGAGAAAATGGTGTGTCATACGCTTCAGGAGAAGGCAGGGAACAAACCATGCAGGGATCAAACCATATAGGGCACTTGAAGGATTGGAAGCCCCAAACTTTATCATGCTACTTCTATTCATTGAGGATATACACTTTGGAATTCTCTAGATATTGATCCAACCAACATTTGTATTCAAGATCATGATACCCAGAAAGTAGGGAGCAGCTGAAGTTGTTTATTGTAAAGGAAGAAAGTAGCCTGAATAGGATCCAACGTGGCCTCCCATGCTGTGGGGACAGCACTGGCTGTGCAAGGGTAGAGGAGAGAGGATGAAATCTCAGTTCTCATTGCATTTTGTGAAATTTACCTGAAGAAGGAATATGTTCAAAGCCGCTGTTAAAAAGTAAGCTTTAATCTTTTAGGAGGCCACCACATGACCATAACTGAAATTATAAAAGCTCAGAGATCCTGAGAGTCATGGTCCTGAGTCCACCAAGATAAGTAAGTCCACAAAAACAAGTCAAAGCTACAAGCGGCAGAGGCAGTCGGGCCAGACGGAACACAGGAAGAAACAAACCTCTCTTTCAATGAAGAGAGAAGGAAAAGCAACAAGTGCATTTTTGAGGAAAGAACAGATGGAAGGAAAGTTAAGCAAAGTTAAAAAAACATCTTTGTGGTCTGTTCCACAAAAACCAGCAGAGCTGTGGTTTCTTTGGAGCCAGAGATTTGAAAGGTAAGGAAAATAGAGATCGCATTACACTGTCCTCAAGGGTTTAATGTGCAAAGCAATGATTCTAATGATGGTCTGGCTAATTCCCTCTCAGAGATGAGCAAGGACGGACAGATATCTAAACCTATAACGATATGTATTAACCCTGTCTGAATGATTTACGGTTACCATATTTGGGCTGACTCTGAGTGCAGGAGAGGGAAAAAAAAAATGAAGAAAAACAAGCTTACCCATAAAAAGAAATTGTAGAACTTCATGTCCCAACAAGTGGGTAAAAATGTTAACATTGTTTTTTTATAGCCTAATAAATGTCTTTCATAAAAATTGCTGAAAACATACTCCCTAGATCTCTTTATTAGATTCAAAAAGAGATTATTGATCAGAAGGAGGAGTTGATCAGGAAAGAGGGTTAGAAGGAAACCAGGTCTTAAAGATTGAATTAAAATATTGACCATCTTTTTTAAACTTCATAATTCAAGTATTTTTATACTTGTGACGGAGATGAATCTAGAGAAGTTGGGTCTGCCACAACCTCTGATGTCCGAAGATGTTGATACAACTTCTGCTTGTCTGAAGACACAAAGCTAAAAGATGCTGAAATCAGGACTTACACCCAGCCTAAATCTAAAACCTTAGCTTTTTCAATAAAACCCCAAGCCTCTTCTAGCTACTTATATGTGACTGTGTATCAGATCAATGAAAATAGCCCATAAACTACTAATATTACATTTAAAATTTTATGGATTCACAAGACAACTGTGTGAAGAAGACATGATGGTGATTTTGATGCCCATTTTTAGGATCTGACAAAACTCTATGAGCAGCAACATAATCGTCTTAGCTCCTCTACAGATGACAAAATTAAGGATCAGCTGATAATGTGTCTTATCCCAGATGCCATAACTAGTAAGTGATAGTTCTGGTCAACTGCTCTAAATCTCATGTGATATCCTTCGATCACAGTAAATTTTGATAATGTATGGTCAAAAATGGCTTAAATGGTTACTATCAAATATGTTTTATTGGTGCTCATCTACAACACCAGAACAATCATTTTTAAAGAGCAAATTACTATTTTGGGGATGGAACTCAGCTTCAATGTAGAAATTCAGAATTCAGTTGTCTTTGCTAGCTTGAATTCAAGCAAATCTGTAGGTAATAAAGGTATCTACTGAGCATACCTCAGTTTGGTAATTTTTCATCTAAGGAACACAAAGAAACAGAACAAAGAAAAGAAGAAGATGACATGGCTTGGGTCCTCATGGTGCTCACAGTGTCATGGATATCTCCAGACAGGCAAGATATTTATATAACTGAAGGATCGTTTTATGAAAATATGTATGCAGAGCTATTGGGCCCAACTGGGGGGGGGGGGGTCCAGCCAGCAACCTTTCAGGCTACAAGCAGCACATGCCTTTTTCATTATCCTTTGAATCCTTAAATCTTGATAATTAACAAATGTCTTAGAATTTAAAATCTAACTTAATTCTCTCTTCTCCATTTTTACTGCCACTGCTTCCTAGCTTATTTTTCATCATTTCCTTCTCTGGGATTTGCCACAATCTCTAGTGTTCCCCTATACTTACCCTTTTTCCATAGACACTGAGGTTGATCATTTAAAATTAAAAAATGAACCAGGTCACTTCCCTGCTTAAAATTCTTTTGAGGCTCCACATTGCCTAAAGGATGATGTTCAAACTTCCCAATATATCTCACAAAGTCCTGCAGGATCTGATCCCATTCTACTTTTCTCTTCATCCGTGTTCTCCACTGTAGCCTACATTCCAGCACACTGAACCCATTATAGTTCTTTAAACAATCCCTTTGTGCCTTTGTGCATATGTGTTTTCTTCTGGAATCCTCCTGCATCCTTTTTCTTTCTGGCAAGCTCTTATTCACGTTTCAAGGTCTCGCCTGGGTAGTCATTTGTGATGGCCCCGAGCTGAGTTGTCACAATGGTAACAAATACGTATTTCCATGTCTGATAGAGTGACTCATCTCAGTGCCCACAGCATCCTCTGTGTTATCTTTACCTTCACAGTTACACACTGTGCTCTGATCACTGACATACCTGTCTTTTCTCCAAAATGGATAGCAAGCTTCTTACATACAGGGATCATGTCTTATACCCTCTGTGTTTCCACTGGCTACCATAGTGCTTAGAAAAAAGTAAATGCTCAAAAATATTTGTCAAAATGAATGCATCTGTGGGCTTTAAGAAGAATGGATTCCACTTAAGATCTATGCAGCTTTGAAAAACTAAAGTCTTGTTCTTCTTTGTCCCTAATGCTTGTTCCTTCTCTAGTCTTCCTACATTACAGTAAGTGACTCAACTACTGAACAAGCTGCTCAGGCCAGAAATGTAGGATTCATCCTTGATTCCTCATTTACTCTACTCCAATTCATTATCAAAATCTATAGCATTTACATTCCAAATATCTCTTTAATTTATCAACTTTTCACCATCTCCATGGATACTCTAGTTCAACCCACGATTCTCTCTTTCCTGAATTGCTTCCATGGCCTCTTCACCAGTCTCCCTCCAGTCACTCTGCCCACTCCACACTCCATTCCATTCTCTACACTAGTCTGAAAAGAGTGATCTTTTCAAAATGTAAATCAGATCTTGTCACTTCCATGCTTACAACCCTACAACTGCTTTCCATTAGTATTAAATAACTTCCTTCCAGTACCCTATGACATCCTACATGCCTACCTCTCCAATGTCATCCTGTCCTACTCTGCCCTTTACTCACTGAGCTCTGGTACGTTGGCCTTCCTGAAGTTCCTTCACCGTGCCAAATGCTTGAGCTCCTTAGATCTTCCTATTTTCTGGCCTATCTCTTCGGGTAAGTCTCCAACTCATTCTTCCCATATCTCCCATGTGTCACTTACATTTGATTTCAAAGAGGCCTTTCCCTGAGCACTCAGTCTGTAGCCATAGCCCCCCAACCCTAGAAATTCTCTTAGAGAGCCTTCCTCTTTTTTATATTCATTTACTTATTTTGCCTAACATTTGTCTCTGTGAATGTAGTCATATATTCCTTTGACTTTGATTAAGTTGCAAGCTTCATGCAGGTAGGAGACCATGTGTGTTCATATACCACTTATACCCTGTGTCTGTCACAGTGCCTTAACATTGAACACACATTCAGTATGAATGAATGAACTTATCTACATGTATTTACTCATCTCATGTTCCCATAAGGTAGGAACAGCCATACTTATCCCATAAGCCTTTGAGAATTAGATGAGTTAATGTATATGATATCTCTACGTAACTGTAAGTCATTCTCTAGATGTAAGTTGTTCTATTGAGACAAATAAAAGTAATCTCTTATACTTTGCAAAATAAACTACTATAGTTTGATTAAATATATCTCTATGATGTTGCTCCAAGGTCAGAAATAGGATCAAAGGATAGAAGTTCTAGAAAAGCAGTCTTTTTATCACTATAAACAAACAAAGAACTATTAAAGTCTTAAGTACAGTCCAAAAATAGAATATACTAATGCCAGAGTGGTAAGTTCTCCAACACTAAAGGATGTCACTTATGTATTAGATAAAGACTACACTAGACACCTCTTATGCCTCTTGCAAACTCAAGGATTCTCTAATTATAGAGAGCAATAATAAGAACAAAAGCACCCACGATTTTGCACATGCAACCCAGAAGGGAAAGGTTCACACACAGGTCCCTGAGGCTTGCTATGAAGGATGGCAGTGAGGGGAATACTCTGTTTAGATATTTTCTAGGATAAGTCTAAGTGAGACAGTGTTTTCTGTTGGCTGGTCTTCAAAGTATTAGCTCCAAGGAAATGGCATGAAGATAATCATATTTCTTCCTTAGAGTTACAAAGATAAACAAAAGAGTGAAAAGTCTCTAATTCTTATATTAGGGAGCCTGTGACTAAGGAAACGTGTTCAGGTAAAATCCCATACTGCCCATATAATTGTTCCCATCAGCAACATGTAAAAGTACACACACATGCAAAAAAAGCAGCTTTTCAAAATGCTCTATGATAAAACTTAAGTGAGAAAAACGAGGAAAAAGAGAAAACATTTTCAGCCTTCCAGAAGGCCATGCAAACATAGAAAAAGTAGCAAGAGCTGAAGAAGAAAGCAGTGCATGAATCCCTACCCCATGTCTGGGAAATCAGATCTCAGCCAAAACATCACAACACACCAGTGTAATTCAATCCCCTTGGAGCAGTACCACACGGATTCGTTAATGATGCATAAGTACAAAGGATGTGAATATTTTTCAAAGAGCAACTGCTAATCTTCCAGCCTGGGGTGTTAGATGGGAGTGTTAGGATTTTAGATTCTCACTCTACCTCCCTTGCAGTCCCATCCAAAACTTAGACTTGGCCCCCAAAGTGAAGTTTCTGCCAGATGTTTGTAAGTACCAGTCAGGGTCATTCCAAGATAGATGACCGTGATGTTGTTTCATTTCTTAAAGACCATATTTTGATGGTGGTGCTGGCAGCTGTGGATCTCACCGCTGTTGTTGCCAAGTGTCCATTCTTCCCTGCTTCCTGGCATCAGAACTCTGAATTTCCTTCAGGGAATTGTTCCTCCCACATTTCTACCCATGGGAGCTGAGCCCACCCTCAGCTTCAGCTCCTGGCTTACACTGATCTGCAAAGTCCAACCCTGAGGACATCATGATTGCTTTAGGGAAGGTGCGAGACTAAATTCTGGGCATGAAAATGAGAGAAGGGGGTTGCTGGAGGCTTCTGGGCAAGGAGCATCTTTGGTGTCCTGAGAAAGACTGGAAGAATCTCTGTCCTTTCTACCAAAGAGACCGAGAAACATGTACCCCCTGGAGCTGTTGACAGTCCCGTGTGAACATAAGAACTACAGTTTCCAGATGACATTGGCACAGTGGAAAGCAGCTGTTGTAGACAGAATAATATCTTCCCCCGTCATGTACTCAAAAAAATGTCTATGTCCTAATCCTCAGAACCTGTGAATGTTACCTTACATGGCAAAAGGGATTTTGCAGATGTGATTAAATTAAGGATCTTGAGACAGGTGGATTATCTTGGTTTATTGGGATGGGCTCAGTGTGCTCTCCAGAGTCCTTATAATGAAGGAAGGAGAAATAAGAATATCAAAGAGAGAAAACAGCAAGTGACAATGGCAGCTGAGAGAGAGAGAGAGAGATTAGGAGATGCTGCACTGCTTGCTTTCAAAATGGAAGCCTCTAGAACTAGAAAAGGCAAGAAAGCAGAGTCCTCTCTAGAGCCTCCAGAAGGAACACAGCTTTGCCTAGACCTTGACTTTGGGACTTCTGAGCTCCAGAACTATAAGATAGTAAATTTCTATTGTTTTAAACCACTATATTTGTGGCAATTTGTTATAGCAGCAAGAGGAAACTAATACAGCACGAAAGAGAGATGAGTGGAGACAGGGTCACTGGTTCTTTGGTGGTATTGATGAAGCACTTTATCAAATCCAGTGAAGTCCCCTGTCCCTTGTGAGTTTTTGGTTTAGAAATAGCCTTCATTGTTTAAACTTGCTGGATTTGGGTTTTCTCTTACTTGAATCAAATTACCCTAATGGACAGCAGCACTAAGTAAACACAGAAGAACTGATACCGCTCTGCATAGCAACATGAAATGCTACCTTTTACTGTAGAGGACAGCGCTGCAGATTTTGTGGGGACTTGTGGATGGCAGCACAAAGGCAGGAATCCAGTGTGTCTAATAGAGACCCTCCTGAGAAAGGGTTTACCTTGTTTGCAATTTTGTCTTGGATTACAATGAACAATTATAGAAAGCATTTTTCCTTTGGATGTTGCAATTAATTTGGTTATGCTCAGCCTTTAGTGAGGCCCTCTGGGATAGCTGGTGGAGAACAGAAGTAAGGGGCTGCACCGGAAAGCACGGCTTGCCCACCTGCACCCACTGCTGCCTGGGGAGGAGGATGGCCCCACCTCCGTGAAGGCAGAGTGTGTCTCAGAGTTTCAGGTGGAGCCACTGCAGCAGGAGCAGGGCCCAGCAGTGTGGGAGCCCTGAGGGACGGTGACCCTTGAACAGGAAGAAGGGTGGAACACCATTATTATATAACAATGTGTCAAGGTCAAGGTTATGCCTAGGAAAATACCACTCTCCCTTATCTTACAGAATGCTTTCTTGAGAGGGAGGAAAAGAGATGTCATTGCAGGTGTGGAATGTGAGGTGGGAGGATGAGGAATTGGGTATGACCCACAGACAATGTTATCTGTAGGGCTGTTCTGCTCAGGGACAGTGCCAGACCGTGAGCTTCATCCTCCACGCATGTCTCAGCAGGAAAAAAAAAAAACCCTGAAAACTACTGGATGAGTGGGCTAGTCATGGTGTGGTAGGTCTGATAGAAATAATATGAGCTTTGGTCTCAGAAGGACCTGGGTCCCTGTCTTGGCCTCAAAATGTGTTAATTCTCATACTTGAATGTGGTACTGGAACACTCTCAGCCTCAGTTTTATTGTCTGTAAAATGAGACACAATGCTGTCAGGAACTGAGAACAATCATATAAAGATGAAAGCGTCTAGCAAGTGCTCAATGATTGGTATCTATTATTATTTTTAATATCATTATCTAATGCTTCTAGCATAACTCTTAGAATGGAATAAATTCCTAATAGCAACAACAAATGTCTATAACACTTAACTATGTTCTAAGCACTGTTTAAGCACTTACTTATGTTACATAATCTAATCTTCATAATAACCTATGGAGTAGCTAATATTCTTTTTCCATTATACAGACAAGGAAATTGAGGCCATAGACATGAAGTAACTCACCAAGGTCACACAGCTAGCAAACGGCAGGGCCAGGATTAGAACTGAACCCAAGTTCTCAAGCTGAAGAGTCCATTCTCTTAACCATGATGGTGTAAATGTCACTTCCCATCTGCCTCCCCCTACTTCTGTGGCAGATGCTGTGAGTAGATACAAAAAGAGCATAAGGCATGCTACTAACCTTGAAGGACAGGGGGGACACACAGCTCAGCTGTGTGAGGCCACTGGAACACATGCAAAACCGTATGGACCCCAGTGTTACATCCCATCTTTTAAAAGAAGTGTGGTCGGAGCCGGAGACTTCAGAGTGAACAGTGAGAATCTGAGATGTCTTGGAAACGGAGATGCGCCAGGAGCTGGCTACAGTAGTTAACGGGGGACATGTCTGACTCACTCTCCCCTTCTCATCCCGGGAGCACATAGAGCCCTGAAAGGAAGAGAAGGAGAAAACCCTTTCAGGAATTTTGAACCCACAAGACTTAATAAACATTGGGCATTATAGAATCTGCTCATCTCGCAATTGAGGGAACCGAGTCCCAGGCGGGGACAGTGACCTGCTGGAGCTCACAGAGGTAGACTGCAAGGTGTCCGGAGGAATGAGGAGCAGCTCATGGCAGCTACGGTGAAGTGGGGACAGAGAGGCCTGGAGGAATGACAGCCTGCAAAACACTCACAGGAAGCACCTTGCCAGCAGCCCTCAGGCAATGGCAGGCACGGTCTTCACGATAGTGTCACTTTGATAATCGTTACTTATATGCAGGGATTGTCTTTGAGGCAGGTGCAGAGATCAGTCCGGAGATTATCTCATAATCTAGGGCAGTGATGGTCAGAGTTTGGGTGAGGTCAGGGGTCACAGTGGGCACAGAGGAAGGAACATATTAAATAAACACTTCAGAGATAAAATATGTGGGTTTTGTGAACCACTAGGACTTGGGGATTTGACAAAACAAGGTCCATTTTCCAAATGGAAAGCTGTGGCCAATATGGGAAGAGTGAGGAGGCAGAGGCCAGGGAGGGGGCAGAGCAGATGAACCCTTGGCCCACTTGCCAATTTGGCCCTTTTCACTGTGGAGAGTTTGGCGTCTGTTGAGCACAGAGGAGCCTTTCCTCCCTCCCGCAGAGCACATCTGGTTTTTGCGATGAAAGGATCTGAGGTGTCAGGTTTAAATGTCGTGACTGACCAGCTAAAGAGGAGAAATGATGGGAAGCATGTCAGGTCAACCCTGTGATCTCCCTGGGGGCTGTAAGTGATCTTCCCAATAATAAACATGGAGCCCGTGATGGTGGTTGCTTCCCTGACCGGAATTTTATATGCACACAAGCTGGAAAACGTGGCCAGAAGTTTCAGCCATGTGCTTTGTAAGGTTCTACAAGTCATTACTCTTTTCTAATAATGTCCCAGTAAGAAATGTAGTGGGGAATATATGAGCCAGACAACATCCTGATCTTTTGCAGAGGGTGCGCGGTTGATATTTGGGCAATTACGGTGAAAAACCCTTTGCACATCCATGCGGGAATAGAGTTGGCAATTACCAAAATGGGCACCAACTTGAGAATGAGCTTCATTGCTTCCACACTGCCTGTTTGGTAACGTTTGTGCCTTGATGACCTCCTGGATCTTGGAATGCTTTCCATTATTCCGATTTGCTTTCAGCAAAATGCTAAAAATTAATTCACAGTGAGGTGTGAAATGTTGATAGAAGCTTAAAATGCTGCCTCTTCCTGGGTATTTGCAGGAAAAGGGATGAGTCAGAGATAAAGCAGAAAAGCTATGATGTACTGGGTTTCAGAAACTGATCTTATGATATGAAAGTCACCCCATTGCTTCATCTGAAATGCACTTGAACCCCCTTCCAGCACCTAACCTGTTCTTCACAGTCCAAATCAGCCACATAAACTCTGCAAAGCTGTCACTGTCAATCCCAGCCTACAATAGTCTCCCTACTTTGAACTTCTTTTGGATTTACTGCATGTTCATAACTTAACACCTGTATAGAATTGCAAAAAGCAAACCAATTAGCTATCTCCACTGGGATGGCATGGTCTCAAATTAACTGAGCCTTGGCAACCCAGAACATTGAGTTCAAATCCCACATTCACCATGGACTAGTTGGGTGTATTTAGGCTATACATCATCATGCAATATCGCAATTTCCAAATTTGTAAAGTTAGTGTATTAATTCTTACAGAAAAATGTGAGAATTAAGTGGGATTGTACAGGGAAACTACCAAGACACAATAAGGGTTTAACAAAAGTTAACAGCATTCCTTTCTAACTATGCTCTTTCCCAATCCTAAAATGGTGGGAAGAGGCAGTACATGTAGTTCAGTTATTTCCCAGGCTCCCATTTGCATTTGGCCTGTGCAATTTTTTGTAATATTGGTGTGCTACCTGTACTGTTACTGAGTGAATATTTTCTTTAAATCTACTTACTCATGAAAAGTTTTAATCTATTTTTTAAAAAATTATATTACAACTGTAAATGAAAAAATCACCATCTCTTGCTCTAAATAGAAGGTAAAACCAAATGCAGTAAGACAAAGCAGTATTATTAAATTCTAAGTAGGTCTAAGCATTGAATTTGCTCTGTTACTGTTGAAAAAGGAGGACCAGCAAATGTTAAACAGGTTTGATAGTCAGACTCTTATGAAACTGAGAATTTTTCATTAATGTAAGCAGGTTTGAAACATAATTGAAAAGGAACAAACTGTTTTATGATAAAGTTTATTGTCATTTGATTGATGTGCCTCTACCATTTAAATCATCTTTCATCCCAATCACTCTTTAGAAGGAAAATTATAATGGAAAGACCAAAATTTTGGAGCTAGGGAAACCAGGATGTAAACTTTAGCTCCACTCTTTACTTATCAATTACATTGAGCAAGTTACTCAAAGTCTTTGGGCCTCAGTTTCCTCATATGTAAAATGAAATACAAATACTCAAGTTGGAAGATAATTGCATGAATGCAATAGAGTATATAAAGTACCTGGTAAAGTGCCTTGAATTCATAACAGAAAAGCAAAATGTTGATGACAGGGAAAATTGCCTGTCAAAGTGCAGATAAATAAAATAGAGGGCAGGTTGCTGGTGTGCCCAGCCACCTAATTTGCTGGGACAAAGATGTTCTGTGATTCTCATCCCAGACATCTGGACAACCTGTCAGCACATAACTGGGTGGTTTTGAAACTCCCCAGGATTATATAATGTTGGATGGTAACCAGGACCATTGGACCTTCTTCTTTTATTCCTTATTATATTGATTTCATTTTTCACCCATACATAAGTTAAAAAAATTTTTTGTGTGTGCAAGAGTGAGAAAATATAATTAAGTAGAAAGGAGAAAATAAAATCACTTGTGATCTCACTACCCAGAAATAACAATTGTTGATATTTTCAACATTTCTTTTGGATCTCAACATTTTCTTTCAGATTTTTCTACGCAAATTACAGGTATATAACTTTTTCAAATGGAAAGCTGCTCTACCCTTTGTTCCGTTATCAACTTTGTAATTCAACCAATAAAACATTCTCACACGAATATTTTTATTAATAAATATAGCTCTACAACATGATTTTCATGCTTATGATTGTTTAGCCTGTGGATGTAGCAAAATTTACTTGGCCAATTCTCTAATATTATTTAGATTTCTTCCCATTGAGTTAATATGTTAAAATATTGAAATTTACTTCCTTGTAAATGAATCATGACCCATAGCAAAAGTATTTCTTGCATATAAATGATAAAAAGTGGAATTTCTAGGTTAAAAATATGGACAGTGTAAGGCTCTGTTTAACTTTGCCACTTTAGTCTTAAGAAATTTAATATCAATTTAAAATGAAAGTATAAACAATACACAATTCTTAGTACCCCTGCTCAAACCAGGTGGTATCACATAAAGATACCTTTGCCAATTTAGGTGAAAATATTATTATTTTAGTTTATACATTCCTATATACTTGGCAATGTTTTCTATTTCCTCTGATATGAATGTTGTGTTCAGACCTGTATTTATGTTTTTACTTTTGGGTATTGATCTTATTCTCACTAATTTGCAAGAAATCTTTACATATTAATGTTAAGGTTAGTAATTTGTATGTCACACACATTGGCACAAATTTATTCAGTAATTTATTGACTTCGTACTTTTATGCACACCATATATGATATTTAGAATGTTTAAAAATATCATGTAGTCATACCTGTTGGTAATTTCTTTTATGACTGTGTTTTTGGTATCAAGCCTAGAATGTTTTACTCTATAGTTGATTATATAAATTTTTGCATATTCTTCTTCTAGTGCTTTGCAAGTATTTTCATTTGTACAGATAAAACAAAAATATCATAAAATATTATAAAATGTAAATATTTATGATGGGAATTACTGAAACATGCCCTCATCTCCTTGATCATCTCACTCAGTCTCATGGCCTAGAGGGTGATCTGATGACTCCCAAATTTATATGTCTGTTCCCGGTCTATCCCGTGAATTCCAGAGTCAGATACTCACCTGACTATCTCATATCTCCACTTGGATATCAAATAAGCATTTCAAATTTAACAGATCCCAAACAAAACCCTGATACCCCCTTCAAAACCTACCCCTCCCGCCATCCTCCACATCTCAGTTAATGCCAAATCCACCTTCTGATTGCACATAATTACATTCTCAGAGCCTTCCTGGCTCTCTTTCTCTTACCTTCTTCATTCAACTGGTCAACAAATTCTGGCAGCAGTGACTTCAGACCACATCCAGAAGCCAGAAGCCAACTGCCTCACACCACCTGCACTGCCACCAGCCTGGTCTCCCCCTTCGTCATCTCTCCTCTCTAGTGTTATGCAGCCTCATATCTGCTTTCCCTTTGGTAGATTCTCTGCATAATAACCACAGTGATCCCAATTTAAAACAAAACAAAAAATAAAAACCAAGTCAGAGCATGTCTGCCCCTCTCTTTAACTTTCCAACAGCTTCCTTTCTCATGCGGTAGAAAGCTTTCCTTTCTCATGCGCCAGGCGCCAAATGTGCTTTATTTTCCGGACCTCATTTCCCACTTCTCTTTCTTCCTCTCTTCAGATAATTCCAAGGAGCATCACCAAAGCCAGGGTTTGGAATATGCCAGGCTCACACTCACTTCAGGTCTTTGTACTCACTGTTTCTTCTGCCTGGGAAAGTGCCCCGGTAAGCACATGGGCTCTTGCTCGTATTTTTCATGTCTTTACTCAAATGTTACCTTCTTAGTGAAGCATGACCTCCTTATACTTTTTTTTTTTTTTGCTGTATTGTCCTCTGAAGCATTTGTCACCACTTAACATATAATATATTTTACTTATTTATTTTGTTTATAGTTGCTTTCCTCCCCACTAGAATGTATGCTCCATGAGGGCAGAGATGTTGTTCTTCTTCAGTGCTATTAATACATCCCCAGCACCAAGAATAGCGCCTGGCACTTGTCAGACACTCAATAATTGTTTGTTACAGAATGACCTTTTTTCCTTTGGGTATATGCCCAATAATGGGATTGCTGGATCAAATGGCAGGTCTACTTGAATCTGTTTAAGATACCTCCATAATGCTTTCCACAGGTGTTGCACTAGTTTGCAGTCCCACCAGCAGTGTATGAGTGTTCCTGTCTCTCCACATCCACGCCAACATGTGTTGTTTTGGGTTTTTTGATAAAGGCCATTCTCACTGGGGTTAAGTGATATCTCATTGTGGTTTTGATTTGCATTTCTCTGATGATTAGCCATGTTGAGCATTTTTTCATATGTTTGTTAGCCATTCTTATATCTTCTTTTGAGAAGTTTCTATTCATGTCATTTGCCCACTTTTTGATAGGGTTGTTTGATTTTTTCTTGCTGATTTTCCTGAGTTCTAAACAGATTCTTGTTATCAGTCCTTTATCTGATGTGTAGTATGCAAAAATCTTTTCCCATTCTGTAGGTGGTCTGTTTATTCTCGTGACTGTTTCTTTGGCTGTGCAGAAGCTTTTTAATTTAATCATGTCCCATTCATTTATTTTTGTTGTTGCTGTGATTGCCTTGGGGGTCTTCTTCATAAATTCTTTGCCTAGGCCAATGTCTTTAGGAGTCTTTCCTACATTTTCTTCTAGAATTCTGATTGTATCACGCCTAAGGTTTAAGTCTGTTATCCACCGTGATTTGATTTTTGTGAGAGGTGAAAGCTGTACCCGAATGTTTATAGCAGCACAATTCACAATAGCAAAGATGTGGAAACAACCCAAATGTCCATCAATACATGATTGGATTAGTAAGCTGTGGTATATGTATACCATGGAATATTACTCAGCTATAAGAAATAACGAAGATACGACATCTCTATGGTTCTCCTGGAGAGAGTTGGAACCCATTCTATTAAGTGAAGTATCCCAAGAATGGAAAAACAAGCATCACATGTACTCACCAGAAAATTGGTTTCCCTGATCATCACCTAAATACACATCTGGGAACGACACCAATCGGAACGGATATCAGACTGAGGTGGGGGGTGGGGGAGGGGATGGGTGTATGCCTACACAATGAGTGCATTGCGCACCGTTTGGGGAATGGTAACGCTTGAAGGTGCTGACTCGGGAAGGGGGCGGTGGGGAAGGGAGGGATATATACCTACATGATGGGTGCAACGCGCACTATCTGGGGAACAGACACGCCTGGAGCTCTGACTTGGGGGGAAAGGCGGTACATGGGCAACGTATGTAACTTGCAATTCTGTATCCCCCATAACAATAAGATGAAATAAAAAAAAATAATAATTTTTTGTTGAATGAACTAATTAATTTATTATATACTCCTTTTGTATTATCACCCTCAAACTCAGTCCATTCCCCACTCCCCAGAGGTAATTAATGGTAAGTAATGAATGTAAGTTAAAGAATATTATATGCAAGAAATCTGTAATGGCAAAAAAAAAAAAAAAAAAAAAAACAGGAAAGAACCCAACACATGCCAAAATAAAGTTATGGAAGAACACACACCAAATTAAGATGCTGTTATTCCATCTGGAACTTATTATTTTGTGAAGTGTGAGGGGGGGAATATATTTTTTTCCCAAGTGACTAGCCAGTTGTGCTATTATTATAAAAAACTATCCACTAATTCCCCAGTGATCTGTTATGCCACTTTTAACATACATTACATCTGTCTCTACTCAGGCCAGGTTCCTGGACTTACATGTGTAATGCACAATTTAAAAATTACAGCTTTATAGCAAACTTGCCTATCTTTAGGGTTAGTTATCCCTTATTACTCTTTTTCAAAATGTCCCTGGCTATTTTCATGAGTTTATTCTCTCAGATATCTTTTGGAATTCAGTCATTAGGTTAAAGAATTAGAATTTTTATTGGGATTTCATTAAATTTACAGATTAATTTGTGTAGAATTAACATGTCTACAATACTAAGTCTTTCCATCTTGGAACATGGTATTTCTTCCTAATAATTCATGTCTTTTATGGCTCAAAGGATAGTCATTTTGTCATCCTGAGGTTTAGTATGTTTCCTATTAATTGTTTAATTAAGTTATTACTGGCATATAGAATAGCTATTAATTTTTGTGTATTTATTTTTATCTTAAGGCAATGTACTGAGTCCTATCATTAGAATTTTTTGCTGTAGTCATTGCTGTTGTTGTTCCAGTTGTTGTTATTTTTGTACCTTTTTGGTTTTCCAGATAGACACTTATCATCTTAAAATAATGACAATTTTGTCACCTCTTTGATTAGCTTGAATTCCTCAGAATTCAAAAACTGAGACAGTGGTTTATATATGAGCAATTTGGCAGGAAGTACAACCCCATGTAATAGTTCTTGCACCTTGGGGAGCAAAGCAGAGAAAGACAATCAAAGGACATGTTATTGAGTAGGTCACAGCTAGAGGTGACCAGTTGTCTGATTGCACAAGATTGACTGAGAAGCCTATGTAATACATCTTTGGATCATCTATGATAAGGAGAGAGCAGGTAAAGAATCTATCCACCTTCTTTCATCTGCCATTTTATAACACCCAAGGAACGTTAACTTTGCGTCACTTCTGAGTTTTGCATGTGTGGGTACTGAGTGTGGTCCCAGCACTTTCCATGCCTCAGGATTGAGAATGAAGCTACAGGGAAGAAGAGGCACATGGTGCAGGTCTGCGGTGAGGCTCTGACAGATTATGGCAGCAGTAAGTCACTCTGAGAGTACATAGCACAGTGCTTGCTGGAATAGGAAATAGGTAAGCCTTAGGGGATCTGAAGTGATGTGTAAGAGATGGCTGATGCAGTCCACCCCTTGTACCTGAGATCCTCTAGTGCCTTCCATCATATCTGGCCCCACACTACAATTGGAGGGGAACACAATGCCCTCACTTGATTCCCGAGAGAGGAAAATACAAATCCAGTCTTTCATAGAGTCACATTCAGAGAGGTAGCCAGCCATAATCTATGCAAGGTTTTACAAGGTTAATAAAACAAGGTCTCGCTCCTATTGCAACAGCTGCACTGAGTGTCTCTCACTTTCTCCTCCAGAGATCCTCTGACTTTCTTTTTGAGATACTTGCAGCATAAACACTCTTAGTCATTCTGATGTGATTTTATATGTGTATTTTATATGTGTACCATATGTAGGTTTCTTGTAGGCAAGCATAGAGTCAGGTCTTGCTTTTTTAATCCAGTCTGAAAACCATCCCTTTTAATTAGAGTATTTAGATCGTTTAAATTTAATGTAATTATCTATATATGTATAAATGGTCATCTATTTATTTTCTATTTTTCCTTTCTATTCTTTATTCCATTTTATCTTCTTTTCTGCCTCCTTTCAAGTTGAGTATTTGTTAGTATTTTATTCTTTCCCACTATTCCACTATTGGTTCAATAACTGGTATCTCTTTGCTTTACATTTTTTGGTAGTTGCTTTAGGGCTTACAATTTACTTTTTAAACTTACTGCTACCTTCAAGTTGTATTATGCCACTTCATGTAATGTGCAAGAATTTTAAAATAGTATACTTCAATTTCCCCCCTTATACTTTGTTCTAGTATTGTCATATATTTTATTTCTTCTTATATTCTAAATTCCATGATTCAATGTTATTTTTGTCTCATAAAGTTAATTGGTTTAAAGAGATTAACAATGAGAAAAAAATGTTCTGTATTTACCATTTCTGGGGGTTATTCCTTTGTGTAGATCTGGCTTATAGAAGAGCCATTAATTTTTGTGTATTTATTTTTATCATAAGGCAATGTACTGTGTCCTATTATTAGAGTTTGTTGTTATTGTCATTATCACTATTGTTGCCATTCCTGTTGTTGTCATTGTGTCTTTTTGGTTTTCCAGATAGATATTCATCATCTCAAAATAGTGATAATTTTGTCATCCCTTTGATTAGCCTAGATTCCTCAGAATTCAAAAATTGAAAAAGTGGTTTATATATATCTGTATCATTTTCTTTTACCAAATGAATTTTGTTTAATATATCTTATAGCCCAGATACTATGGAAATAAATTTCATACTGCTTTGTAGGTCTAATTTTTTTAAGCCATATCCTTTCATTTGAAGAATATTTTCTTTGTTCTGTCCTGATGCTCCATTCATTTTTTCCATCTGTGTGTTTCATTTTGGGAAATTTCCATTGTTTTCAAGTTAATTTTTCTTCAGTATCTGATCTATTTTCTATTTTAGATATTGCATTTTTATATCTAGAAATTTCATTTGAGTCTTATTTTTATATCTTGCATTTTTTTCTCATGCAGTTTATGTCTTTACTACTTTCTTGAATATATAAAACCTATGTTTTAATATTCTTGTCCAATAGTTTCATCATCTTTGTCACATCAGAGTCTGTTTCTATTGATTAATTTTTCTCCTGATTATGGTCTGTATTACCCTGCTCCTCTGAACACCTGTTAATTTTATATTGGATGCCAGACATTATGATTTTACATTGTTAGGTGCTGAGTTTCATTATATTCTTTTATATAGTGTTAAATTTTGTTGTAGCATCAAGTTACTTGGAATCCACTGAATTCTTTAATGTTTGCTTTTAAGCTTTGTTAATGCATGTCCAGAGTAGCTTTAAATCTAGAACTAGTTTAGCCCCACTATAATGCTGATACTCTTCTGAGAACTTGACCTGATGCTATCTATTACAATGTCTTTCCACTCTGGTTGTCACTCAATTTCAGCCCTCTGCAGGCTCTGGAAATTTTTTGGTTTACTGATTTCCAATGGCTCTTTCTTGAATTTGGGTTATTTCCTTTCATGTATGCATAGATTAATACTCAGCCAAACATTTGGAAGACCCCTCTGCAAATTTCTGGGGCAGTCTCTCTCTCTCTCTCTCTCTCTCTCTCGTCTCCCCACTTTCACTCTGGTACTGTGTCCCTCAAATTCTAGCTACCTTTATTTCCCAAACTCTGATCTATTTGAGTTTTTCCTACCTTCTCTACAACTCTAGACAGCAAGCTGGGCAATTATAGAAATCACCTTGTTTGTTTCCCTTCTCTCAGTCTCGTGCTGCTTGTTGTTCAATGTCTAAAAGTCATTTTTTTCATATTTGTTTCTGTATTTCAAGTTATTTAATGGAGGAGAGTAAATATGTTCCCTGTTTGCCCCTAATGTCCTGGAAAAGGAAGCCATGTGTACATAGATTATACTTCAGTAAAGTTTATTTTTTAAAAAAAGGAGAATGATGTTTGTTGTAAATTAATCAGATTCTATTAATAGTTGTTTGGTAGTGGCAGATACTTTCTGAGAATTGTTATTCTCTTTAATTATGAGTTAGACTTCCAGTTTGACTCCAGAACTTAGGTATGTTAAAAAAAAATCTATAAGTAGACATCTGTGGTTTATATTCATATTTTTATTTGACTAATTGTCAAAAGGAGAAGGAGCTTTGGGGTAAATCTGATGCGTTCAGTGTTGGACTCATGCTTGAAGTTATGTTTAACGTCAGGTGGAGATGTTCAGAAATCAGTTGGATCTATTGCTTCGGGCACTCGAGAGCATTCTGAACTGCAGGTAGAGGCTTAAGAATCACCCACGGGGAGCTGGGAGAGTAAATATGGAGAGCTTTTAAGAAGAATCAGAGAGCAAAGTGTAGGATGAAATCTTAGAGAAAGGCAGAGAATAAAAGAACTCACAAAAGAGTGTCACCTGGAAAAGTGTGGTTAGAACTAAATTCGGTACCAGTTTTCTTAAAGAAACTAGCACCTAGATGCATACAGAGTACTATAAACTCATTTGCCATTAGTGACAGCCCTCAGTGGTGGGCTGTTTCATGAGCACCCATCGTCATTTTCTTTCTCCTTTCCCACTCTTTCCTTTTCCTCAAGCAGGGGTAGATATTTAGCCCCTGGAAACTGAGGATGAGATGCCTGCCTGAGTGTGCTATTGCCTGACATCATGTCTAAGGGCCCTTCTGGATCTAATTGACTATGAAAAACTGATAAAACACAGATTTTACAATAAAATAACAATAAAGACCAATCAGAAAACTTTGTGAGGTGCTCTGCCACACACACTTGTTAAGGTCAAAAGAGCAGCTCAATATTTTTTCCATGACTGCTATAAAGAAATTCCTGGAAAATATTGAGAACTGGCTCAGGGCTCTTCACTTATATAACTCATATTTCTATTTCATTTCTCTTCATCTGAGGTTGAATAACTCTGAGGTTAGGATTGTATTGCTCTTTATGTGGTGAGACAGTTTAGTTTTTGGAATTATGCTTCTACTCAAAGTTTTGGCAGCTAGTTACTTCTTCCCTTCCCTGAATAATGAACCTACAAAAAGGAATTAGATTGGTCTTTGATGTGATCACAACTCTTCCCAACAGATGTCATTTTATATAAAGGCGTTAGCCCCCAAACAAAGCAGGAATAGTCTTCTTTGGAAGACTATAGTTGAAAGACTTAGAATTATATGGGCAGAGTAAGTTCTTTCTTAAAAATATATTCATTATTGGCAGCAGAAGGTGATAGTCATTTGGGACTGGAAGAGATGGTGAGTTAATGTTTGTTGATTTGCCTAGGTGTTTAAAATATGTTTTTCATTCCCTACCACCCAGTGAAATAAGACATAAGTCTCATTTTCTACATGAGAAAAAAATGCCTCCAGGGAGTTAATAACTTGCTCAAGGCCATCAAGCGAGAGCACTGTGATTTGTCTGGTCTGGTTCATAAGTCCTTTCACTTTCTATATGTCACGCTGTCTTCATAGTGCAGGAAGACAATTTTTCTACATTCTGAGAGGTCAGAGAGTTCACAGTAATCTGGAGGATTCAGGAATGGAGAGAGTGGTACAGAAAATAAGTTTCACCACCACACCTAATGAGATATTTTGGTTTTTAGTAATAAAATAGTAAGTGGATAGAACAAAGTAACCTAGTATACCACATGAGCAAGAAGCACGCACCTAGAAAATAACACAGGATTTGATCTCATAGCACTTGGGTTCCAATTCTGGATCTGCCTCTGACTAGCTGTGTCCCTGAATAAGCCTCAGTTTCCTCGTTGGAAGAAATAGGGTGATAGTACTCATCCCACATTGCTTTTCTACAAATTTGAACGTATGTCTGGCTTTAGCAGCATCCCAGAAGCCTCAAGAGGCACCTTTTGCCACGCATTTTTATGTTTGGAGTCCAGAAGCAGTTCATGGAGGGAGTACCTTAGGGGAATGGCAGATGATACCCCCTTCTGGTGGTCACTGATCCAATGGTTCACGGTAAGGAAAGGGAGGCAGGGTCTGAAGGCAGATAAGACAGGTCAAAATGGCAACCAGTAGAAAGGAGATCCCAAAGGGTAATGAGGAGTGAAGTCTGGCATCATTTCTGTGCTAAAAGGGAAGTGGTTCACAGCAGTTCCCACATTTACAGGAAGCAGTATGCTGGGTGAATCTATGGGAATCAGGATGGAGCAGAAAGGTTTAAATGACATTTTAAATGTAAAAGTGTGCAGCATCATCCCTAGCTTAAATAGTGTCTAAAATAAATATTAATACTTTTCCCTTCATGCCTTATTAGAAGCTAAACCCTAGAGAGATAAAGGGGTAGAGAGGAAGGGAGCTATGGCTGTAAGTTTCAGCCCTGCCGGACAGTGCTGGGGAAGGGAGCCGTAACATTTGAGCAGTGTTTTGGAAAGGGTGGCCTGGCTGTGGTGTGAAGAAGGAAAAGCAGGGACCGCAGGCTGAGAGATCACTTAGGAAGCTGATGCAATAGGCCAGACGAAAACGGCGTGAATCTGAACTGGGGCACCAATCCTAGGAGTAGAGCAGAAGGGATGGATTTGGAGAACATGGTGGAGAAAGACTTTCTTATTCTTCATTTTTTAGTTTTTATTCTGAGATAAAAATTGGTTAGGGAGAAGGAAGAGGTAGAGAAAATTTTGAAATATTTAATTAATGACTAGAAAGGTGGAGGCAACATGAACAGAGACGGATCTCACCCGAGAGGGGTTAGGTTTCAGGATCAGCTTTGGGACCCAGTGATTTTGAAAAGTGCTGTAGTAATAGAGGATTTGGAAACTTAGTCATGGAGCTCAGCAAGTTAATAAAGAAGATGAAATGGGCCAATGTCATGTAATTAAGAAAATGTAGTTAGAGCAGAATAAGGAGATTTCTGGTTTGAACTGCTACGTGTTGGGCTAGATAATGCATGAAAATGCCTATGTGCAACATAGAAGAAGAAATACAGAAACAATAATAATATTAATCACTGCATTTTCTGTGCACTATGTACCAGACATATTTCTATGTGTTTTACATGTAACACATCATTTGACTCTCACAATAATCTATGAAGTAGGTACTATGAGCGTTCCTATCTTATAAAAGAGGAACTCGCACAGAGGTGGTGAATAAGATTCCCAAGGAAATGCATCTAGTGAATTTGAATCTGAGTTTCAAACTGTCAGGTTTTAGTCTAAGCCTCATTTTTGTGCTTGCCTAACTTTGGCGTGTCTGGTCATTCTTCGGCCATGGGCACACCAAGAACTGACGTTTTCAGACTGAAACCTGACAAAGCCAGGACACCTGGCTCCAAAGCCTTTGCTTTTAACTGTTACATGACTGTTTTGCCCAGAGCACCTCTGCATATAATTGGGAAGATTGACATGAAATGTAATTAATATATTATGAAAGTGTTTTATAAATAAGGAACATCCTATATTTAAACTGCCATTTTTCCTATTATACAAATGAGGACATTGAAAATCATAGAGGGTAAATGTCTTCCCACAGGTTGTGCAGTTAGTAAATGGCTGATTTAGGACTCTGGAGGCCAGCTCCCATCACTCTGAAAGCCATTGTTCTTACTCACCAACGCTGGTCTTGGGTAAAGCCTGTGTGAGTGCATGGTGTGATCTCACTTAGGAAAGCATTCAAGCATTCATTCAAGAAGCACTAAATGAATGCCTACCAGGCACTGAATAGACACTCGGAATCAGAAATGTAAGACAGGATTCTTTGGGGCTATCCAGGAGCTCACAGGCTAGTGTGGGAGACAGACACATAAAAACAACAACAACAAAAACCAGGATAATTTCATATGTTGAATACTCAGAGGAGGGAGGACTTCATGATTTATATTTTAATCAATTCCCTATTTACCTATTGATCCCTGTTATGTTTTGAGAACTGTGCTAAGTGTTGAGAAAACAGAGATAAATAAGACAGAATCCACGTCCTCAGGTTGTCCCAAAAGAGTGGCAGCATTGCAGAGATCTGTTTGCATAGATTTAAATAAATATTTAGTAATTTCCTATGGAGATATCTAAGTCCCATTTTACTATCAGGTCATTTTATTACAGAAATTGGGAAATCTAATCTTTGCTTTCCTTGTGGATATTACACCCTATTCTCTTTCCCCCTACATGCACCTAGAGACCCAAGTATCAGGTAAAGTCTTTTAATTCAAATAAGTAGTGATGGATAAAGGTGATATACTGAGGAAATGACTAAATTGAATGTGGGTAAGAAAATGATACTTCAAAAGTGGTTTCATCTTATATGAGAATTGAGCTTTGGCCAGTTTTCACACCTCAGCACCTTGACTGTATTGTATTTCTAGAAGGTAGAGAATATTAAACATTGTTAATGATTGATTGCATCTCAACTTTCAAGTGTTACATCAAACAGACCTTTAAAAGGGGGGAATTTTATTCTTTGAAAGCACACTGACAGAACTTTTTGATTATTAAAAACTAATGCCCTGGATTTACTACATTTAATCCAAATCTGATCTGAGAGTGAAATTCCTTTTTGGCAGCATCATTAGTAATTTACTGCATCGTGAGCTTTCCTTTCTGGGGCAAAAAATATTGGCTAGAGGAGTTCTGGCTCACACATTGTAAAACAAAGCTGGAAAATGGATTATATGGGACTTTGCCAATTCTATGCCCATCTGAAGATTCCCAAGTGAACCAACATGGCTTCCCTTACAGCTGCCCTTTGAGAACTGGTGTGTAGCACTGAGCACTCGGAGACCTAGAACTATGGAAATACACACCTGGAATGGATATCAGTTGTCCTCTCACTCACCTACACTCCTAAATCGGGAATCATTTTATAATATTTGAAAACACCCCTGATAGAGGTTCACCCAGGTTCAGTTGAACTTAGTACTTTGGAAGGTTACACTTTCATTATTGGTTAACTCCAAATGCTAAACAGCTGATAAAGGCCTCCCTGACATTTCTACCCATTGGCTCAAGTTCTTTTGAGATCACAATGAATGTAGCTTCTCTCTGTAGCACACAGCCCTGCAGATACTTGAGGAGTTTACTCTTTTCCTTTCGTAAGTCTTCTAATTTTCCTGGAAAATATCACCAGGTCTTTTAACTAAGCTGATTGCTCTTTTCTGGGCTTTCTCTAATTTGCTGGACTCCTTTAAAAATTGTGAGGCCCAAACTAATACTCAGAGGGCTTCAATCAATTTCAACACACTGCCTATCAGTTGAACATCCAGTGATGATCAATAGGATTAATCTCACATGCCACCTCCAATCAATTACTAGTGGCTGCTTGGAATTCTACGTTGAGAAAGATTCTAATGTCATCTCTGGGTTCCAATGTTATCTGGCTTCTGACATTATCTCTGGGCTCTCCAATGTTTGCCGTGGGTGCACGAGGTGATAGTAGGTTTGCCATCCTAATCCCTTAGGCTTATTGACCGACTGAATGACCATCTCTCGAAGTTTTCACATGGAGTTACTGAAAACAAAATCTAAGACGCCTTGTCACTTGAGATTTCTTCAGTTCCTTTAAGGCTACAATATTCTATTTACTCTTTGAAAACTTCTTCACTGTGCTTAGTTTCCTGTATGGCTGCTATTTAAATATAAGTAGCCAGCAGTGGCCAAGCTATGAAATATTCTGAAATATAAAAAAAAATCATATCTTGGTCATAAGATGGCTTGTTCAAACATTTTTTTAAATCAATGAGTGTCTCTGAAGGTGATAATAACAATGATGATAATAATGATGATAATATAGTACAATGACGATAAAAAGTGGAACTTCATTGTATTTGTTAGTTTTCAGATCACTCTTAGAGATGGTATTTCTTTTGATCCCTATGGCATCTTTGGCCATTATTCCTATTTAAAACCTGAGAAGACAATCTTAGAGCACTTAAGTAACATGCCCAAGAACACTCTATTAGTATGTCATACTGAATCTAGGTTTTTTGATTACAAAATCTGAAACTTTACCCATGCAGGATGGGCTTTGGGAACATTTATTCTTACTTATCTTTGCCAGCTAGGCTGCCCTGCCAATTTGGCAGTAGCTGCCTATCTCTACCTGTGACTATGGCTCCTGCTAGGTGTACCCTCCCCCAAACACGGCTCTCACCATGTTCCAGTTACTGCTCCCTCCCGGACCCATTCAAAACTAGAAGCAGTAATAACTTCCCCCATTGCTAGTACCTGAGTCTTTCTCCATCCGCATTTCTTCCCTTAACCCTGACCTTAACTGTAAATGGGCCTTTGATTAAACCCTCTTCAATTATCCCTTTGAGTATGCCTTCCCTTTTCCTGCCAGGCCGCGGTCTGACTCCACCAACCCCAGGGCAGACAACATCTCTGTTTCCTTTCTCTGGTTTACAGGGTGAGCTTAGGTCTCAATGACATTCAGACTGGATATTAAACAGAGGCTATCCCATGCTTTGATGGGAACAGTTACCAAGGCACAGCCCAGTTCTTTTAGTCGGGATTAGTCCTTTAGGAAAAATAAATTCCCATATTCAGGACCATATAGAAGCTTGAGGGAGTTCTCTAAGTTTAGGATTATCAAAAGTAACTTGCTCTTTTGATACTCAGCCAAGTTTGATTTATTGCTCTATTTATATTTGTGTTAAAATAGAGTTTATTTTTTTCTTCATGTTCTTGATGAAAGTTTCAAATATACAGTGCATCATCTAAGGGTATGTATGTGTATGCATGTATTTCCCAATAAATATATTTCAAGAAATAAAGACAGTGGAGAGAACGTGGAAAAGTCTATTTTTGAAACCATCCACCTAAACTGTTTAATGAATCCGGAAAGCAGAAATGAAAAGTAGCCCATTAATTTCTGAGCCTTCCAAACCTACATGCCATCATGGCTAAAGTGCTCTGTCATGCTTCCTATTTCTCTAATACAAATGTAATGTTGCATGTATCTCTCACAAGTTATTAACACATATGCAATATAATGATATCATTCAAACTTATGTGTAGAAAAAAATATATCACTCAAGGTATTTTAAGGATCTTTTAGCAGAGAATTCAGGGCTTCCTAAAGTGTTAAAAGGACTTGAAACGTAGAAAATAGCTGGGTCTTCAGGAATGTCCCAGAACATCACAAGAATAATCCTCACCCACATAGCCTGGAGAGCTGTTATTTCTGCCACAGTCAAAAAGGTGGGGGAATTATGGGATGGCTACTGGAACTCTTAAGTTCAAGAGCATCCCTCATGGCTGCAGCCCAGGAATCAGTGAGCCAGATTAGCAGGACTCCACTGCTGTCAGCACAACTGCTCTTGACCTCCACACATTTGGTGATGGAGCAATGAACAGTGAATCTGCTCAGTGCTATAAGTATTTTGAGGCTCAAGCCTAGAGACACGTTGCTGGGATGCCACTGCAAAACAAAATGCCCACGTCTCAAGCATGACATGAATAATAACCTCTACCATGCTCCCATCTTAAAGTCTCACATGAGTACATCTAATTCAAAAATCCTAATTTGCCTCCTGAACCCCAGCTGCAAAGGAGTCTGGCATAAGTGGTTCTTCACTTTGTAGCTTTAGCAGAAGAGGATGGCATGGTACACTGAGAGGAGGTGGGGCTGGATGTAGAACACTAATCAACTTTGTGTACCCCAGTCGTGCAGTGGGAAACTGAGCTTCAGAGGCAGACAGACCTGATTCTACTGCTTATTAACTGTGCTACCTTAGTGAAATTACCCACCCCATCTTAGCCTCAGTTTCTTTCTCTCATAAATAGATTGGACAGTACTCAACTGAGAGTCATTGGGAAGACCAATTATGATAAATATGGTTCTCAAACCATGTGGTAAGGTGCCCTGGGGCACCATAGCAAAGTCACAGGGGCACCTCAGAATATCTGAAATTTTCAAGAAAAACATAGGGATACCTGACATTTATTGGATCCCATGCCAAGTATTAGCTTGCGGTAGTTCACATTAGATTAGTCTCAACATTAGATCATGCTACATTCCTTTTGAGGATGTTGTTTCTTTTTGAAAACAGTTTTTAGCAGTTACTCTGACATCAAGCTTGTATTGTACAAAATTCGATGTGAGGGTGGAAGTGTCAAATATGATACCAAGGTTTGAGAGGATGTATAATACGATGTCAAATAGGCACACAGATCCCCATTAGTAAGTGTTATTGATTTGTGTCCCCATCTTTGCAAAGTTATATGTTGAAACCATAACCTCCAGGACCTCAGAATGTGTATTTGGAGATAAGACCCTTAAGGAGGTGATTAAGTTAAAATGAGGCTGCTAGGGTGGGCCCTCATCCAATATGACTGTTGTCCTTATCATAGAAAATCTGGACACACAGAGACATCAGGGATGTGCGTGCACAGAGGAAAGGCCACGTGGGAATACAGTGAGAAGGTGGCCATCTGCAAGCCAAGGAGACAGGCCTCAGAAGAAATCAAACCTGTCAACACCTTGATCTTGGGTTTCCAGCTTCCATACCTGTGAGAAAACAATTTTTTGCTGCCTGTGATATTTTATTAACATTGCAACCTGTCATGGTTAATTGACATATCAACTTGACTGGGCCACAGGTGCCCAGATACTAAATATTATTCTAGAAGGGTGTGTCTGTGACGTATTTCTGTGGGAGTGACATTTGAATTGGTAGACAGAGTAAAGCAGATTGGCCTTCCCAGTGTCAGTGAGCTTCATCCAACCAGCTGAAGTCTCCAGTAGAACAAAACCTGAGCAAGGAGAATTGTTCTCTCTGCCTGACCGTTGGAGCTGGGACATTGATTTTCTCCTGCCTTTGGACTCAGACTAGAATTTACAACCTTACCTCTCCTGGTTCTTGAACTTGGGTTAGAACTGCACCATTGGCTCTCCTGGATCTGCAGCTGGCTGACTGTAGATCTCAAGTCTTGTTAGCTTCCACATTATTATATATATATTACACAAATTATATATATATATATATATATATATAATTGGTTCTGTTTCTCTGAAGAACCCTGACTAACACACGCCATAGCAAACAAATACAATGTGATTCTATAAGAATATACTTTTTTTTTGAGTTTGTGTGCATTGTGTTTTCAAATGTCTACTAAGTTGTTAGGATATAAATACTTATTAAGTTGTTTTGACCTAACTACTTAATAAACAGAATATTTGGTACTTCTTTAAGCCTAGGCATGCCATGGAAACATTACTGAGACACTAAGTGCCATGAACTTGAGAAAGTTTAGGAATCTCAGACTGATGATAAAACACCATAGGTATCATAATGACTATCACTATCACTATGATGAATGGGAAACCTGTTTTCCTATTCTGAAATGGAGTTACTTTTCATATAAGGAAATGATTGAGAAGCTTAAGGAAATAATTTAGATGAATTTCCCTAGAAGGATCAAAAGGCACTCTCAATTAAGATACCCATGACAGAGTTATATAAAATAGTGGAAATTAGAAGAAGCCTCAGAGGAAAGGCAACGTGATTGAGGCCAAACCGCAAGGAAGAGGTAAGAGTTGCCTACACTAATGCCCTGCCCAATCCTCAGGAAATAATCAAAGGAAACAGCCACTGACCCCTGGCCCAGCCCAAACCAGCAGCCCAGGAAGCCAGGGCTCAGCAGCAGGCCAGGCGCCAGTGCACCTCATGCCCTGGATTGCACTGGGTTTGCCTGTTGATGTCCCCTGGAGAGATTGCTTTGAAAAAGGCACTGCAGGCAGGCCATTGGGTGTCCCTTTGCTTGAAGCCAGGCCAGGTGGGGTGCCCAAGGCTCTCACATTGGAAGCTGAGTGTCCACCTACCCGTAAGCCCTGTGGGAACAGGGCCCTTGGCCTAGTCTTCCATGGCCCCTCACTGGCTTGTCTCAGAAGTAGACCACTCCCCAGGTGGGAGAGACCTGCTTTCCTGCAGGTGTGAGAGGCTGCCAGGTAGGAGGTCCTGGCACCCAGGCTGCGTCTGTCTGCCAGAGTCAGCAGAATCTGGGTGTGAGTGTGGGGTGTGCTCGTGTGAGCCCCACAGTCTCCTGGGGCAGAGAAGCCTGAAGATGCCCCACGGTGTTGTCTGCAATTAGTCATCTTCGAGTTGGACATCTTCACGTTGTGCTGTAAGCAGGAGGGGGCCGGCTCCCTGTCCATCTCTCAGGGCCACTTGCACTGTCCACCTCTGCCCTCTGGCTCCTCTGCTGCAGGCCAGAGCGACTCAGCACCCAGTGGAGAGTGGGGACGCTGTGGGGCCCTGGGACAATCCCCACTAGTCCAGTGTCCTGAAGGGATAGGTCCTGCCTCCACTTTTTCCTGTTGTAACAATAAAAACTCCCAAGTGTTAAATAATGAAAATTTTATTTAAAAAAACACACAAAACCTCTAGATCCATACCTGTATCATGAAATTGATAATTCAGCTTCTCTAGGAAATGAAGCTGCACCATCCAGGTTGGGGTCCAATACCCAAGTACAGCCTTTGCCACTGAGTCAGAAATCCTGCTGGGTCTGCCTCGGCACCTTCATGGAGGGACACCTCAGAAGACCGAGCAAGGAGGAAGTGATGCTCTCTGTCCCCAACCATAGTTGTAGGGTGAGAGGAGCAGGAATGGGACCTTGGCAATTTCATGTAACTGTCACAACATGCTGTTAAATAATGTCTTATCTTAAACTTCTAAATATATTCTGTCCAAGGGCATGTTGCATGTGGAAAGAACTCTTGTTAGGTATGGTGAAAAAGACTGTGAAATACGGTAAACCTAGACCAAACAAAGGGCGACTTCTCAAAATTCTTAATAAGGACCATCAACACAGAGAGGCTGGACACCTATGGCATCATTGACCATCCAGGCATCATTAACCTTTACTGATTGCTCACATTTCTTGAGAGCTTATTATGTACCAGGTACTAGAGGCTTCACAAATTAGCTCATGTAAAAATCACAATGAATTTAAGAGGCTGGCACTAATACTGTCACTGTTTTCAGATGAGAAAAACTGACACATGGAGGGAAGGATTAGTAACTTCTTCAAAGTCACACAGCTGGTAAGAGGTGGAGCCAGGACACAAACACAAGCCATCTGCTCCCAGAAGCCTGTGCTAATCTGTGTTACGCTGCCTTGTACACATGTAGGTCGGCCTAGAGTAGCCCCTTCAAACTCTTCTCCTCACTTCCACAAGGTCTGATCACTAAACATAAAAAGACCTCAAATTGATGATACTCCACTGCTATGGTTTGAACATTTGTGCCTGCCCCCTATTTATATTTTGGAACCTAATCCCCAATGTGATGGTATTAAGAGGTCAGGCTTTGGGAGGTGCTTAGGTCATGAGGGAGGAGCCCTCACGAATGGGATTAGTGCCCTTGTAAAAGAGGCCCCCAGACAGTTGCCTCGCTTCCACCATGTGAGGATACAGCAAGAAGGCACCATCTATGAAGCAGAGAGTGTGTTCTCACAAGACAATGAATCTGCCAGTGCTTTGATCTTGGACTTCCCATTGTGCAGAATTATGAGTAATAAATTTCTGTTGTTTGTAAGCCACCCCATATAAGGTATTTCATTATAGCAGCCTGAATGGATCAAGACATCCACCTTTCTCCTAACTGCTTACCCCTCTTTCAGTCATTCCTTATACCTTGTCCCATATTTTCATAAATTCACCAGACTATTTATTTGACAACTCATTCTGAGGTTTATATCTTCTCTTTGGACCGTATGTATGGTCTGGTCTTCCTAACTTTGACCTTGGGTCTTTCACCAAGGATTCCTTTCTGGCTACCCTGCCTTGGGATATCCTGAGTGATGCATATCCAAGCTCAACTCAGCTCCCAGCATTGTCCTACCCTACCTGTTTCTTTCCTCTTTCATTTATTCATTCAATGAGTTCTTATTGATGTAATGGGCCATGCATTGTGCTGGAAATTGGAGTTTCAATAGTGAATAAGACATAGTCCCAACTCTCCAGAGTTTACAATCCAGTGGGAAAGTCATGCAAATAAATAATCTACATAGAGAAATACGTTAAGGCAGGGGTAGAGGACATAGCGAAGGCACTTAACCCAGTCTTGGAGATCAGGGAAGATTTTCTGCAGGAGGTGATATCTAAGCTGGGATGAATGGGATGGAGAGACATTATCCAGGATAATGGGGAGTAGTTATTATTGTGGGCGTATTAGGGGTGCATGTATGTGTGTGTGTGTTGGGAGAGGGGTGGAGAAGGTAAGAGAGGAAAGCTATGTTAAGGAATTTGCACTATATCCAGAGAGTGATGGGAAGCACTTCAGAGTTTAAACAAGGTGGTTAAACTTGTGATTTTGGAGTATCGTCTTCATTATAGTGTAGGGAGTCATAATGGAAGCTATTCCAGAGGAAGGGACCAATGACGAAGCATTACAATGATTTAGGCAAGAGACAAACTTAGCAATTGGAAGAAGGAATGTACCTGGTTTTCTCAGATAATTATTTCTTTCTCTATCTTAATTTTCCTACTGGTGCCATTAGTAATTCCATGATATTTTTAGAATCAGCTGGGAATATTCTCCTGGGGCCCTTCATGGCTACTTAGCCTTCCATGGTAACTCCTCATTTTTCAATAGATTTTCATTTTCCTCTTTTGCAGTTCCTCTCACCTCACCAGTTATTACTTGACCTTTCATCTTCTGCAGTCTGACTAGCATGCAACAGCTTCTCTGTTTTTTTTTTAGCTGACAGATGTGATCTAAAGTTCCCTGCTGTTGCCTTAAAATAAAGGGATCAGAACACCAAATCTTCCCTGCTCTTTAAAGGAAGGATGATAAAATAAGTGCTGGTGGAGGTGGTAATGGGAAGACCATACCTACTCCTGGTTTCCATCTGTACACACTCAAAGTGCCTCTCGATGAGAAATCCTAGAGGCCTTGGAATTTCATATCCAAGAATAGTTTTTAATTTGAGATTTAATGGGGTTCTAGTTGCACATGACCAGAATTTCTGCAACAAAGGATTGGAACCTTATATTTTTCTATGTTATTGCTTAAAAAAAGAAGGCCAGTGATTATTTTATAAATTTTTGAAATAGTAGAAAGGGGACTGGATTTGTCAGAAATCTGAGTTTGGAATTTTATTCCACCACTCAGTGGCTGTGTGAGGTAATGATCCACATATCACGGGGGTTTTCGTAAAGCAAATGAGAAAACACGAAACCCTGTTGGCTCCCGTGCATACCACTTGATTGAAATTACTCTCGTCAAGGTCACCGACAATGGCCAAGATGTGAAAGCCAATGACATCTTTATGTTTTCATCTTCTTCAGCCTTTCAGCAGGACTTAACACAGCTGATCACTCACCCTTCCCAGAAACATTCTGCCGCCTTAGCTTCTACAGTTGGCTACTTTTCCTCTTTGACTTTTTCTCAGTCTTGTCTGCCAGTTTCTCTTCTTTTATGTGGTGGAAATGTTGGTGATCTTAGTTCTCAGTCTTAGTTGCCCAACTCTTCTTTCTTTACACTCCCTTCAAAGCAATCTCACTTGACATTTCCATTAACGTGTTTCGCAGACACCTCAAACATAACATGTGTGTGCCAGATATGTGTTGGTTAATTATCCTGCATTTGCCTTCTCACATTCTCCTGCACTGATAGGACTGAAGGCCTGCAAATGACAGCCTCCCAGACCTCCAAGCCTGTTGACTTCCGGCCAGGTTCTGCCAATAAAATGTATTGCATGGAGGGTGAGAAAGTAGAAGACATCAAAAACCATTCAGCAGTGGGGCAGCACCTCTATCAATGGCAGCCCTGATGTCCTCTGCTCAGTGGCAGCTGCCATGATGCCAGCAGTTTCTGTGAGAGCACTTTAGGCAGCATCAGTCATAGAAGCTGCAACAGCAGTTGAGGGAGTGGTGAAGGCTTAGGCTGAGCAGCAGCAGTTGGAGGTTCTAGCACCATCCATAGGTAAGCGTTGTTCATGTGCTCCAGTCCCTGGCTTGCAGCAGCTCCCTGGTCTCAGTGTAGTACCCATTCCCTTTCCACTTTCCCCTCTTTTCAACACCTTTATGAGGGCCCACTGATCCATCAGGCACAACAGGTGTAGTTCCTTGGGCTCACAGTAGTTTTAGGGGCCCTAGACATGTTTTAATTTTTCTTTAGTCAGAAGAAAAAAATGAATATATAACAATGAATGTAGCTTAGATTATATGTCATTATACTCATATGGTCATAAAATATTTAAATTTTTTTTTTATGGAGTAAGGAGCCCAAGAAAGCAAAAGTGCCTAGGGCTATGAAAGTTATAATGTACCCCCAAACTTTGTGGCCATTTTCCTGCAACAAATTCCCCTTTGGGAGAAACATCTAGTAGTTTCTGTATTCTTTTTTTTTTTTTTTTTAACTGGACACTAGCTAATTCAATGCCCAGAACAGAACTTCTGATTCCTGGCCCCCAAACCCCTGTTCTTCTCCATTCTTCTCTCTCAGGGAATGGCCCCATCATGAGAGACCAGGCCATCATCCTCGAGTGATGCCTCCCCCTCTGCCTCCACACTTACAGCATCACCTAACTCTATCCATCCCACAGGAACAATACATCTCAAATGTGTCCCCTGGGCTCCATTTCCACCGGGACCACCTACCTGGTCCAAGCCACCATCAGGGCTTCCCACTTGGCCTTAAAATGAAAACAGTCCCCCCTAGCACACTCCAAGAGGCCCTGTGTTGTCCAGACCCTGCCTGTTCCCCCAATCTCTTTCTGTGCCATCTACCCCTGGTTTCCTATGCCCCAGCATGGCAGACAGATCGCATTAATGGCCCCAGTTTTGGTAGGTGTGATTTCATTCATGCCTCCCTGTTCTGACGTCCTTTGGTAATGCCTTCCCACACTGACCCTGGGCCCATGTCCTTCACGTCTTTATGCAGATGCTATCTCATAGGTAACTTGCCCAAAAATTGCCCCAGCCTCCAGCATTCCTATTATACTCCTGGAGATGTTGCAGACCTGGCTGCAAATGTTGGCTCCAGCATTGCACAGTTCTGTGACCTCTTAGCCTCTGAGATCTATTTTCCTCATATGTAAAATGGGAATAAAAATTACCTAATAAGGGTATAGTGAGAATTTAGTGGAGTAAAATGCATAATGCTGATCCATGATAGGCCCTCGGTAATGGTTCTTTTTCCTTATCAAAATGTTACCAGCAATATTCTTAAAATAACTTTTGTTTTTGATTTAGGAGTCTACCTACTTAACAAGTAGAGTAAACAAAACAAAAATAACAACCTTAGAAAATAAAAACTTCTTTGTCACTCTGCTCCAGCAAGTGTTTGATAATTATCCTAAGTGCTGAGAATCTTGGGGTGCACCACTTCCAAATGCCTGGGTATTAAATATAGGTCTGTGCCTACAGACGTAGTATGCCGGGGACTCATGAGACAAATAACATTGAATTCCTCACATGAGCATGTTTTATGAGTGTTTTCCTGAGGATCAGAGTAGAGGCATTTATGGCTACAGAAAAGGGGACTTTTCAAGAGTCATTTCATGGGACAGGAGACACCAAAATGGTTATAAAGAGAAATGCACGTCTGCAAAGTCCAGCTTTTAGAGAGTAGCTGTGCGGAGAACTTGGCATCGCTCCTCCTCTTTTTTCCCGGGTCATCTTCGTTTGCTTTGCTCCCTGAGGAGCCGTGAGATATAAAAAACAGGTGGGGTTTGATTGCAACTGCTTCTGCTACTGAAAGATTCCACTCTTTAAAACCAAAACATTTAAAAGGGGATAAAACTGCCTACAAAGGATTTTTCCTTTGGCCAGCCTTCCCATTTATGACACACAAGGCCCAGCCCTTGGCTGCCATCAGCACTCAGAAAACTGTTGAACACCTTCCCCTGCGTTTTGTGCTTCTAAATATTACAGCTGCCACTGGGATTTACGTGCTTCAACGGGAGCAGCAGACAAAGAAGGCCACGCTTATGAAGGAACAAAAGCACGTTCTAAAGGAGAAATTAAAGTGAAGAGCAAATTTGTATTCAGGGATTCCTCCCCCTTCACCACAACTACCAACAACCCCCCAACACACACACCTGTAACAAGTGTGCTTACCTCAATGACAGAAATGCCAACTACCTTTTCTTGCCAAGAGAGAAGTTGTCTTCAACAAACTCTATGTACCTCTTGCTATTATATAAAGCATATTTCCCTTTAGCAATTGTTATGGGGAAAATTCCTTTTATGTTATAAAATTAGTGGACTCCACTCCTCACCTATCACCACTAAAATGAGGAGGAAAGAAATATTTCAGAAAGTCATGTAAGAAGACTATTTTCTGAGGTTTATTTTCTGGAACATTGGATACACAAGATATCGATACCTGTTCTAAGAAAAAGCAGAGTTGTGTGGTCAAGTAGGACTGGGCGATGCTACTTTAGCTAAGGCTAAACAGATCTCTTTTCTGCAGGACTTCTTAGAACTTTTATCTACTAATTTGCATTATAAATCTCCAAGACTAGGCTATGGTATATAAAAATGTTGATAGAAACACATTATTATTTTATGGGAATAAAATGGAAAAACTGTGAAGCAATAAACAAAGTTCCTATCCTCAAGTCAGCCATTGCCTAGTGGGGCGACAACCCCGAAAACAGACTACTAAAATCCAGTGAACAATGCAATCATTGTGGTAAATACAGAGAGGACTGAAGAAGCTCAGCAGGAAGAAATTATCCAGGCAGGGGGGGTCAGTGCCTCCTGGAGGAGGTGACACTGGAACTGTGCCTTAACAAATGGGTGGCATCCATTCCAACCCCATCTCCTTCAGTCTACCATTCCTGATCATCCACATGGAATAAACAATACTTTCTCTTCATGACAGCATATTGCTTTTCTATTTTGTTATGTATGTATGTTTACCTTTTGTTATCTTTGGAAGCTGGATGAATCTAAATCCAAATCTCACTTCTGCCCTTTACTACCGCTGATCTTGAGCAACTCTCTGAACCTCATCTGTTTTTCTGAATTGTCAGGAGAATTAGACATCATATAAGTAAAGCACCGAGAAAAGTGTCTGAAACAGGTTCAAGCATTCAGACTATTATTGTTTTTATTAGGTCTTAAAATTGGAATAGGTTTACAGACATCTAATCTAATCATGCACTGGATATACCAATCCCATTCATAATATGTTTATACTACAGCTTCTATTTGAAACTCTACTTAAATCCAATTTTGTTTAATAAGCTCTCAGACTCTGAAAGACATAGTGCAAAACTTAGGGTAGAAATTAATCAACCACAGATCTCATCCTGGGCCATAAGTTCCCAGTCTAATGCTAGGGACAGGGTGGAGTGGGAGACGGTAAGAGCCTAACAATAAGCACAGTAGATGTGGAAATGCACAGACACTAAAGAAGAGATACAGATGGACACTCCAGGAGAGAGTATCACTGCCACTGGCAGATGAAAGGAGGCTTCCTCTAAGGAGTAGCATTTAAGCTGGGCCTTAATGTATAGGTCATATGTGGACTTAAGAAATCAGCAAGGGAAAAAATCCAAGAGAAGAAAACAGCAGAAGCAAAGTAGTAATTTGTCAATTTGGCCAAGCCATGAAGCTAGTAAGAGTAAATAAATGGGTAATATAAAACCAGGAAGATAAATTTGTAACAGATTATAGAAGGCCAAACAGCTCACTGTATATTGCTATAAATATGTTACATTAGACAGCTCCATAAAACACAACAAACATCCTTTCAAAGCATAGCTGAATCAACAAGAAAGGAAAATCCACAGGAACCAAAAAACAAAAACAAACCCTGTGAACCTCATCAGTAAGCTCATAAGAAGACCCTGGGATTAACAAAGGTCTTGACTTTTATGTATGTAAGCAGACAAAGAATGAGACATTAGGCCTGAAGGGTTGGGGATAGATGGATGCATAATTGATCTCCACCTACAGAGGAAAAGCCTTCCAAGTGCTACACAAATAAAGAAGAGGGCTTAAAGAAATCTACCTGCCATAACAGGAAGTCACCGACTCCCCCGTGCCTGGTTAGTTTCTTTCTGCTGGGCTTCCTCAGTGCTCTCTGTATTTACCACAACTGTTCCATTTTTATCATTTGGTTTTAATAGTCTGTTTATGGGAAGATGCAAGCACAAATCTATCAGTACATATCCCCAGACAAAGTCACAAAATGTTTCCCATGCTAAAGCTCCACTAAAAATTAGCTCACAAAGAAAAATTACATAGTTTATGAAGGAACAATCATTGGAGAGAGGTAGCTGACCAATAAACAACAGAGGTAGACCTCCAAGAACTTCAGATAGCAGATAGAAAGTATGAAATGAGTATATTTAATGTGATTAAAGGAGTAATCTTTAAAATAATTAAAGACATAGAAGAAGTAACCACATACGAGAGAGAAAGATAAGAAACCATTAAAAAGATGTATTTAAGAAAGAATATAAGAATGAAAAATACAGTTGTTGATATTAAAATCAGTATACAGTATACACAGTAGTCTAACACGCGGAAGAAATCCTTAGTGAATGGAAAGTAGACTTGAAGAAATTATCAAGTACAGATAGATAAACATTAAAAAAAAATTAGGAGACCTGGAAGGTAAAATTCAAAATGATAACAACATAAATAGAAATGTCAGGGAGAAAAATATTTGAAAGATGGAAGCTAAAAGTTTTGCATTTTTTTCCCCACTAACTTCACTCACCACTATGACTACAATTCAACCCACTCTCATTTGCCAGGATTATTTCAATAACTTTTTGCCTGAGCCTAATTCTGTTCTTGCTCCTAGAGTCTGCTCTCAAATTTGAAACTTGAAAAAATAAAAGTCAGTTTCTGACAATTCTCTGCTTAAAAGATTCCAATGACTTCCCATCTCATTAAGGGTAGAAGTACTTAAAATAGCTTCCATAGCCTGTATGGTGTGTCACATGTTAATTCTTGGAATACTTCCCTTCTACTCTCTCCCTTGTTCTCTGCTCCAGCTATACCTGCTTCCTTGCTGCTCCTCAAGGATTAAATACTTTAGCCAGGCTTCTACCCCAGAGCTTTTGACATTGCAATTCCTTCTTGGTTGGATGCTCTTTCCCCAGGTATTGGCAGGGGTCTTTCTTTCACTTCCTTCAAGTTTTTGCAAAGATATCACCTTTGTAAGGCTTTGCCTAACAATTCTATTTAAAATCACACAACCCCCATCTCTGCTCTGGGGCTGTTTATTCCCTTTCCTTGCTCATAATTTTTATAGCACTTATCATACCCATAAAATATATTTTATCTATTTATTCATTTATTTCTGTCCATCACCTTCTACCACCTCACCCAAGAATGTAAACTCTGTGAATGATAATGTCAAAACTAGTAGAAATTGGCTAAAGCAGTAATTAGAGAAAAATTTTTTAACTTTGAATTTCTATATTATAAAAAGAAAGCCTGAAAATTAAAATGGTAGGCTTAAAACTCAATAAATTGGAAAACCTAAAGGGAGCCCAAAGGACGAAATAAATAGTAGAAGAATAGAAATAAAAGAAATAGATACTACACTTGATCTTAGCCAAAAGGCCAAAAACAAAGCTGTATTAGGAAAGATTATTAAAATCAAAGGCTGTTTTAATTAAAAATTAGTAGAAAAAATTCTGGAGAAGTTAGTCATGAAACAAAGTAGAAGGCAAAGTTAATCATAGGTCTTAGTTTAAAAAGTACACATACTATAAAAATAACAGAAAATGGAAAATATTAAAGCTATTCTATGAGTAACTCTCTGTTAATAAGTTTGAAAATGTAGAAGAAATGGATGATTTACTAGAAAAATGTAACTTACCACAACTAACTCAGAAAGAAATTAAAAAATAAAAAACCAAAAAACCGGAATAAGTCTATAAAAGGAGATAGGAAGGTTTATAATCTACACATGGAGATGAGAATATTATGATAGTTATTCATTTACAAAGAAAAATAAAATTTATCTATCTCCATCTCACAAACATAAATTTCAGTTGGATATATAGACTACAACATTAATATACATTTTACAACCTAGAAAATGCCATCAGTTGTTTTTGGATATTTGGCATTCCGTCCACAGTAGGACAAAAACATGTGCAGGAATGGTGCACATCAGTCAGGACATTGGTTACTTCTTGGAAGGGCATGGATGGAATGAGATGAAGGAGGGTATCACAGGAGCCTATGACTCTAGCTTTAATTTCTAGTGTCATTTTACAAAAGCAATCACAGCAAAATATTAAGAGTTGGCAAGGCTGGGTTGTGGATACATGGGTGCTCATTATGTTATTCTTTGTATTTTCAGCAACTTTATGTCACTATTTAGAAAAGAAGCCTAGCCCAAATGATCTGCTTTTTTCTGTAAGCAGTGAGGAACTCTTGAAGTTCTTTAGTAGGAAATCTGAACATGTAGAGCATCAACAGGTCATCACAGTAACCTGAGTGTTCTCTCTTCCATATCTTAGAACAGATTGCAACACAACTCAATTCAAATAAGTGTCCCAAATGGACAGGTACAGACAAGATCAGCCTTGCTAAGCCAAACACGGAAACAAAGATGCTTTACTGAAAAACTTTCTGAAGAAAATAATATTAAGTTTCTAATCTTGTTTATATGCTAAGGCACCCAAAGACAACCACACAACATTGTGCAATCTTTGGAAAATAACCAATTTAAATTGGTGGTGTTTGGAGCTGGGAAAGTGAAAACTCTTCCGCCAAACGGTTTGGAAGCTGTATGACAGACACCTTTGTGATAGGTGATAATCCAGGCAGAGGCAAAAGCAATGTGTGTCTCTCCCAAGAGCAAAGTTTAAAAGACTGTACATAGAAAGAATCATTTAAAAATTGTGTGTATTTATATATGTGCTTGCTATAGCTCATAAAAAAATTCTAATCCTGTGATTTATGTATCATGTTTTGCAATTTTTCTGTGCAATATATAGTTATCTTGACCTCTGCCCCTTTGGGTGCTCTATCAGCAGGCTGGGATTCAGAAGGATATCTTTTTAAGAACCCCAATATGCTCAAGATATCTCAGCTCATCTTCTCTGATCTAAATAGTTCTACTTCTTGAATGTGCCCTCAATGACTTGAATAGGACAAAGCATCTAAGACATAGTGTTCCCATGAAGTATTTAATCTCAAAGAGATGCAAGTTTTATTCCCTGAAGGAAAAAAAAACAAGCCAATGCCAAATATGAATTGTTTTTCATTTTTCTGTTCTTTTTCCTTCCCAAGGCTGTCTATGTAGATAAAGGAACAAATGTGCCAGAGCCATTATCTGGGTAATTCAACTCCAGGACATTTTGCCCAAGATTGCATGATGAGACAAGAGTGAGGATTCTTCAATGTTGAGCTATTCATTGGAACCTTGATACTAGAAGCATTCAGAAAAGATGGGAAGGATATCTTTACGGGATAGGAAGTTAAAAGAAGACAATAAAACTAGGAAAAAAGGAAAAGAATAAACATTTTCTGAACACTTCACTATGTTCCAGGTACTTCAGGTATTAATAAATCATCTCAGTGACACTTTACACTATCTCCATGGAGCATTTATTGTGTTCCTCATGTCACAGAGGATAAACAGAGACTCTAAGAAGTGGAGGAATCATGGACTAAGCCCATAGGTGGGCATTATGGAGGTGCACTGCTTAGATCACCATTCAAGAAAAGCTGCTGCCCGCAGCACAGATGACATAGATAACGATGCTATTGCATCTTCAGATCTGCCTTGGCATTCACACCAAGGCCATGCTTCACCTGCACTGTCCCCAGGCAATGACAGAGCACAGCAGTGGCACCAGGGTCTGTCCACTCCTGCCCAGTGCAGGATTCCTATAAATCTACTTTGTGACTCTGCACTGGCCTGGCCAGGGCTGTCTCAGAACTGCAGCTCCTATCCAAGCCTCTTTCCCTCCCACTCTCCTTTCATAGGAATAGAGCAACAGTATCACCTGCCCTGTCTGTTCCCTCCATCTTCGTCCTCCATAATCACTTTCCCTAACAAGCTGTTGCAAATCTAATCCTTTCTTGGCATCTGCTTCTCAAAGGACCTCACCTTACACAGGCCACATTACTAATAACTCTCAGCTTATAAGAGGAAGGCGTTCTGGAGATCACGGTGCAGCATGATGACTATTGTTAATAATAATGTACTGTGTACTTGACCTAAGAAAGTAGATCTTCAGTGTTCCCACCACAACTAAAAGAAAACTGTAACTATGTGAGGTGACACGTGTTAATTAGCTTGACTAGAAATCATCACACAAGGTATGCTTACAGCAAAACACCATCTTGAATATCTACATTTTTAAATTTGTCAATCATCTCAATAAAGCTGGGAATAAACCTTAATAAATATTGGAATTAGGGTCTGATGCCAAAGGTATCACTATTTCAACATTGACATTAATACCACTGATACTAATATTGGTATACTGCTAATAATTAACATAATATGTGCCATTTGTTGAGTGTTTACCATGAGCTAGATACTTACTTAGACTTATATGTATCATCTCGTTCAGTTTTCATTAAAACTCTATGAGATAGATGCTATCTGCGTTTGACAGATGAGAACACAAAGACTTAGAGGTGTTAACTTACCTAGGTCACATACTTATTCAGTAGTATAGCCAGGATTTGGACTTAGATCTGTCTGGCTCTAAAATCTATCCTCTTAGCCCATCTGCACCCTTTTTACACTTTCATTACTTTTTATGTTTTAGAACTATGATTTGATGGGTATTTTTCCACTTAAAATAAGAATAAACAACAAATAATTACAAAACACCGACTCTGTGCCCAGGTTTCTGGCTATATCATGAGGATCTAATAGAAGAAAAGACCTAGTTTCTGTCTCAAGGAAATCATTATTAATCTGTAAGGTTATTAACAATTTAAACAAAAGGGAACTATTGACACCCCTGAAACAAAGAACCATCCAAGAAGTTAAACAATTATACGGTTGTTATCGAATGGTGTTAGCTATTCTTCTGAACAAAGTAATATAAAAATAAACAAATTGCAAAGACTGTGAAATTTCCAAATAGCAAGGAATTCCTATTAGCTGGAAGGAGGAAGTAGGTTTTGAAAATTCTGTAAGATTTGGAGAGGTACCAAACGTAGGATAGCAAAGTGAAGGAGAACAATTAATAACAATTTGCTAGCTGGAGGGGAAAAAAATCAATCTTTAAAATAATGGCAGATGCAGGGAAAAATGCAATTAGCAATTTCGCACTTGATGTCACTTAAAACATTTCCTCCAAGCACACATATGTTATGTTCCTCCAGAACATAATGGAATGTATTAATAACATGATGGAAATAGTATGCACTCAACAGGCAGACAGAACTATAGCCCCCAAGACTGTCAGTGTGAACTGGTTAAACAATAAAATCATGAACTAGGGCGGCAAAGAGGATGTTTAATGATGCCGCACGGGAAATTTAATGCTGTGCAGGTATCTCCCCAACGGATGAGTCTGTTTAAATCTTGGATCCCATCCAGGAATTTACCCTTCCTAACTTAAGGAGTCTTAAAATTATTCTTCCTGCCAAATGATAAAAGAAAGAATATATTTTTTTAAAAAGACAGAGAGCCCAAAAACCACATATTAAAACTTACATGAAAAATAAAGAGGCAGCTGGTTTGAGTATACAGACTACCAGAAAGCTGTGGATCCTATAAGCAGAAATAAAAATCAAGACTCGCTAATTAGGCACTTTCTACCCATCAACTGTTAGTATTTTGGGAGCGAGCAAAGCTTCCTTACCAATTCTTTAAAGAAGCCTCAATATTTGAAGTAAGCACTAAAAAACAGCATGAGGAAAGATTAAGAATTTTTGTAAATAGCATGGGGAGCTCTGTAATAAATAATCAGTACCCCAGAATGAAGCTGTTTTAGGTCCGTAAGCGGGAAAGTCTCAGAAAGAGACCCAGAGTGCTTGGAAGAATGAGCAGTTAAGACCAGACCAGAACAGAAAATGCCCCCCTAGGCTTGCCTGGCTAAGGCCTCCCTCCTTAATGAGAAGGAGCTGAATGCTATTATCACAAACCTTGCTCCAGCATTTGTTCCTCTGTTTAATTATGCTTTAGCCAGTGGTAGCGTAAGGTGCACATGCGTCCAGGTTGGGCCATCCCCAAGTGTACACGTGGGTACCATTCATTGACTATTCGAATGGACTTCTGAGGAGGCAACGTGAGGATACCTGGATGAGAGGAAATACATGAACTCTTGCTTCTCACTCTTCATTTATACCTGTTACCAGGACTAATAATAGAGTCTTGGTAACAATTTTAACAAGTAGCAGCTAACTGAAAGATGAACAGGGTGGCTAAAATAGGAAAAGTGGTACAGTAAGTGATAGAAGGGTGTGGCTGGAGAGTTTGGAAGAGGCCAGATCACACAGGGCCTCAGAGGCTGCACCGAGGAATCCAGTCCACATGCTATAAACATGTTTTTTAGAAGGGAAGGTTTTTAGAAGAAACATGGCGCATCAGATTTGCATTTCCAGATCATTCAGACTACAGTGTACAGAAAGGATCAGGGGAAGATATTGGATACCAATGTATCAGTTAGAAAATTATCAAAATAGTCCAAACGAGAAGTAATGGTAACTTGGACTGTATTGGTGAATGTGGAAAGAACATTAAGTTGATTCAAGAGAAAGTGAGAAGGTAAAGTTGACAGAACTTGCAAGCAGGGCAGGATGTGAGGATGAGGGGAGGGAAGTGTTTTGGATGACTCCAGGTTTCTGGTATGTTTGATTGGATAGATGGTGATGCGTCCGCTGAGCTGGGCATCACCAGAAGAGGAAAAGGTCTGTGGGGAAAGGTCACAGGTTTGCTTTTGAGTGTGTTAAGTTTAAAGTGCTTTGACACAGAAGGAATTTAGAAGGTGGATATGTGTATCTGGAGGTCAGAGGAGTGGTCTGAGTGTGGATGTGATATGGAACTTATATGGGTGTGACGCCCCTTTACTGAGATTGAATGATAAAATGGAGTTTGCCAGGAAGTCAAGGAAAGAAAGTGCATTCCAAGTGGAAGGAACAGAATAATGTTAGTGGCTATCAGACTTTACGATTCTGTTTAACATTGTGGTGGGGGAGAAAAAGAAACAAGAAATAGTTAATGGTGATTACTCTGGGGAGGAATCTAGGAGAGTAGAGGGTGAGAGCCATGTAGACTTGTTTATATTGTGTGAATTTGTTTTTTACAGTGTGCATTTTCATTAATTTTAAAAATAATAGTGCTCAATAATTAATTTTTTAAAAGAATCTAATACAATTGGAGGGGCAATTGCAGAAAAAGAAAATTTCAGCTGCGTAGGTTGCACATTTCACAACATTAGGGGGCGCCAGTCATGTAGAATACAATGTGTAGTGTGAAACTTGAACAGCTTTACGCATCAGCCGGGATTACAGTTATTTCAGATGGAAAATAACTCTGAAGGTGGCCAAAGAAATAATTAAAAGCCCATGAAGCTTTCCTAGAAGTAACATCTAAATTTAAACGTCAAGGATGAGTGGGCAAAAGTCAGTTGCAGGGAGGGTAAAATTGGGGAAGGTAGAAGGGAGAGATCAGTTCAAGCAGAGGGCATGTGTTTACAGATTTGTCATGACAACATTTTCTTTTCTTGCTAAAGATTTCAGTTAATGGGAAATATCAAATTTTTAATGCTCCATTTATTTTAAACACCTTGTGAGAAACAGATGATGGCTTAAACTTATCACTACAGATTTAACGTACAAAAATCTCTTTCAGACAATTTGATTTAGTCCTTTAGAAAGGTATGCTATTTATTAAGATTCATGTCCCAACAGACCTAGGTGTTTATAAGGCGTTCTCAGAAAGAGAACAGTAGACAAAGTTATTAACATCTCTTCAGTTTTTTTCTCCTTGATCTTTTACCAAATCCTCTGTTAAAAGCTTTATTGCAAGGTAACCTAGTTATATTTCTCTCTTTGTTCCCCTCTAGACTGTAAGCTAGTTGAAGCTAAGTCTCTTTTACCTATTTAGATGTACAGTGTCTAGGACAGTGTTTAGCATAGAGTGGGTACAAGTGATTAATGAATGAATGAATGAAATAGATAAACAATGGATTGAGAACCAGGAATTCTGATTTCTAGTCTTGAGTCTTTGCCCTGTGTGACCTCTGGAAACTTGCTTGTAATTTTATAGTTCTGTTTTCTTATTTGTCTTATTTACTGTTTGACACATCACAACAGGTTCTTAGCTTGTGTTAGTGACTAAGGCAGAGTCTTCCTGACTTCATATGGGAAAGGAGCCTAACATCTGTTGAGTACCCATTATGTGCTACCACCCTGGTGCCACCACACACATACACACACACACACACACACACACACGCACAATTTCAATGTTAATTCTCATAACCATACTTTGAAGTAGATTATTATTGTCATCACTTTTACCAATGAAGAGATTGAGATTCAAATATATAAACAAATGTTTCAGTTTCACACAGAGTAAGTAACTAGGATACAAGTGGAGGCTGTCACAGACCCAAACCTTTCAATCTCACCATGTTGCCACTTGTTTGAGAAAGTTAAGAACCACCTACACATACAAGGCACCACCATTGTTTCAGATACTAGCTCAAAGGCACATAGCTAAGTGTTTGTTTCTGTATAAAATAGCCAAACTGGTTCTCATACAATCACACAGGATGTGAGGCAACAGATAGACCCAAATATTTATTAAGTGGGAGAGTAAAAAGTCCAGAATTTCATGAAGACTCTTTTCTTTCACTTTTTTCTTGTGACCAAGCAACTAATAGCAAGTGAAGAACAAGAAATGTTGGCAGACAAGTTGGCTGAAGTGCCAGACTTTTTTGCCATCCATCACACACTGGCAAAAAAAAAAAAAAAAAAAAATCTGCTTGGTTATCTTTGTCTGGTCCCTTTTGCTGAAAAATCAGGTATTCTTCAGAGGTAAAGGGGATGGACTAGTCCTTACACTGACAAGACCCTACACACAAAGGTTACTTCTAACTGAAGGGGGAAAAATTCTCAAATCTCAAAATCTTTTTTTAAAAAATAAGAACAATATTTGAGAGAAAGAATGAATGATGGACATATACGAGATATTTAGATTAAGACTTTGTGTTGTTATACATTAACAGTCCATTTTCTAACCACACAGAATGTATGTGAATGTATACGTCTAGAGTAAATATATTGGAGAGTTAGATATCTGTGTGTTTAGTTTCCATTACAAGTTGTTAGTCTTCCTTTTCTCAGACATCCTCTTCTCTTTCCCCTTTTGCCTTGACTGCCAGGAATCTCAGAATTCATGCCCATGCCTGATGACAAGTTTCCTTTACCCTGGTGTTTCTGTTGTAAATGGTCTCCTTTAGACTGGCCTTTTGGTAGTGGACCCCTTCTATGCCTTTTGTTGTAAGCTACTGCAAATCCTTGCTAGAGATATGAAGTAGATCCTATTAATAGCCTTGATTTTTTACCTGTGCCAGCATGCACATCCTTGCCATGGCCTCATCACGCATGGACTATACTTCCCTTCCCCTTGACTGGAAACTTGACCTCACAACTTGCTTGGGATAATGAAAGATCATGGAAGTAACAGTGTACCAGCACTTAGCCTAGGCTTTAAGAAGCCTTCAGTGTTTCCACTCGCACATCTGCCATCACCATGAAAGGGACATGCTCAGGCAGCCAATGGTCACAGCAGAAGGATGAGAAACACATGGAGCAGAGCTGCCCTAGCAGAGTCCAGCCTTGATCAGTTGTCAGCAGACCTCCAGTGGACTTGCAGAAACATGAGGAGTAATAAATGACTGTTGTTTTAAGCCACTGAGTTTTAGGGTAATATTTTATGCAGCAAATTAACCAGCACAAGGTATATGGAAAATATTTTTATTTTAAAATTTGTATTTTAAAAATACATGTATGTATATATGGTTAGTAAGAATGTTTTAATGAATGTGTGAAAAGCCTTTTAGTTTTCAGAAATGGTATATTATTGCATAACTCATTACTTTTGAATATTGCTGTGGTTTAAATGTCCCTGCCAAAACTCGTGTTGAAACTTTACTGTCATTGTAACAGTACTCAGAGGCAGGACCGTTAAGAGGTGATTAGATCATGAGGGGTCCATCCTCATGAATGGGTTAATGCCATCATCATAGAAGTAGGTTAGTTATCACAGGGGTTCTGTCCCTTTTCTTCTCTTGCTGTCCCGTGCACACTGCCACCCTTCCACCACATTACGAAGCAGCAAGAAGGTCCTCACCAGAGGCTTAGCCAATATTGGTGCCATGCTCTCAAACTTCCCAGCCTCCAGAATCACAACCCAAATAAACTTCTTTTCTTTGTAAATTACCTAGTATGTATTACGCTGTTATAGCTGCAAAAAGTGGGCTAAGACAAGTATGTTATCCTTTTTAACCCAGTCTGCTGGATGAACTTCATCCTTCAAAATTGTTACTGTATCAGAATTCTCTGTGAAACTTTACCTGATGTCTTCTGAAAATGAAATCACTTCCCACTCTGTGCTAAATGTATATCTTAAACATGTTTCCATTTTTTTTTTTATGTCACTAGATTTTTGGGACACCTAAGTTCAGTAACTATGTTTTATCTATCTTTGTAGCCTATTTCATGGACAAATCAGACATTCAAAAGTATATATAAATGGATATGCTATATAATAAATTTCTAATAAGTTCACTTGTTGAAAACGTATTGTCCAAAAAGATAATTCTCTAGGGAATACCAGATACATTGCTTTTGAAAAACACAAATCATTGGTGTTGCTAGGGAAACAAAGCACTGTATAGTACATAGCGTCTAGTGCAATGAAATATAAGAGTCAATACAAATAAGCACTCAAGCCCACACTTGCTCTCAGGCATCTAGATAATGGCTGATAGACACATCACAACAATTCTTATTCTCAAACAATTTGTTAGTAGTGAAATGACCGAGATCCAAAGTTCTGACTGGGATTCTCTACCTACAACAAAATAGTTCAATGAACAAGGGAGTGTGGTGCACAATAATTCTAACAGTTAACATCCATTAAGCTAGAGCTCCTCTCAGCAATTCACATGAATTATCTCATTTAAATTTCACAGCACTCTATAAAGTAGCACTGCTATTGTCCCCATTTTACAGATAAGCTTTTAGTTGATACTTAATCACAGTTTCCTTCTTCTCCCATTTCCAAGTTCCCAATCAAGAAATGAAACCAGCAGAAGTCAATATATCACATTATTATTAAATCCATGATAAGAAAAGATAGCTTGGTCTACGGCAAGACTCTAACTTCCTATTAGGTTCCTCCAAGTTCAAATGTGTTATACAAAAATTCCGTAACAGATAAGTATGTACCACAAAGATTTGAAAAGTATTCATACTGCTAATATTCTTTCTTCACTGATAGGAAACACCATCTGTGTTACATACATAGTTCCCATCAATTACTGGGTCTGCTTCTGAGCTTTTGAATTTGTTCCATCGCTATATTTCTCTATTCCTGGGCCCATTCCATACCATTTTAATGGCTACAGCTTTAAAATATGTCTTAATAGCTGGTGGCACAAGTACAATCACATTCTTCTTCACATTATCTTGGATGTCTCCTATTCTTATTCTTCCATATGAACTTTATGGTCATATTAAGTTTTATTCTAAAAAACAACTAAATTATTAATCAGTATCATAATATGTTTATAGATTAATTTTGAGAGAACTGCCAACATTATGATATTTCTTCAATAATTTGGGACTTCTTTTGTGTCCATTTTTTTTTTCCAGAAAGGATCTGGACAATTTTTTGTTATACTGTTCTCTTATTCCTAGGATAAATCTTTTCTTCTGGTTGGCATATATATTTTATTACTTTTCTTAGTAGGGATCTTACTCTTTGTATGCCTAAACTCCCCCCTTCCTTTTGAATGATAGTTTACCATATTATTTTATTATTAAGAGACCATTGTTTCCCTCAGCATGTTGAAGATATTACTCTGTTGTTTTTTTGTTGTTGATGAAAAATCTGATATCAGAATGATTACCAATTTTGTAGGTAATCTTTCTTTTTTTTTTTTTACCACGTTGACTTTAAAGATTTTTTATCTTTTGTGTATCTGAGTATTTATTTATTTGTGCTTATTTTATTAACATTGGAGCGTACTTTAATTATGAGACTCATATCTTAGTGGAAATTTCTTATTATATCTTGAATTGTTTTCTGCAGCATTTTGTTTTATGGGACTCTTTTGGAACTTCTATGGGACATATATATGACATGTTGAAACCTTCTCGGTATATCAGACAAGTTTCTAAGTTTCGCATATATGGTTTTTTTTTCTGAACTATATCCTTAGTTAAGTCCTCACTGCTGTGACACCTTATATGTAATGTTGTTCAAATAAGAGTTTCACCCACTTAGTGAAGATTTAAAGATAATTTCAATAGCTATATTTTCCATGTTGGGATTTCAAAATTAGTTATTTTTTTCATATCTTCATCTTGCCTATCTTCCTAAGTTTCTTTGAGTAATTTCTTATTCTTTATATGGATATTCTTTTCCTACCTCTTTGAAGATCCTATTAATCTCCTTGAAATTATTTTAAAATATGTTATTCTTTTTATTTAAACCAAAGTGAATTAACTCTCATTTGTTGATTTTGTTGGCTATCTTATTTAGCATCATTTTCTTCAAAGATTTTTGACATGGAAGTTCATCTTGAATAGAAGCTACATTACATATAGTAGGTTAACTCATAAAAATCAATGCTCACATATCAGAAGCTTGATGCAATATAAGCTTGTCTCTTTCTCATATAACCACTTAATAAAAGAGTTTAGCGGGCAGCGCTCCACACAGCGATTCAGAGAACCGGGCTCCTTCCACCTTACAGTTCTGCTCTCCTCTGGGTCCTTTGAGCTTTTCCTCATTCAACCATGTGAATCTTCCAACTAACCTTCAATCTCCTCAAATGTAAACTGGAGATAGTACCTACTTCCTAGTTGTAAGTATTAAACATGTCACTGTACTCAGTAAGTATTAGTTTTCCCTACTAATAATGATTACCTAACTCATAACTCTGCACGCAATGGGATTCACTGAGCTTTTAAGCAGAAGAGTGACATAGCATATTCAAATTCAATGAGTACCCACCCAGTGCCACATAGATATGCTGAGCACAGAGGAGAAAATAAGAGAAAAAAATTCTGACCTTGATGGAGTTTATATTCTAATGGGAGAGACATAATATACAAATAAAAGAGTTATGTTTTAGGCAAGTCAAGTCACTATGGTGGCAACGTGGAAGATGCATTAGAGGGCAGCAGGTTGCTCGTGCCATAAACCAGATAAAAGATGCAAGGGCCTGCACTAAAGCAATGACGGTGAGGATGGAGAGGAGAGTATAGATTTGAGAACATGATAGGGATAAAATGGCAGTTCTTGGTAGCATAACGAAGGGTGGCAGGGCTGGAGCATAAGAGAGAGGAGTTGTATAGAATGAACCCCAAAGCCTCCAATGTGTCTGATTTGGGTGACTTGGCAGACAGAGGCACCAAAGTTGGTAATAGAGGGGGAAGAGTAGCTTTGTGGGGACACAAGAGTTTAATTTTCTGCCAACTGAGTTTGAAGCCCCGATAGGTTACCCAACTATAATTGACCAGCAAGCAGTTCAATAGATACTGTTTGCCACAAAGTAGATGTGCCAGATACCTTTTGTTTGCCCCTCCAGGTCCACTCCCCTGGAGGGCTGACCTGTATGACTGGCACCAATAGGCTTCCTTCTGTCTGCTTTGGGTGAACTTGGTCAAGGGTGAACATTGGCATTAGACTGGGAGGAGAGGAGGAAAGAAAAGTCAGGCCATTTATTGCCCAGGCTTCTTCCCAGCCAGGATGCTGCACTGCAGGTTGGCTGCATCTCTTGACCAGAGGCCAAGGCTCATGTCCAGTCAATCTCTGTCTCTCTCAGGTTTTAGTAACTGCTCCCTCCTGGCCCCTCCAGGCCTAGGGGCAACCATGAATCCCATTGTTACTATCTCCAGGATTCTACAGGAACTCCTCCTGGGTTCTCCAAACTCACTATGCTTTTTTCCCTGTATTAAATTCTTTTCCAATCACCCAATTTGTATGTGCCATGTGTTTCCTGCTAGGACACTTATTCATATAGTGGAGATTCTCTAAATAATTATTGAACAAAAATTTACAAGAGAACATATGGATGGGTGAATGCATATGGGCTGGAGAAAATGAATCTCGTTTAGCTATCTGAGTAATAATAAAAAGCCTTGAGATACTTGAAGAGTTGGTGCAGAGTAAGGGGAGAAGTCATTACCTGGCTGGAAGTGAGAGAGAACTTGGAAAGGTAGCACATTGGGCGGAAGGAAATTCCAAGGTGCTGTGGATAATATTGGCAAGGTGTGTTATTAAGTTATTTAGGAATTTCCCCTTACCTAGTAAGAAAACATATTGCTGCTGAGAGATAGGAGTGTGAAGTAAGAGGATAATTAAAGGTAGAATTAAGGAAGTTAAAAATAACCCACCCACATTTCTCAATTAGCTTCAAGGGATAAATTATTGCCAAGTGTAATGATGCAGAAGTTAGAATGTCTTTATTCCTCAGGGAGAAAAAAATTCTTCTTTCTGCCACATTTTTTCATCCAATTTAATTGGCTTATATTTATCTGTCAGAAACTTAGGCAATTCCAAACCAAATAGCTTAACTCTCCTTATAACAGGACCAAAATAGCTGCAAAAGGCTGGATGTGTGTCCATTAGACAATCTTGGCAAGAAAAATTTGCCACATAAAGCACGGGTCGCTCTCCTTTTCTGCTCAGAGCTGTAGGCTACACCTTTCAAAATGCAATGAAATTTTTGGAATAGCTAAAATTGGCCCTATAAATACCCTTCTAGGTATTCCAAAAGTAAGCAAAAGAGGAAGGGAACCACCATAACAGCAACGTGGAGTGGTGGCCAGGTTCTTGCCAGGAATAGAGAACAGATGGGCCCTGCCTTTCTTGCACACACCACCCACACCACCCCACTTTCAAAACAGCAATTGGGTGATGCGATCAGTAAAATAAAAAACACATGATAGGAGAAAACTTGCGGGGGTAATGGATATTTCACTATCTTGAATGTGATGACGGTTTCATGGTATACACACATGTCAAAACTTATCAATGTGTATATTTTTAACACATGCAGCTTATTTTACATCAACTATACTTCAATAAGCTTGTTTTAAATGAAACAAAACCCAAAAACACCATATAAAATGGAAAGATGTTCCTGGTAAGGAACTAGGGATTGAGAACTTACATGCCTCCTTGGATAGACCCAGAATATAAAAAGCTTCCAGCCATAGTCCCCACATCGCTGCCAGAGTAATGTAAGTTAAGACCCCTCAGTGGCTTCTGTTTCTCCCTGAGTCAAAGTAAGGAGCCTCATAACCTTCACGGGACACCACGGGGCCCAACTTTTTGGCCTTCATGACCCCACCAACTTTGGCATCCATTACAGACCCCTCCTCAGCCACATTGGCCTTCCTGTTAGTGTTGATCGAGCATAGTGAACTCACCTCAGGGCATTTGCACTTGCTCTTTCCTCTGCCTAAAATGTTTCCTCTGCTCCCAGACATATGCATGGCTTGCTCTGGCTACTATACTTCTTTTTACTTTGTATTCAAATTTTACCTTCTTAGTGTAGCAGATCTCTCTACTAAACATGGTACTCTCCTGTTCCCACCTTCACCCCAATGCTTCCTATGTCCTTCCTTGCTTATTTTCCTTCATAGTATTTTATCAACTGATATTCTCTATAATTTACTTATTGTTCATTGTCTTTCTCCCCACCCTCCCACTACAATGTAAAGTCCCCAAAGGCAGAGATTGTTGTCTATTTTGTTTATAATAGTACCTATATATAGGTAGGCACTCAATAAAAAGTTATTTAGAGAATAATTCAGTCAAAGCAAAAAAATCCAAATTATAAAGGATTTTATGTGCAATAGTAAATACGCTTGTATTTATTTATAGGGTATTAGCTTGATTTCCATTGGAATCATGCTAAAATTACTTTCACCTTTTCTAAAAATTCTCCAGTGATATATGACACTCCTAGACTCATGAAGCACAAAAAATGGAGAAACCTTGAAATTCACGTAATTTAGTCAGAAACTTGAATGACATTTAAAATATCTCAGCCCATCTTAACATGAACACCACCAGTATTGGGTAACTCACTAATTGCTTATTCCTAAAGTATTTATAGTTCCTGTGAGGGTTAATTTTATGTGCCAACTTGGGAAGCTGTGGTGCCAGACGTTTGGTAAAACATCATCTAGAAGATGTTGCTTGAAGGTATTTTTGTATTGTGATTAATATTTACATCAGTAGACTTTGAGTAAAGCAGATTATCCAAATAATCAGTAGACTTAGGTAAAGCAGACTACCCAAATTATGTGGACAGGCCTCGTCCGGCCAGTCCCGTCAGTTGAAGGTCAAAAGAGAAAAGACCTCCCTGAAGAAGGACTTGCCTTCAGACTACCTTTAGACTCTAGACTGCAATTTTAACTCTTCCCTGGGTCTCCAGTCTGTCAGCCTGCCCTGCGGATTTTGAACTTGACAGCTCCTACAATTGTATGAGCCAGTTCCTGCACACCAGTGTGCAGGATCCAGCAGGAAGCAACGTGGCACTGCCCTCCTTGTTCTGGGTTCTGCACTTCCACTTGTGCAGCCTCAGTGGACCACATTGCATTAATAGACCCCGGTCCTAGCCTGAGTCAACTCTATTAAGATGATGGGGGTACATTCTGTCTTGCCTCTATGAGGACCCAATCTTTAAAGACATTTTTTCTCTCCTTCTTTAGGAAAATAACCATTTTATTTGTTTATTTATTATGGTTTCATAATTCCTGGTACTTAACAAGTTTGATCATACTATCACTAGCTTCAATATTGCTGTAGATTTTGTGTGTACCTCTATAATAACATGCAAACTCTTTTAATAATAGTGACTAATATAAATCAAGCCTACTATGTGTGAGGCAAGAGTCTTAGCACTTCACACATGATATTTCACATCCTCCTCACCACCTAATGATGGAAATGCTCTAAGAGTACCCGCATGTTGCAGAGGAGGGAAACGACGCCCAGAGAGCTGAGTAACTTCCCAAAGCCACTCGGGTAGGAATTAGGAGAGTGGGGATTCACACTCAGGCCCTCTGGTTCCACACTCGATGGTGTGGATCCACTGTGAGATATGACCTCTTCAGATGTCACTCATGGCCCTTCCGTGTCAGGACCCAACCAAACTTCCCAACATCATGGTCCCTAGGTACAAATCCCTGCTCTCCACTACTGGCTGCACTCATGAACTCTCATGTACACACAACACTTAGCTACAAGGAACTCACACCTGACCTGTACACTCGAATTGCACAGAACGTTTTGTCACTGCTTGGACACCACACCCCTTCACATGCCTCTGGGCTGTTGTGCATGTGGTTCTTTGGGAAAGGAATATAATAGCTGTCCCTTGAACCTTTTCATAATCATAACAACACTAACAACTAACATGCATCTATAGCTGCTACGCACCCCGAACTATGCTAAGCACTTTACATATATTGACTCATTTAATCTCATAGCAAACAGCCCTATGAGGTAGACACCACTATTATTTCCAACAATTCCTCCTTTTACAGATGAGGAAATTAAGACACAAAGAGATGAAGAGCACAGTGCTGTCACCCTGGCAGCCTAGCCTGCTCAACCACTCACCTCCTATTCTTCCCTCAGCCCTTTGTAAAATGACCCCAATTCTCTCAGCCAGACACTTTTTTTTTAGCATTTTCAACTTTGCATTATAATTATTTAGGATTTCCCTCCAGGAAATTATACCATCTTCAAGAGCAAGGCCTGTAGCACCCAGCACAATGTCTGAGGCTCAGTATCTGTTTGCTAAATTAATGTACAAATGAGATATTGAATCAGTGACTCAATGAAGGAGCACAGGGGATGTCTATGATTAAAGGTAAAGAAGGAACAAGAGAGATTATTTTTAGTCCTTTTCTAGAAAAATCAACATATAGGAACTTCTAAGAGTCAAAAAAAAAAAAAAAATGCAAAAGAGAGACCAAAACCAAACCACAGATAAAAGAAAAAAAACCGAAACATCTGTTAGCTGATAAAACACCTAGAAAGACTTTTAAAAGCCTTCTTTACTGGCACCTTGGTATAGGATTTCTCATTGTAATGTGGGCTCTGCAACAGCCCCATTCTTACATCCATCTTCTCACTTCATTTCCTGTGCTAGTATTTCCATGACCCCAAGTTTGTCCGACTCCTTTCCTGGTGCCACGTGTGCATTTGGGGCTAACACCCAGTTGCAGAAATGCCCTGTTTTGAATATTTACACTGAGTAACATTGAAGGCACTAAAGTCAGCAATACCTATATTTTTCTTTTAAACGGGCTAAATGCATGAGAACTTTGGTTATAATTTCCTAAGCCAGGAAAGCCAACCACCAGGGATGGAAATTCAGGAGTAAATGACTTGTTAAGTATTCTACTTTGTCAAGTGACTTAATAAGAGAGCCACTATAGGTGCCGAGGTTCTCAAAATTTAATGGTAACAATCACTTATGGACTTTGTTTACAGTGGAGATTCTGAGACCTCAACCACTCAAAGATTCTGGGGGGTGGGTTTCAGGAATGACAATTTTTTATCAAGCGTCTTAGGTGATTCTGCTGCAGGTGGTCATCAGACCACACACTGAGAAAGGCCACTGTAACGGAAAGAGCCTAGAATTTTGGATTTTAGAAACTAACTTCATGCTAAATAGCTTTTAAAGTTGGGCAACTTTCTTAAAGTCCAGAGCCAGGCACTTTAACTATTAAAAGGAGACAATATTATATGCATCTGCCACTACTAGAGCATCAGGCAGTGTTTCCATGGGATGGAAGTTTTAGTGATGGTCTGTATGAACATGTCACTGGGTTTGGTAGCTGTGTTATGGAGGAAGAGTGGTGCTGAATTCAACCACTTTCATGAAAAAACATACAGACCCTCTACCATATAAATACTCAAATACCTCTGAAAAACATAACTCAGCATGTAGAATGAAACAATTCCAAAGAATAACTTTATGTGAGTACATTTGCAAACTTAGTTGAAATAGATACATTTCAGGAAAAATATAAATTACCAAAGTGGACTCCTCAAGAAAAAATAGAAATCTAAAATGAACCAATAGTCATTAAGGATGTATGCAATCAAAATGATCTTAATATAAAGTAGAAACAGGTTCAGTTATAAGAATACTAAATAAAATATTAGCATGTAAATTTCAACTGAATTAAAAACAAAGGATACCATGAGCAAGTAGTATTTACTCAGGAAGCAGGGATGGTTCACCATAAGAAAATCTATTATATAGTATACTACATTAATATACTATAAGAAGAAAGGTAAACAACCATCTCAATAGACGTAGAGTAAACATTTGAAATGTTCAGCATCTATTCAAGATGAAAACAAAAAAATCTCATAATAAACTCTGACTGGAAATGAACTTTCTTAAGCTGATGAAAGAATCTTTCAAAACATACCAAACACCATACTTGATGGTGAAACCATAGCACTATTTTTCCTTCTAATCAATATTGTAATACGAGTCCTAAACAATGCAATTAGAACAGAAAAAAGGGAATAGAAATTACAAAGGAAGATAGATAATTGTCCTTATTTGTAGATAATATAACCATCTTATAAAAATCTCAAAAGATCCATTGACATTGTATTAGATCTAATTATGTAATTCATCCAAACTGATAGATAGAAAATATACATAAATCAAATATAATCAGGAAATGCAATAGAAAAATACAAATCACATTCAAATAATATTTAATAACTTTAACTTATATAGGAATAAATGTAATTAAAACATACCCATGACCTCTATTAGGAATATTATAAAGAATTATTGAAGAGTATGAAGAAAACCTAAAAAAATGAAGAGAGATATATATATAGTTCATGGTTGGATAGATCCAATGTAGTAAATATGTCAATTCTTCATAGTTTACAAATTGAAGTCACTCAAAACCACATCTTAATGGTATTTTTTATTGAATTCAAAAAGCCAAAAATAGCTAAGAAAAAAATTGAAAGAACAGAAAAAAGTGTTAGAACTTACTCCAATATCAGGCTTTATTATAAAGCTCTAATAATTAAAACCATGTGGTATTAGTGCAAGTTCGTAGACAAACAGACCAATGAAAAGAATACAGAGCTCAGAAAGAGAATCATGTACACATGGAAACTTGATATATGGTAAGTATAGCATGGTAGATAAAGTAAAAAAGGGTTATCCCAATAAATGGTATGGATGCAATTGTTAATACTTTCAGGGGAAAAATAAATTAATTTTCTACCTCATACCATACACAAATATTTATTATAATTGAATTAAGGCCATAAATATGAGAAGTAAAACTCCAAAACTTTTTGAAGAACCATAGCAAAGAACTATTAAATAAGACAAAAAAAAAACCCATAAACCATAAAAATTGACACACTCACATTTAAAACAAAAAAATTATACTAAACAAAATACATTGTAAAGTGAAAAGAATAACATGATATTTGGAGCAGATATATGCAATAATGTAATTAGCAAAGAATTAGTACCAGAATATTTAAAGTATTCATGTAACTCAATAAGATAAAGAAAGCTCAATTTTAAAAATAGTTCAAATATATGAGTAGAAGAAGAAAAAATGGCTAAGAAACTTAGAAAAAGATGTTTAATTTTATTAACAATCAGAGATATGCAAAATAAAGCCACATTGAAATAGCACTTTATGCCCAGATTGTCAAACTTTAAAAAGTTTGGCATTTCTGAATATCTGTTTCTGGCTATGATGGAGTAACTGAGAACAGAATTTAACATGACTAAAAACTAGAAAAATGTTCAAATTAAATTCTTAAAAATATTTTATGTTTGGCAACTGTAAACCAACTGTTCTAGAGAGAGAGAGCTTAAAGTTGTACAGAAGAAAAAGAACCCTAGAGAGATGAGAGCTCTGCAGACGAGTGGCTCCAGGAAACTTCACAGGTTCCCTCGATCATATCGCTCAGGACAAAGTCACTGATGTGTACAGTGAAATTCTATGAATAAGGGCAAATAGCAACTGGGATGGTACAAGCTGAGAGTTCTCAAAGCTGTCTCAGAACCGGGAGATTTTCAAGCACCAAACAGCCAGGGTGGAGAGACAGAATGGCACACCTGAGTCATTTGCTTGAGACCCAAGAATGCCTTAAATCAAAGACTAAATTACACCCAGAATAATAGAATACCTTAAAATCTTAAAAAATAAAACCTCACAAAATAAAGTTACTCTGAAAGTAACCTTAACCACATGTACAATAAATCCCAACATTCTTTAAAGATAAAGTGTTGGGTACATTTTAACATCTCTTCTAGCTATTTTGAAATATATAATACATTGTTGTTAACTAGAGTTACCCTACTCTTCAATCAAACATTAGAACTTATTCCTCTATTTATCTGTATGATTGTAACCTTCAACCAACCTCTCTTCCTTTCTCTCCCACCCACATACCCTTCTCAGTTTCTGGTATCTATCATTCTACTTTCCTACTTCCATGTGATCAAGATTGTTAGCTCCCACATATGAGTAAGAACATGTGATAATTGTCTTTCTGTGCCTGGTTTATTTCACTTAACATGATGTTCTCCAGGTCTATCCATGTTGCTATACATGATATGATTTAATTCTTTTTCATGGCCAAATAGTATTACACTGTGTATATATAACACATTTTATTTATTCATTCATCTGTTGATGAACATTTAGGTTGATTTCGTATCTTTGCTATTGTAAATTGTGCTGCAATAAACATTGGAGTGCAGGTATCCCTTTTATATATTGATTTCTTTCTCTTTGGATAGATACCCAGTAGTGGGCATGCTGGATTGTATGGCAGTTCTATTTTTAGTTTATTGAGAAATCTCCAGACTGTTTTCCATAGTGGCTATGCTAATTTACATTCCCACCAACGGCATATATGAGTTCCCTTTTCTCTGTATCCTTGCCAAAATCTGTTTTTTGTTTGTTTATTTGTTTTTTGGGTTTTTTTTTTTTTGTCTTTTTAGTAATTAGCCATTTTAACTGGGGTAAGATGGTAAGTCATTGTGGTTTTGATTTGCATTTCCCTGATGATTAGTGATATTGAGCATCTGTACATATACTTGTTGGCCATTTGTATATCTTCTTTTGAGAAATGTCTACTTATGTCTTTTGCCCATTTTTAATGGGATTATTTGGTTTTTTCATCTTAAGTTGCTTGAGTTCCTTGTATATTCTGGATATTAGTCTATCCAGATGAATAGTTCACAGATATTTTCTCCCATTCAATAGGTTGTCTCTTCACTCTATTTATTATTTCATTTGCTGTGCAGATGCTTTTTAGTTTAATGTAGCATCATTTTTCTATTTTTGTTTTTGTTGCCTGTGTTTTTGAGGTCATAGCCTTAAAATCTTTGCAGTTTTAAGGAGCTTACATTAAATTTGAGGTAGTGAGCAAGAGCAAGACACCATCTCTACAAAAATTAAAAAAATTAGCCAGGCATAGTGGCACATGCCTGTAGTCCCACTTACTTGTGAGGCTGAGGCAAGAAGATTGCTTGAGCCCAGGAGTTTGATGTTGCAGTAAGCTATGATGAGGCCACTGCACTCTAGCAGAAGTGCCAGAGTGAGACTCTGTCTCAAAAAAAGATAAAAAGAAAAAGAAAAAGTAAAATGGTATTATATTATTTGAAGTTAGACTGTGATGAGATAAAGACTCATTTTGAAAACCTTATAATAATCACAAAAAAGTAAATAAGTTGAAGTTGTATAGATAATATTCCAATGATGGAGATAAAATATATATTAGGGTTCTCCAGAGAAACCAATAGAATGTTTGTGTGTGCGTGTGTGTGTGTGTGTGTGTGTGTGCGCGTAAAACGATTAATTATAAGAAATTGGCTCATGTGAATCATGCAGGCTGGCAAGTTGGGCCAGTAGGCTGGAGACCCAGGAGAACCAATGCTGCTAACAGACTGGAGACCCAGGAGAGCCAGTGTTTCTGCTCAAGTCTGAAAGTCAGCAAGCTGCTGTAGAAAGAAGGGCTAATGTTGCAGATGAAGTCCAAAGGCAGTCTGCTGGAGAATTCTTTCCTGCCCAGGGAGGCTGATCTTTTTGTTCCATTTAGTCCTTCAACTAACTGGATGAGGCTTACTCACATTACAGAGGGCAATCTGCTTTACTCAAAGTCCACTGATTTAAATGTCAATCTCATCAAAAAACACCCAGTGGAAACACCCTGAATTATGTCTGATCAAATATCTGGGCACCTTGTGGCCTAGCCTAGTTGACACATAAAATTAATCATCACAAAATAAAATACTCAAAATTACTCAATATAAAGGATGTCAGGAAAAGGGAAAAAACAGAACTAATAACAAATAGCATAAATAAAAAACAAACAGCAAATGGTAAATTAAAACCCAAATATACCAATAATTACATTGAAATTAAGTAGTCAAAACAGTCCAATTATAAATCAAAAATATCAGACTGGATGGTATAGACCCAACTATCTGTCTGACAAGAAAGTTTAAATATAAACACAGAGACAGATTGGAACTAAAAGGGTAAATCATGAAAACAATAAAAAGGATATATCATGAAAACAGTAAATATAAGAAGCTTCAGTACCTATATTAGTAACAGACAACAACCATTTCAGAAAAAGAAATATTACTAGGGATAAAGAGGGGCATTTCATAATAATAAAGGGGTTAATTCATTGAGAAAACATATCTCCTGAATGTGTATGTACCTTATTTATAAAACTTCAAAATATAAAGCAAAAATCAATTGATAAAAAATAGACAGAAAATTAGCAAAGATATAGAAGATTTGAAAAACACTGTTAACCAATTTGACCTAATTTACATTTATAAAACACTCCACCCAATAACAACATAAAATACATTCTTTTCAAGTGTACACAGAAATTCACCAAAGTAGAATATATACCAGACTATGTAATAATCCTAAAAAAAATTTTAAAGTATTAAAATCATAAAGAATATTTTCTCTGGCCTCAAGGAACTGAATTAGATATCAATAACTTAAGATGACTTTACAAATCCCCAAATATTTGGAAATCAAACAGTACAATTTTAAAATAACTCATCGATCAAAAAAGATATCAAAAGTTAAATTAGGAAATACTTTGAACTGAATATAAATTTTAAAAACATATCAATTTCATGAGATCCACCTAAAGCATTGTGACCGACAGGTCTGAGATTTAACCCTGCTATTCAAGCTAGTAAGTTAGTCGCCTACAGTTTCATAGATGCTGACAGAAGACACATGACTCTTGGATAAGGGATCAAGGACAGAAACAGTAGACAGAATATCAGCATTTTTTCTTGTTGCAGTGTCCTGACTTCCAATTCTCACAGTGTGTGATACCAAGAAGGCTTAGTGACACATTCACACACAGTGGAGTACAGGGCAAGAAAGAAACTCTGAGCTTAGGGAACTTGAACCTTTTATAATGGGCACATCTGACCTTGGCTTCAGAAGCAGACATTATCTTTCAAGGCTGTAAACAAACCTGCCCTTTGCTTTGGAGGAAGACACATGCTCTATCTTTCAAGATTGTTAGATAAACATACTTGAAAAGAGAGTCCAGAAAAAAGGAATCAGTGCCCCTGTTTGCAAGAAATACAGTGATGTTAGAGACCTTTGGAGAATTGTTTCCCAATACAGTACTTTGAGTGAAATTTTTAGCTTTAAATACATTAGAAAAAAATCTAGAATTAATTAGAGTTTCCATTTTATGCAGAGAAAAAAAAGAGAACAATTAAACCCTGAGTAAATAGAAAGAAAATAATGAGTAGAAAGCAATAGAATGGAAAATAGAGAATAGAGACTAAAGTTGTTTCTTCAAATGGTCAATAAATTTGATAAGCCTCTAGCTATAGTGGTCACATCCAATATTAGACATGAAAAAGGGGACACTATAGATCTTATAAACATTAAAAGGACAGTAAGGCAATATTATAGGCAACCTATGTTAATAAATTAAACAACTTTGATGAAATGGAAAAATTCCTTGAAAAACACAAATTACCAAAACACGCCAAGAATAAATGGAAAATCTGAATATCTTTATGTCTATAATGTAACTTTAATTTGTAATTAATAATCTATCCACAAAGAATCCTGATGCACAAAGGGCTTCCCTGATAAATTCTATTAAACATTTAAGGAAGAAATAATATCAATCTTGTTCAAAGTTTTTCAGAAAATAAAGGACGATCAAACACTTATCAGTTTATGAGGCTGATATTACCCTAACAAAACTAGACAAAAATAATTCAAAAAAAGAAACTGTATTATGCCAAGTGAAAGAAGTTGAACAACAAAGGTACATGCTGCATAATTCCATTGAAATAAAATTCTGGAAAAGTCAAAACTTATCTATAGTGACAGAAATCAAATGAGTTGTTGCCTCGGACCAGGACTGAGAGGGAATATTAGTGTGAAAGGTTCACAGGAAATTTTGGGGGGTGATGGAATTGCTCTAAATTTAGACTGTGATGATGTTATTTATGGAAGTGTATACATTTGTCAAAAATCACCAAACTGTATCCCTGAAATAAGTACATTTTGTTATTTACTTCAATAGAGTCAATTTTTTAAAAATTTGGCAACTCTAAATGTAAACAAACATGTGAGCAAATGTTTACACCCTATTTACACCCAACTGGTTGTCGTGTCAATTGGTATATTCATTTAAGGGAGCCATTTGGTAAAATCTTATGAAATTGAAGATGCATATACCCTTTAACTCAGCAATTTGCACCTATGAACAAGGAATCATGTACAAGTATGTTTACTGCACCATTATTAATGAAAGTAAAATAGGAAGCACCTTAAATGTCCATCAATAGGAGAATGCAAAACAAATTATGGTATATTCTTATAATTAAATGGTATCCTATATTTAAAAATTATTTATCAAGTGTTACATTTTTCAACAGGCTAAATTTCAAAAACAATGTTAAAGGGTAAAGCAATCGACCAAGTATTATGTTCAGTACAATATCATTTAAGAAGTTTGGAAGCATGAAAAAAATGCTATAAATTTTTATGAATACATCGTTATTTAGTATTTGTATAAAACCATGGGAATCATAAGGTCAAATTCAGGAATGAGGAAGGAGATAGGATAACGGGACTACAACTGTACCTTTTTTTCTTAATGAATTAAAAAATGCTGATGCAATAATGAAACAACTTAGGATCTATTAAATAAGATAATGACTACATAGGCATTCATTACATAATTTTCTTGGATTTACTATGTTTTTGAAATATGTTATAATAATAAAAAATGCAATATTTAGAAAAGAATTGTTTTAATTAATGGAGAAAAACAAAATCTAAACAAGTTTTAACAATCACTTAATTTTATTCACTGATTTTTTTTCATACCTTTGGTCTACAAATATTTTTATGCATCTAATAAATGTCAACTACTAAGATAAGCATTGGGAATACAAAAAGAAATACAATGTGTTTTCTTCCCTTTAGAATTTCACAGTCTATTCAGGTAAGTAAATGAAACCATTATAAATGATATGGAAGCTTCTCTAATAGAACAAAAGTATAATGCTGGCATAGATAAGAGAGTCATGCACCTTACACAGTAAATGTTATTTGAGTGAGCAATTGCAAGATGATTGGAGTCTACCAATGAAGAGGATGGTATGTTTAAAGATAGGGAGGCATAAAATGGTATGGCATTTTGTTTACTGAGGCTAAAGGGAGGATGCGAGGAAGGACAGTGGTAAGAGATAAGGCTGAAACATGCTGGGATTAGGTCGAATAATGGCTTAGGGGGCTTAGACTTTATCTCTTGCTCTGCTGGCAGTTTTGGAGGTGTCTAAAGCAAAAAGTGGGCATGATTAGACTTGCGTATTAGAAACATAACTCTGGCCATCTTCAATATGGAAGATGAAGTAAGGTTGGGTCTTTTTTTTAAGAGTCAGAAGTTATTTGTTCTGAATCCATGCTCTTCTAAGAACTCAATGTTTACCCCTCAGCAAGTGCCTTCGCTGCTCTAGGAGCAGCATCTGTGAAATGGGCACCACCAATGCTAAGAACCGTCAGTGACACAGCCAAGCTCATGCCATCATAGAACCTTTGTAAGCAGCTCCGGTGTCTGTTTCCTCTGCCTGGAAAGCTCTTCACTGCATCTTCACATGGCTAATTCCTTTTTATTTCCTATAGGGGAACACTTCACCTCTTCAGTGGGAGGGCTTTCTCTATCTCCCAATCAAAACAGCTTCCTTGGTCACTGTTTTTAGTACATCACTTTATGAAATTGTTCTCGATAGCATTTGTTAACATCTAAAATTTTACTTATCTGTTTGTTACCTTTTCATTCATCTGTACCCCGCCTAGAATGAAAGCTTTGTGAGAAAAGAGACCTTCCCTGCTTTCTGTCCCACTGTACCTCCTGTATCTAAAACCATGCACACCATAAAGGACACTCATTAAATATTTCTTGAGTGTTGAATCTAATAAAACCCATTTCTTTTTATGACTGTCATGAGAGTTACCTAAGATCACACAACTAATAAATAATAGAGAAAAATGAAAATCCTTGTCTTCCGATTTCCTGGTTCACTGATCTCTCCATGCACAACATCTGATCTCTTACCTCATAGGACCATTGGGAGGATCAAATGAGATGGTAAGTTTTCTGAAAATACAAGGCTCGTGATTTAGAAGTTGCCCAAAAAAGAAACAATGACGCAATGCCTCCAGAGACTGAGACCAATTCACTAAAGACTCTACATGAGCTGTGTCCAATCTAAGGAAAGGTCATTCTTTGTTTCTGCTTTATGTTAGGCCGGCATTAGGTGCTGCTGAGAATGAGATTCGGTAGGGATGGATGGGGCAAAGGAAGTAGACGTGAGCCCGTCTCATTAAAAGGCTAGCCAAGTTCTGAGATGGGCAGGATTCCCAATTGCTCACATATAACGTATCCCTTTCTCTTTTGGCTCTCTGCTAAAATGTTACATCCTCCTGGGTTTCTTCCACTTACAGGATTGAAGAGATAAATCTATTTGTGTCTGTCAAAGGGAGAAGACATCTAGTAGGCAATGGGTGACTAAGAATCTAAATTTGCTTTGATGAAATATATTTACCTGTGTATCCACCACTCACTCATCCAGTATTTACTGAATCATAAATGAGTTAATTATTAAATAAATATTGCCAAGCACTGTGCTAGGCATGGCAATAAGAGGTGAGCAGAATAGATAGGGACCTTACCGTAGGGAAATTGAAGGTAAATGAGGAGACAGACATTAAGCAAATACAAGCGTGGTGAGTCCCCATCTTGTTGAGGTGGCCCAGGAGAAGTCCTCCTTTCTCGATAAAACTCAATGCTACCTAATAAAAGATAACTATAGAAAAGGATTTTTTTTCTTGTCATCTTTCTATTAAAGTAGAAATAGAAAGCAATTTGATTTTAATACAAAAGTTTGAATTTGGGGACCAATCCTATATTTGAAATATACTTAGTACTTTTAATCTATATGAAAGATTTATATATTATTTTTTATTGGGGAAATCCAGCCTCTAAAGGACAGCCACCTCCAATTTGATTAGGTGTTCTCCTTGGTTCCTGTTCCTTAGTTAATCGCATAAAATGAGGACCATCCCCAAAGGGCAGACATTATGCCCATTTCTTGGGGACAGTTGAAGGCAAAAGGAAACACATTCAGTCTAAGATACTGCTTTTCTACTCCGGGACCCAGAGAACAAAGGGCTCTCTCTTCTCTGACCAGGTAGGAAAGTCTGCTCTGTCGAATAGCTGTAGACTTGTCAGTAACAGAAGAGTTGTCACAGAGGTTGGTTTGCCGACAGTAACAGGGATGATGCTACCCTCCCTTCCCTAGTGGTGGTACTTAAGTGCCAGAGGCCAGGAGTTTGAAGTCATCATAGTAACTGGTAAAACTGGAGTTGCAGCCAAGCCCCAAGGGGGCTTAAGCCATAGAGGGTTGTGGAGATGATTAAGAGAAAACCACATCCCCAGGGGAAAAATAGGTGGGTCACCGATGAATGTACTGCTTACTACATACAATCAAATGATAGCAAGGAAGGAAGAGTGAGAAACTGAGGGAGTTTGTCCCAGTCCTTTGCTTAATTCTCATACCTGGCTCAGTCCCCAAGAGGAAGGGCCCTGCCACACACAAGTATATACTGTATAAGTCCCCAAAGGCCTTCCCCACAGGGAACTTAAGCCACTTACTCAGTTGACTGGGGGAAAGGGAGAACTCCAAAACAAAAGAGAATTGTCACAGATCCCCTCTGATAGTAGAGGCTTGTAAGAGCCCCGTAAATGGAATCCTGGCCAAAGGTTGGCTAGTGAATCGTCCCACCTGCTTGTTATTTCCTCTGTCTCTGAATTACAAATGGGATTGACACTGGAGGTTGTGAAGTAAGAGCCATTATAATGTAGAAACCAAGGAGAAGCCTCTGACAACGTGCATCTCACCCTGGCTGAGACAGTAAATCAAAAACAGTATCACACCCCCTTGGGGATTAGATTAATGTTACCCTTAGGAACCTCAAGAATGTGGAGGTAGTGGACCACATCACACTGAATTCACCAATCTGGCCCTGCTGAAACCAGCAGATCCTGGAGAAGGACCATAGATTACTGGAAGCCCAGTTGAGAAGCAGCCCCACTGCTGCTGTGTGAGATGTGGCATCTTTGATAGAGAACGAGAGAGATTAATAGGGCCTCAGGAACCTTGATGTGGTAAATGTGTTCTTTTCTATTCCAACCAGAAAAGATGATTCTGAAAAATCTGCATTCAAATGAAAGAGAGAAATGAAAGAGACATTGGGCTCATGTCCAATGTTGCCCCAAGTCCATGTTAATGTGTACATTGTCTATTGTAATATAGGCCAAAGAGATACGAACCTCCTGGACATCCCATGGAGCATCATACTGATGCATGACATTGAGGCCACCATGCTGACTGAGCAGGATGAGCAAGAAGTGTCTGGCACACTGTAGGCCTCGGGAATACAGAGGTGCTCCAGAGGGTGGGAAATAAAACCTACAAAGATTCAGAGATCTGCCACTTCAGTGCAGTTCTCAGGGCTTCAGTGGTCAGGGCATGCCTGGACATCCCTTCCAAAGTAAAAGACAAATAGCTAGATCTTGCATCTGCTACCATAAAAAAGGAAGAAAAACACTTGGTAGGATTCTTTGGGCTCTAAAGGCACACCTAGGAATAGTGCTCTGGACATATAACAGGTGACATGAAAGGCTGCCAGCTTGACTATGTGATGTCAAGTGACCAATAGATGTGGCTTTACCTTAGGGGGGTCACCGGTAAGTGGAGAAGACAGACACTAAACAAATGCAAGTGTGGTGAGCAGTGGTCTTATTGGGGTGATGCTGTGGAAAGGCTCTCTCCCCAATGAGACTCAGAGCTACCCCATAGAAGATAACTATGAAAGGGGGTCTATGTCCAGGACTGCCCACGAGTCGTTGGACATGAGTAGCCCTGGGAAAGATTTGACCTTGGGAAAGGCGGCTGTCTGCAGCTGAGATGACCCCCAATGGGGCTGACAGCTGAAGGCAGTCTGCTGTCAGCACCCCTAGCGCCTGGGATAACAAATCCCTTCTTGAAGGGGGATCTGGGCAACACATCTCCATGGCCATAACATCCAGTATGGTAGAACCATTTAGAAATGGGCATCTCAGTCATTTAGACCTAATGTGGAAATCTGGCTCCTGGGCTTTCTAAATTTGTTAGTTCAGGAAAGTTACTTAAACTTTCAGTTTTATCATCTGTAAGGTAAGGATACTAATAGTGGAACTTAGTAGCAGAGTGCTTCAAAATGCCAGCTATCATTGTTACCATTAATTATTTGTAAACCAAGATTGAGCAGTTAAAATAGTGCATGTGTCAGTTATAATCATGATTAATTATGCCTACTATTATTTTTCCTTTTTTTCCCTTCTAATTTTTTGTTCTGAATGTTTCAAAGTCCCCATGAGGCTTTCTTTTGATAAATGTTTGGCACTGAGGAGAAAGGTAAGATGGGTAGAGGATTAAAAAGGGGAAATTCTTTGTTGTGTTTTCTTACTGCATCAGTAGCCCTAGCAACTCAGCTACAGGCTGGTTCTATAGACACCCAGTTCAATTTAGATTTATTCTGCACGGGTTACAGACACATGTTAAAATGAATTTCCTAGGTTTCTTCCTATCCTAACAGTCTTCTGAGACACCTAAATACTCTGATCAAAGGCTTCCACTTGCTGGAGAAGTGAAGAATAATTTGACCAAATCTGATTTTTCCGTGAATATGGGTGTGTTTTCATTTCTCCTTCCATAAAGGAAAAAAAGAAAAAGAAAATGGGAAGAAAGCTAGCATGTGTTATTCCTTTGCCGCCATCTGAAACAGCCAAGCTGAGAGCCAATTTATTCAGCTTAATTCACTCCAGATTTCTCAAGGAATAAACAGTATTTTTGAGAGTCCTCAGATGTACGGCCAATAGAGATCCAGTTGCCCAGCCGAGCTAATGTGGAGCATGCAGGTGCCCCCAGGTCAGGGCACAAAGCACTAGGGATAGAAGGTGGACCTAAGGTACTTTCTGGGAAGCCTCTGAGGCCCCAGGGCTGTGTGACGTGACAACTGCTTTGCAGACTCTGAGCCTTGGCTAAGGAGAGCCCATTAGAGTCCCTGGAAGCAATATTATGTTTCATTGCCCAAAACTCAAATCAAATCTGCAGAGAGAGAAAAACCAAAGAAACTTTATTCATACCCTTTCTCCATGAGTCTCACATACCCTTCAAGACCGTGAAGAGCCCCATCTTTTCTATAAAACCTTCCTAGATGATCCCAGCCTATGCTGATAAAAGGATTCCTATGGAAGTTGTCCCAGATCCCATTTTTCAGGTGAAGAAATAAAGACTTTGCTGTTCTCTGAACACCCATCTTAATTAGATCTTACAGCATCTAATGTATGCAGAGGAAAGATTATGTCCTTTGAAGGCATGTGGCTGTGGTTTCGAATTTGCCTTCACTTTGACTTCTGTGTGGGTTTGAGCAAGCTAGCTCTCTGCGCCTGTGTCTTCATCTGAAAAATACAGACAATAATTTCTAGGTCTTGGATAACATCTGTGAATGAAACAATGAAGCTATCATTATCTTTATTTTTATTGCTTCATTGATATGAGCTTAGTTTCCTCCAGTACATCATAAACTCCTTGAAGGAGGACTGAGCGCCATGGTGAGCAGGCCAGGCAGTGTGCTGTTTGTACTCAGATCCATCCCTCACCCTTTCCCTTTTTTGCTTTGTATCACTGGGGATGACCTTGGAAGGCTGCATTTCCCTGGCTCCTGGTGAGAGAGCTCCAGCTGGGTTCAAGTCAGAGATGAGTTGGAGGAGAGAAAAGTCCAGGGTATCTACCCTGCCCCCTTCTCTAACTCAGGCTGTGCCTCTGGCCCGGGCTGCGTCTCCTCTCTGGCTACTAGACATGCTTATCTTGTTCTATCTCCCTCCAGGTGATTCTGACCCCTGGGCTCTGGCAACCTTAGCTTCTCCTTTGTCCTTGCAGCCTGGGGAGTGGGGAGTGGGGTGGGAGGAGGGATATAGTGTTTTCCTACTGCTATTCATCTCTGAGTGTCTCATTGCCCATGTTTGGCTTTTCAGCTCTTCTTCTATCAGCATGACCAGTCTCCTCCATGTTCAATGTTGAGTGCTTCCTGGCTGAACCCTGATGCATATATTGAGTATGCAGAGGTGCTCAATAAATAATTGGTGCTTTTTTTTTTTTTAAGGCATTAAGAGGTCCTGCTAAAAATAGAGTATTGGAAATCAATGAATCCAAAGTATTAGGTTATGAAGTATGAAATGTCCAATTTCCTTAAATACTAAGTTTGTCAGTTAATATCTGTGACATTTCACTTTGACACTTCTTGTTATATTTTTATTATAAAGGTATATGCTCATCTTTCAAACACACATTTTGACTTGTGATTATTTTTTAGAACAATTTTTGTACAACCATAGATTAAGTTAAAAATTCATATTATTTTCAAACATGAGTTCTGTCGTAAAATCCATACAACACAGCTCAAAATATCAACAAAGTGTTTGGAAAGGATGTGGCTAGTGAACACACAGTATGTCAATGGTTTAAAAGTTGCATTCTGGTAATTTTAATCTTAAAAATGAGCCATATGGATGACCTGAGACCAAGGTGGATAATGATAAACTAAAAACTGTAGTGGAAGCAAATCCATCTCAACCTACGAATAAATTAAGAACAAGGTTTGATGTTACTGTTCCTACTATATTAGACCATTTAAAACAAATCCACAAGGTAAAGAAACTGGATAGATGGGTACTACATAAATTAAACAAATGTCAAAAGAAAAATCGTCTCAAAGCTTGCCTTTCTTTGCTGTCATGACATAAAAGCAAACCATTTCTACACCGTATTGTTACGTGTGATAAAACATAGATTCTTTTTGACAATCATAAGCATTCAGCACAATTACTGGATAAAGATAAAGTGCTGAAACACAGTCCAAAACCAAACGTTCATTAAAGAAAAAGCTAATGGTGTCTGTTTGGTGGTCCAGCGCTGGTATTATCCACTACAGCTTCATAAAACCTAGTCAATCAATTACAGCAGATGACTACTGGAACCAACTGGACAAAATGATAATGATGCCAGCGATGAAGCAGCTGAGATTGTCAATAGAGACAGGCCAATTCTCTTACAATACTTGACCACATGTCACACAAACAACGCTGCTCAAACCACAGAAGCTGGACTTAGAAACTCTCTGTCATCCACCATATTCACCTTGCACCAACTGACTACCACTTCTTCCAGGCTTTGGACCATTTCTTACAAGAAAAAAATATTCAATTCTCCACAAGCTGTGAAAAACACCTTTTGCAATTTTCACCACCATTTGCTCTCCAGACTTCTTCACTGCTGACATAAACAAGCTACTGTTAAGATGACAAAACTGTGTCAATAGTTTAGACACATACTTTGATTAATCGTACTGCTTCTTGTTTGAGATATAATAAACTACACTTTGGAATCAAAATTGGGCATTTCATATTAATGACCACATCCTCATGTTATAGATAAGGAAACTGAAGCCGAGAAAAGAGAAATGACTTCCCCAATGTAACACAACCACAAAAATATGCAGCAAGCATGCTCATGTGAAAGGCATTTCTATGAAAGCAATAAAGCAGATCATGTAGAATGTATGATACTTGAGGACAAGGATTCCTCTTTGTATGTTGATAGCTCCTAGCATATAGCCTGACATGGAGTGGATGCTCTGTAAATGTTTGTCAAATGGAACTCACCAGCTGGTCATTGCAAACTTCTTGGAGTGGGAAACAGAGAAGCAATAAAGATACTAATACGAATTGTAATTCCCAACTTATGTTAAAATACTGGCATTAAAATCTGACATACACATTTTCTGTCAATACTATGGAAGACAAATTTTAGATAGTTCACAAAATAATTGTTCACATATGCCACAGAGCAAAGTTGTGGGGCAAAACCAGCATGTATTGGGCTTGTTTTATAGTTAGGGGGTCTAAAGTCTTGTGACTTCAAGTGACTTGCTCAAAGTAGCGTCCCAGTCTGAACTCAAACAGATCTGATTGCTAAATGAATATTGTTTCAATTATACTTCCCTGTGCTGCCTATCTAACTTCTGACGTATATACAACATCTGGAAGCCATAATTTATTTAGCCATTGTGGCAGCATTAACAAGTTGGAAATATCCTTCTCAAACTGGGATACTTACAGCCCCAGGGAGTTCTCAGGGTGTCCTGGGGCTACTTACAGCCAAGGAGTAAACCTGCTGGAGCTTCCTGAGAGTGCAATTTGCCTGATGATTTAAGTGAATATACAAGTACTTTAAATAAAGAATTATCTCACACTAAAACTAGAATAATATATTATGAGAAAGAATATAAAATTCTCATTTTATTATAAAATACATATATTTGTTACAAAATATATAAAAGACCTAAAAGCATTTTTGAGTTTCTTGTTGCAGCTTTAGGACATGCCTACATTTCTGCAGATGTGTCTTCATTCTCCACTAGAGAGATATTTCATTAAGAGTTTAAGAAACATCAAATTGGTATTAATAGATCAACACTTATGTGCACCTATTGTAGTAACATTCATTGGGTGTTGGCAGATGGGAGCGGGGAGGGGGATGGGGATATACACACCTAATGGGTGCAGTGTGCACCATCTGGGGAATGGATACGCTTGAAGCTCTGACTTGGGTGGCGCAAAGGCAATATATGTAACCTAAACATTCATACCCCTGTAATATGCTGAAATTTAAAAAAATAATAAATGAATAAAATTAAAAAAGAGTGTGTTTTTTAAAAAATCAAAGTAACGCATGCACATAATAAACAAATCAAATAGTATACAGGGTTTATGAAACCCAACAGTTCTCTTCTCCAGCTCTTTCCCAACTCACCTTCACCTCCAGTCTTACTCCCAGAAACAGGGGTTTACTATGTGCTTCTGTGTTTTCTAATCTTTAAATAAGGTTTGTATTATTATTTTTTGGTGAATCAATTTTAAATATTATCCATAAACTTCCACCTATGAAAATGAGGATTTATTTTAGACACCCCTAAAAATATCACCTACCCTTCTGGATTTTCCTTTACATTTCCTTAATGGTGGTTTTAGATAAATAATATGTTAATATTGTTGTCATAAAATTTATCAGTCTAGTTTTTGTGCCCTGCTTAAAAGATGCTCTCTACTTCAAGGTGATGAAGATATTCTTCTATATTATTTTTTAGAAGTTGTATTGTCTGTTTTTTAAGATCCCAAATCTACCTGGAATTTATTTTTGAATATGGTGTGAAGTAGGGAACAAGTTTATGTTTTCACAAAGTAGAAGAATATATTGACAGCGTATATAACCGACAAAGGGCTCCCTTTTATGATATATAAAGAACATCTACATATCAATAAGAAAAATACTGAGAATCCAACAGAAACATGCAAGGGTGTTTAAAAAAAAGGCTTCACAGAAGAGGATATTCTAATGACCAATCAATACACGAAAAGGTACTTAACCACATTTATAATCACAGAAATAGAAATTAAACCATGAGAAACCATTTCATATGCTCTAATAAAAAAAGTAAGTCTGACACTAACAAATGTTGGCAAGAATATAGAACAATGGGGACTTTCTTGAACTGTGGGTGGGAATACAAATTGCTAAAACCACTTCAAAAAACTATTTGACATATCTACTAAAGTTGAAAATAACCTATAATCCAGCAATTCTACCTTTGGATATATACTCAACAAAAATGCACGCACATAAGCACCAAGAGATGTGGGCAAAGATTTTATAACAGTATTATTCATAAACAGACCCAGAATGGAAACAACCCCAAAGCCCACAAACAGTAGAATGGGTTAATACATTGCAGAATATTTTTATAGCAAAGAAAGTGATGAATCTCACAAATTTAATCTTGAGCACAAGAACACAAACGTAGTATATGATTATATGACTATGAAGATCAAAAAAACAAGCAACGTAAACTATAGTGTTAGAGGTAAGTATAGGGCTTATCACTAGTGGCTAGATAGGAAGCCGCTAGAGTGGGTATATTAGTTTGCTAGAGCTGCCATAACAAAGTGCCACAGGCTTAAACAACGGAACTTTATTTTCTCATAATTCTGGAGGTTAAGACTTTGAGATTAAGGTTGTTGAAATTGTTGGTTTCTTCTGACACCTTTTTCCTTGGCTGTCTGGCTTTCTTTCTTTCTTTTTTATTATTTTTGGTCAAGATCTTAGGCACATATCCTTGACTTTACATGGTTGTCTTCTCCCTGTGTCTTCTCATGCTCTTCCCACTGTGCATGTTGATGTCCTAATTTCATCTTTTCATAAGGACATCAGTCATATTGGATGAAGGCCTCAAGACCTCATTTTAACTTAATTACCTCTTGAAAGACTCTCCAAATACAGTCACATTCTGAGGTACTAGGTGTTAAGACTCCAACATATGAATTTCAGGGCACAAATCAACCCATAACACTGGGGAAGGTGCCCAATCTTGCTCCTGAGGGCTGGCAATATTTTTACTTCTTGACCTGGGTACTGATGATCACATGGATTTAACTCAGTGGTAATTTATGCCAGGGAATATTTGTTTCCTTTTTTTGGATGTATGTTATACTTTATGATACAAAAGTAAAACAGAGAGACAATTAACAACGTAAATTAGTCAGCTTTGAAGTAACAAACAACCCTAAAGTCTCAGCAGACGATAACAGTAAACATATATTTTTCACATTATTTCTTGGTGACTGTGTATCTGCTGGACCTAGGCTGAAGGAACAGCCTTTATTTGGGACACATCATTCTTATGGTAAAGGAAAGAGAATTGGTAGAAACTCATGATGCCCCTTAAAGTAAAAATTAAGTGTGTAATATGTTCTCATTTTATAAAAAACATTGGTGACCATTTTCCAAACACACATCAGTGGGGAGGGGCATAGACTCCTTCCCTGTGTGGGAGGCACTGTAGATTATTCATCAGCAGTTAAAGATGTGAAATCCTCTGATAGAGACCAGGGGACAATTAATCTACCACAAAAACTTGGTAGAAAATTATAGACTTGGAAGAAAATATTTGAGATGCAAGTGACAGGAAATAAATTTCTGATAGGGCAAAATATTTAAGTACTTTATAAATATAAAAGTGCAGGACAAAACACATTGAAGAATTTGTTTTAGAAAAGTGAATTAGGAAAAGTCTACGTTTGACCTAAAATTCTGAAGCCATAAATCTAACTATATTAAAACGAAACATTTTGAATTAGAAAAATCACAATACACAAAGTTTAAAGACAACTGACAAATATTTGAAATTCAAATCACAGGCAGAAGGACAAGTCTTCTGAGAGTATGATGTGCTTCTACAAATTAATAAGAAAAGGCCTAACAACGTGGCATTATTTTACCAACTGAACATGAGAATTTACCCATGTGTCATCTTTTTTCCTGGGCCCCAGACCACCCAGACGGACAATTTCAAAAGCAGAAATAAAAAAGGCTCAACCTTATGAAAAGGCCCCCATTACCTTTATAATAAATTAAATGCAAATTAAAATCATAATGAGACACCTTTTTTTTTTTAACCTAACAGATGGGCAGAAATCACAAACTTGCCAATCTGATAGGCAATGAACTCTGTAGGCCAACAGCTAATCATATATATTCTGAGGCAAGTATAAATTATTGCCTCAACCTCCATGGAGGGCAATTTGGCAGTATCTCTAAAAGTTTATGCATGTACATATCTTTTGAGTAAGTGATTCCATGTCTAAATATATATCCCACAGATAGCACATGTACCAAAAAAGAGCATGCAGAAAGATCTTTATTATAGCATTGTTTGTAAAAATGACAAAAGATGGAAAACAAACCTAAGTATACTTCTATAAAGCACTGGAAAAATGAAATATAGTATACCCACTCAATGGAATAATACATAACCACTAAAAGAATGAGACAATTCTATATTTACTGAAATGGAAAGCTCTCTAGCATATATTAAATGAAAAAAATGGAAATGCAGAAAAATTTGTATAGAAGGCCACCTTGTGTGGAAAGGAAAATGAACAGACTGCCTGTAAACTATTAAGTGGCTGATAGTGTCTGGGAGAAGAGTTGAGTGAATGGGAGACAGGTAAGGGCAGGAGTCTTACTTTTCCCTCTATTGTGCCTTTTCATTTTTTGTATCATATGCCTGAATTACCTAATTAGGAACAACCAACCAACATAGTTTTTTCTTAAGAAAAATTTAGAGAAGTGGTATAAAGAACTCAAAAGAGCCCAGGATTATAATCAAATGGATCAGAGTTCAAATCCTAGCTCTGTGCATGGGACCACTGTTTCTCTGAGTTCTGTAAAATGTAAATGTGTAAAATAAAGATCATAATCCCTCACTAGCGGCATTGTTGAAAGAATTAGAAATGAGGAGCATTAAGTGCCTGGTTCAGTGAATAGTAGCCATTATTACTGAGTTACTTGAGTCATCTCACAGTTGGGAAATTAACACCCACAGAGAAAGTGAAATTTATTCCAACTCACATAACACAGAGTCCTTCCTCCAGGGGCACATTCAGACTTTAGACTGCTCTGTAGACTGCTGAAAACGCAGGAACTCTCTTCAGGGCAAGGCAGAGCTCCATCTGGCTGGTGATTCAAAGTTTCAGGTGTTGTGGATAAGTGGCAACAGGTCTTCTTTCCTCCATTATCATCCCAAGAAACTCACCAGCATTTGGCCATGATGGGGGAGTCTTCTGGGTGGTCCAGGGCCCCATAAGTAGGATTGTCAGGTACAGTGTAGGATGCCTGATTAAACTTGAATTTCATAGAAACACCAAATCATTTTGCAATACAAGTATTAATATATCCTTCCTGGGACAGTAGAGCTTAAATGGGACATACTTTTACTAAAAAAAAACATTATTTGTTGATTATCTGAAATCTAAATGTCATTGGGCATCCTGTACTTTTACCTGCTAAGTCTGGCAACCCTATCCACGAGTGAAGATACCTACAGGAGAATTCCTGCATTCATTTAATAAAATAATGCCAAGTTCTTTAGAGCTGCTTTTTGCGAGCCACCCCTCCTTGAATACTTTGCAGCGTGAACATAGAGGCAGGATTTGGAGGAAAGATTGAAAATAGGGAGGGGAGGCACAACTGTGCACAATTAACTCACCACCTACAGCTGCTGTCTCAGCTCCTCTCAGCTTTTGCTTTTCTTCCGTGATGAGGTCAACGCCTTTGCAGTGGAGAGCGAGGAGGCGGGATGGCAGGCTCCCTGCTGCGCATGCGCCAAAGGTGCTGACCTTTAAAAGCGCAGGCTGACCAGCGTAGCAGAGGTTGCGGGTTGTTTCTCCGGTTGGTGCTGCTCACTACCTCTCTGCGGGTTGAGCAATTTATAACTGGATTGCGATTAGGGCAGCGGGAGGGTGCTGAGGAGATGGCGTTTGCCTTCTTTCCCTTTCTTTCTACAAAAACTTTCTTTCTACAAAAACTTTCTTTCTACAAAAACTTTCTTTCTACAAAAACTTTCTTTCTACAAAAACTTTCTTTCTACAAAAACTTTCTTTCTACAAAAACTTTCTTTCTACAAAAACTTTCTTTCTACAAAAACTTTCTTTCTACAAAAACTTTCTTTCTACAAAAACTTTCTTTCTACAAAAACTTTCTTTCTACAAAAACTTTCTTTCTACAAAAACTTTCTTTCTACAAAAACTTTCTTTCTACAAAAACTTTCTTTCTACAAAAACTTTCTTTCTACAAAAACTTTCTTTCTACAAAAACTTTCTTTCTACAAAAACTTTCTTTCTACAAAAGCTTTCCTTCTCAGTCCTACCTTCAGGACTTGGAAGACTGTCTTAATAAGTTCTTCTCACTTTGGGCTCCTTCTACAAAGGACTGTCTTCGCTTCAGAAAACTGACTCTCCTTGCACCGATCTACCCGAATTCTGAGTAAAGCAGCTCTCGTGTGTCTGAAAGTTGTACAGGCCTGAGATAGTTCTTTCTCCTCTCCATGGGGACTTTCCTCTGTCGTAAGTGAGGCGGAAGGCTGTCCGCAGGAGCCCCTTCCCGATTAAGAGGACCCATCCCAATCTCCCTGAGTTTCTCACCAGGAGACACTGTGCTTCCTGGGTGAACTATCGTGGCAACTGCTGACAACCACGGCAATAGCAGAGAAGGCCAGACTAAAATGTTAAGTATGGAGACTTTAACTGTGCCTGCCCAGCTTAAAAGAGGCATGAGATAGGGCTGGGCCTCTCTTCAAATGTGAAGGCTGTTTCTATCTACCTGTATCTGTACAATCTCTCTGCTCTTCTATACCAGGGTTTCTTAAGGTGAACTCAAGGTCGAAGTTTGGGCACGGAGCTAAGCACCTCTTTGGAGTATTCTATCGCTCTGCGTTAGCCTCTTCCCTGTACAGAGCAAGTACGAGCTCAGATGGGACTACAACAAACCATACTGCTTTGGGGGGCTCAGCTGTTCCAATGTGCTGAAGTCTCAGCCAGATAAAGTGCCAGGCTGATGCAAACAGCCAGAGTCCGTTTGCACCCAATAACAAACTGCCAAATGCCAGCTTAACTGGAATGGAAGCAGCATAAACTGCACCTGGCAACTCAGAGGGGGAAGAGAAGGCTTGAGCACCTTCGTGGCAGGCAGTCTATTTTTCACTAATTCCACCAGGTTTTGCAAATGATTCTGAAGGTTGGATGTGAAATAACTTCAAGTATCATGCAGGGTAGTAAAATGGCTGAGTGTGGATTTAGTTTGGATATCCTAAGTTGAGCACAGTCAAGTGGAGAAGACCACTGAGCAAGTCATTCGAACACTGAGTAAACACTTGGTAGGCATCGTAATAACCTCTGATAGCTACAGATACAGGCTGTTTTTATCAACATGAAGCAGACATTAAGAGCAAACTTTTTTCAACTCCTGCATCATTTGGCTACTCCTTTACCCTAAGTCTCTGATTCTGAAAGCCAAGGCACCTCAATTTACTCTCCTTATAAAAAGTACCTGATAGTACAGGGCCTGTGGAATTGTAGCTCTTTCCAGCAGTCACTAGCTCAGCTGAGGTCACTAGAGGGCTTTTCTTTGAAACTTGTAGGATCCTGCAGCTCCCTAGCTCCATTCTCAGTAGGAGGGCTGTTAAGTGAGTTTATCTTGAGCTGAGGCTCTATGCAGGCAGTCAAGCCTAATTGAAACATTGAGTCTAGTCCACGGGCTGTATTTTCAAATACCTCTAACTTGAGAATTGGTAGCTTATGAATGTGAAACCCTAAGACAAAGAAGCATAACTTGAGATAAAAGCTTTCCAATGGCCTCGCTATCTAGTGCCAGAAAGCTCTCAGGAGGAGGTTGACTTTCCCTTTCTGACGCTGCCTCTCCACTTTGCGCAGACTCAAGTTTCCATAGCCTGTGGCCGTGAGCCCTTCCAATGCAGTGATTTATTTCTGCCATGCAGAGTTAGGGTGACCAGCTGGTAAAACCATTTGGGAAGGACTGAATTGATTCTCATGACAATGAGGTGTTGTGAGGCTTATAACAAGTTTATGGACCTCTGTGGAAATCTGAGTCGTTTTTCTTATCACCCATATAAAGGTTTTAAGGCGAGCAGATGAATTGTATGGAGGTGGTTATTTGGCAAATAAGGGACACCTGGGCTACGGTCACGTAAACCTCTAGCTGGTGGGGGAGGGGAGACAAAACCCATCCACAAGGACTTTGGAAATATGTTTGGGTTAACTTAGCTCTCATAACCTAGGTACAGTAACTATATTCAAAGCTCTCAAATACCGCTACTTGATGACAACTTCCAGGAAGTTACCTGGAGTTCTTAATTAGCCGGGCATGGTGGTGCATGCCTGTAGTCCCAGCTACTCAGAAGGCTGAGGCAGAAGGATTGCTTGAGCCCAGGAGTTTGAGGTTGCTGTGAGCTGACGCCACAGCACTCTAGCCCGGGCAACAGAGTGAGACTCTGTCTCAAAGGAAAAAAAAAAAAAGCTACATATCTTAAATACCTGGAACTGAGTACTTCCCAGGGTGGTTCCCACAAACTTGTCAAGTCCCTCTTCAAACAGAAGTCTGAACTTTGGTTACGTTAGTTCTTGATTGTATGAAAGAACTTGAATTTGTGTCTAAAATGCCCTTAGAGAAGTAAGCAGCCAATTGAGTTGCAGAGGCTGGGCAGGATTTACCTCGGTGTGGATCAGGTGGGAAGTAAACATGGCATATAGGAAGAAGGCTGGAGTGTGGAGAGCAATTTGGCATCCACTTTAAAAGCTCAGTGCTAAAAGCTGTCTTCACCTTCTGGGAGTAAAATGCTTTGTTTTTGAGAACCTTGGGGTCTACCTTTCCACTGTAGTTGGCTCCAGCCTCAGCTAGCTCTATTGCCCTGAATATGCCATAAGCTTAAGTCCTGTGCCCCAGGTCAAGCCGTTGCCTCTGCTTATAAAGCTTTCTGCACTGATACTGTCTGGCATGTAGTTCCAATGTGGCTACTTCATCATCCTTCCCTGTGGTCCCTGAAGGTATATGGGTATGATAAGAACAGGATTTGAGGTGGCTCTGGGTGAAAATCTAAGTGTTACATGACTGTATTGATCTCAAACTGTTTCATCTATAAGACTAACAAATGACCACTTAAGGGGGTTGTTATAATTCTGTTGGCCATCTCTCTAGAGAATCCTTATAGACTTATAAGGAATTGGCACACCTGGGGAGGGTGAGAAGTCCTAGGATCTACAATTCTTAAGCTGGAGACCCAGGATATCTGATGGTTTAGTTCTAGTCCTATAAAGCCCTGAGAACCAAGAGTCAATGGTGTGTGTTCTAACCTGAAAGCAGCAGGCTCAGTACCCAAGATGAGCCAATTTCTCAGTTCAAGTCTGAAGGCAGAAGACGGGTATCCAGCTGAAGTGGGTAGAGGGGAGTTTCTTACTTGTGGGGGAGGGTCCATCTTGGTCTACTCAGACTCCCCATTGATTGGACTGAACCCCAGCACACTTGAGGGCAATCTGCATCACTCAGTCTAAAAACTTGAATGTTAATCTCATCCAGGAAAAACCCCCTCAGTTACCCAGAACAATGCTTGACAAAATGCCTGGGCACCTTGTGGCCCAGTCAACTTGACACTTACGACTAACCCTGTAACGGTTGCTTTACAGACACTTAAAATTAACTATTTGGTAAGAATGTTACGTCTGAAGGCATCTAATCACCAAGTTGATTTGATGGAAAGGAACTTGTTGCCTTCTTGCTACTACTCTACTCTGCATTCAGTAGATAGCCCAAATTGGTGTCTATTTCAATGGCTCTGAATTTCTGACATCCAAAACCTGCTTGGATGTATAGCAGAGAAGGGAAACCCCAAATACTTAAGTGTAGCACCGAGTTGTTAATGTCGATGCTTGGGGCAGGAGGGCATAAACTACATAAGGCATAGAGCAGATCTGAGACAAGAGTGGCACCAATGAGGGTAAAGGAGCCTAGTAACTGCCTTAAACTGCAAAATCTAAAAATGCCTCCATGTTTCAGAATCTTTAAGTAGCTAGTTGCCCACTCCTGTTCCTGAATACCTGTCGAGCTTCCCTACCAGGCTGAGTCTGGGAAAGCAACTCGAGAGCCCTTTGTGGCAACTCAGCTTATAGTAATCAAGGCTCAGTGAGACCTCAAGGACGAGCTAATCTTAGCAGTTTCCCCAACCACAGCAAAGGCAAGGTAACATTGAGGTCACACCCCCAGTATGGCTTTGGGCTTCTTGTTGAAATCTGAAGGAAAATTCAGTCCCTGTGAAGTGGCTGTCTTGACGCCAAATATGGTGAGACCACTCAGATGCCAGGGAAAAGACTGTCTAAACTTGAGGTCCTGGTCAAATGAGCACCTGCTCCCCCTTTCCTCCCACCTCCTGTTGGCCCAGCAGCTGCCTGACCATGCTACTGCCTCAATCTCACGAGGACCGTTGGTCTACAGGTGATCAAACTTACCTGTGCTAAATCAAGAAATTGCCAATAGCCCAGCACAGGGAATGCATTTGGCAACTGGTCAAATGCCATGTGATAGTTATGGCTTCAAGGGGAACGAGACTATGGCCAGTGCTACTGGACTCTGGTTTTTCTCAGAAGTTAAGTCTCCTGGGGTGTGGAGGAAAAATAGCTTCTTTCAAGTCAAGGAGGATATCCTGAGTAGGAAGGTAGTTGCCCAAAGCAGAGAGTAAGCAGAAGGTTTAAGTCCATAGTCCCTTTCTTTGCAAGAACAGAAACAGGTGGCTTCTGTACTGGAGCCCTTGTTAACAGCACCTTGGTGAAAGATGAGCTCTTAAAAGTTAGGCCAAATCCTCACTCCTGTGGATGAGCTGCCTCTAAATGGAAGAGTTGTCTCTAAAAAGGTCTGGGTGGAGGGGAGCTTCTGGTTTGTGGTCCTAATACTCAAGGAGCTGGGATGTTGTCACTCCCATCCGCACAACTAGGAAAAACTAAACTTGGAGCCATCAGCAAATTGAGGTCACAGGGCAACACAGCTGCCCTCAAAATTGGAGAGCCAGACAAGCAGATACAGAACAACAATCTACCAGAGCAGAAAGCACTAGCAGAAACTTTCAGGACCCAGTACTGTGTAAGAAACCTTAAACTGTAACTGAACTTGCTTAGAGGTTCAGTGTGGATGAGTTTGAGTTAAACTCTAGTTTTTGGGGGGTAGGGGGAGGTAGGGCCACACTTCCATGAATTTTTACCTCTAGAAGCCTTACTGGGTTATCATAGTAAAGATTGGGGTGGTGAGGAGACCCTGCTTCAATGGGGGGCATATTTTGAAATATTCCAGGGCCTTCTCCTTAAGGCCTGCCCTCAAATTACTCTACCAAGGCCTGAACTACTGGGGTCTTCAGAGCCTTAACTGACTTAGGAGAAAGGAAGTGTTCAACTCCAGCCTACTCTAGCCCTCTTGCCCTCTAAGTTGGAGAGGGACAAAAGCCACCAAGCACGTGAAGATCACAGCCCAGGGGCCCAGGCTCACTGAAAGTCTGAGACTTGACTATCCGGGAACTCCAGAATGCCACCTCCCCTCATACCTCACAACCAAGTGACCAGCTTGCCCGTGTATTTTAATAACAGCAGGGAAATGCAACTGAGAACTGTATCTCAGACCTCGCTTGAGACACTTCTAGGAAACTCCAAAGACAATAGGGCAAATAAAAACCAGGGCACTGGAGTGTGAAGTTCATCCTAATATGCTGCTAAAGCAGATGGTAAACCCAAATCCTCATACCAAAAGGCTATTTACCTCAGTTCCTCTTACTCGTTTCATAACGTCCAGCTTTCAGTGAAGCTTTTCCAGAAAAGCGTACTAAGACTATAGCTGAAAGGCAAGGCAGAGCAGACATCAGAACTAGACTCCCACACAAGTATGCTGGAATTAATAGACCAAGGATTTAAAATCGGGCCTGTAGAGGAGCACAAGGGTGGGAATGACATCAGACTTCTCAGAAACCATGCAAGCAAGAAAAAGAATGGAGTGAAATACCTCAAGTGGGAAGGGAGGAAAACCTACCAACCTAGAACTTCAAGTTTTTTCACTTCATCTTTAAACTCTGAAACGTGTTGCCGGTAGACCTGCCTTGCCAAGGAGTCTTCCTTTTTCAGAAAGAAAAATGATTATTGGTCAGAAATTCAGATCTACATAAAGAACACTAGGAAAAGGAATAAACTAAGGTAAAATAGTAATGGATCTAATAGTTAAACAAAACAGCAACATCATACTTGATTTAGTTTATGGACAAGTGAAATGAAAGGCTAAGGTACAGGAGGAATTGGGAATGTACCATGCATGATAAGGTAACTGTACTACTTTGGGGGAAGGGTGGTATGGTTATCTGAATGAGAATTTGGACTAGTTGTAAAGCTTAGTGGCTGCTCTTGAGACTATAGCAAAGAGAAATTGACATACTAAGAAATGCAGTCATACAGAATGCTCAATTAAAACCAGAGAAGGCAGAAAGAGAAGACAAATGAAACAATGAAGGACAACTAAGGCATCAACTGTATTGATCACCTTAATTAAGCATTAATGGTCTAAATACTCCAATTAAGACTGTCAAAGCAAATCAAAACACAAGACCCAACTGTCTACAAAGCCCACTTTTCATGGCATCTTTTAGTCTGTATTCAAACACTAATCTGGTCATGCTCAGGTTTGTTCCTGCCTATTTCATCTCTTTCAAAAGGACTGTCGGGCCTGTCTAAAGTTTGTTCATAAACTTGGCAAGTCTGTAACGGAACCAAGCTTGTAGTGGGCAGTTCTAGACTCGGGGTCACTTGCAGTTCACTAGTCGAGCTTTTGGTCTCCATGCAGCAACGCGCCAACAAGTTCTTTAAAGGTGTACAGTTATCCATTGTGGATAGCAAAGACCTTGTTCCAAACTCATACCTGCTTCAGCAAGGCAAACTGCATAAACACCTTTTGTACTCATCTGACCATGTTTGGCTACTACTTGTTTAGTTCTTACGTGGATTTACAAGTTTAAGTTCCTTCTAGAAACTTGAAGATATTCACTCAAAGGCAAAGGCTCCATAAAAGAATATTTAATGTGGATAGCCAGATAAAAGGCAAGCTCATCAAGTGTACTCACAGGGTAGAATGGCTTAAGGTTTATACAAGAAGTAACACTGGGCCGGGCGTGGTGGCTCATGCCTGTAATCCTAGCACTCCGGGAGGCCGAGGTGGGAGGATTGCTCCAAGGTCAGGAGTTTGAGAAGACCAGCCTAAGCAAGAGCCAAGACCCCGTCTCTAAAAATAGAAAAAAATTATCTGGACAGCTAAAAAAAAAAAAAAAAAAAAATAGAAAAAAATCGGCCAGGCATGGTGGTGCATGCCTGTAGCCCCAGCTACTCAGGAGGCTGAGGCAGAAGGATTGCTTGAGCCCCAGGAGTTTGAGGTTGCTGTGAGCTAGACTGATGCCATGACACTCTAGCCTGGGCAACAAAGTGAGACTGTCTCAAAATAACACTGCACAGCACTGAAGACTAGTTCTAACTAAATAGGTTTGTCTTGGATTGCTTTGGTGAGAAGACCTCTTGGAGGCTGCCAATTTTAACTTCATCTTGGACAAATACCACTAACAAGCCAAAATTGGGGAGAGAGGTACTCCAAGAAGATGTGTTGATAAATGATTCTGGGAATGTTAGTCCATTAAGGCTGGAAAGACTTGAGTGCCAAGAAAGTACTCTCCTTTTATGGTTCAAATTCTTACCTCTTGGGGCCAGGAGGAGGGAAGCTTTGCTTTGTAGGTGGTTTTACGTCTGGATTCTCCTCTTGTTCCACTGGTGTCTCTTCTTGTACCCATACCATGCCGTTCTGGTTACTATAGCCTTGTATAGTTCAAAGTCTGGTAATGTGATGCTTCCAGATTTGTTCTTTTTGCCTAAGATTGCTTTGGCTACTCGAGCTCTTCTGGTTCCAAACCATAGAATTTTTTCTAGGTCTGAAGTATGACATTGGTATTCTGACAGGGATTGCTTTGAAATCTGTAAGTGTGATGAAAAGTCCTGAAGATTGAATCCCATTTGCACCTTGAGTTTTTGGCTCATTCTTGAGAAGGATGGAAAACATTATTCACTGCTCTCATGCTCAGAAGGCAGACTACTCCAGGATACCAAATTATTAACGCTTAAAATGGAAATGGAAGGCACCTAATAGGACATGAAGCATTGTCTGACATGTAGTTCACATAACAATGAACAGCAGCTGACTAATCAGTTGTTCATATGCAGACTGTCCCCCTAGGACTGACAGTGATTGTAATTGGTGTTCTTATAGTTCTGGGAAGCGAAAGACGGTGGACGTTTCTCCTCAAATACCTATACCACAATAGAAATACCAGTCAAATATTGCAAGTCATAAAAGATAATGTAAAACAGATGCCCTTACCTTTTGGAAGTTCAGCGTGGCTTTGATCAATGATGAGCTTATCTTAAACTCGGTGGAAAAGACATGCAAATGTTCAGGCTTTTCATGACTACCAAGATCTTTATACTTAAAAGCATTGTCTAGTCATAACAAAGCAAATGGTTCTTAGAAACATGGGGCCTCCTTGTCTTAGAAAACAAAGAAACTGACGGAGCATTGTAACTATGCTTGGAGCAATGAGCATATACCTATGGATCTCCATTTATGTAAATACAATTCTAGACTCTAGCCAAGGAGTCTACAAATCCAGTTATTTGGGAAATGAATCCTTGTCAGAACTCGAGTTCCTCTGGGTTTATTAGATGGAAATCTTACTAAGGTGTGAGTCCTGTAACTTGGCAGCACCAGTTTAGGATTAAACAGCAGATAACTCTCATATTCATGCCCAGCACTGTTGGGCACTTGATACAGTACCCTCGCAAACCCATGGAGTACTTAACAGACAGTTAAGTTGAAGAACAGAGTAGGTAAATAGCTTTATTCTCAGATTGCTGAGACTTTTTTAAACCTGTGCAATCTGTCCCTGAAGCTATTTCTCTTGTTCGATCTGTACTCATGTCAGAGGCATACCAGTGTCTGGAGTGTTGAGTCAATAGTTATTCCTCGTGTATTTTGAAAGCAGTGTAGGTAGGAAGAAACCTAGCGCTGTCTCTACTGTGACTGTGGCATTTCATTCCTAAATTGTGGACATATGGAATCAGGATCTCATTTGTAATAGCATAATGCAGTGACTTCCAAGAGGCATAGTGTCACCATCCCCTATCCAGGGCACTTATAAAACTTGAGGGCAACGGTTCATTGTCACAACTACAAGGGGGAGGGGGCTTGTCACTACTAGCAGTTAGTGGCGTGGCTCCAGATGTTCCAGAATGGTCAATCTCTAATTGACAGCCCAACACAGTGCATAGTTCACATGCAGGTTGAAGTGACTTAAAAACCTGACCCTGGAATGTAACTACTACACTTAGTTAATAGTTTTCCAAGACCTTCTCAGTAAGATTGACTTTTGATAATTGTGAAAACAAACTATACCTGTTTCAGAAACTGCCCTAAAGATGATACCACTTGCTCTCTGGCCACTTCAATGCACTTGTATCGGTCTGCATTTGTAGTCATCACCTTGTGTTTCTACATACAGGGACAAGTATCTGACTACATGTTTTCTGGTATAGTTCTGCCCGAGATATAAAATACATGTTTAACTTCATCTCAACATTAAAACATGTTGGATAGAGAATACTTGAATAGCAGGGGTCAGAATGTCAAAAAAAAAAAAAAACTCTAGCACGTCCAAGACATCAATTTCCTTCAAACATCACCAAAATACCTACATAACAATACATTGAGGATTTTTATTACAAGGTAGTTAACATATCCATACACCCTAATAGCTTACCAACTGACTTTAAGTGTGTTTGTATAGTATCAGCAATATTGTACTATACCAGATTAGAAATTAAGGTCCTTCTAATGCTGGCAGAAGCAGACTGAGATCTAGGGGAGTTGGGGGTAAACAATCACGAAAAGTGGAGAAAATGGGCCATAACAGTGTCCAAATGTGAGATGAAGTCTGAGCTTTACTGGGAGAATAACTGATTCGTTTGCAACTTCTGGCTCTTCGAGTAAAATTACTCGTCAGAGGTTGAGTTTGAATACTGAGGAAGGCCTATTCCTACTGTGAAATCATTGGTCTTTTTTTTTGATGGTGGGTTAAAATGTTCCCTTTCAGACTAAAAGGGGACATAGAAACTTGTTTCCTCCCGCTGCACAGCAAAAGCATTCCTGAGGAAAACTTAATAGCATTAAATGCTCCTTTCCATGGTGCACTTCCTCTGCTTTGCCAAAGATCAGTTGGCTGTAGGCAGGTGGTTTTACATCTGGATTCTCCTTTTGTTCCATTGGTGTCTCTTGTACTCATACCATGCTGTTTTGGTTACTATAGCCTTGTATAGTTTGAAGTCTGGTAATGTGATGCTTCCAGACTCGTTATTTTTGTCTAAGATTGTTTTGGCTACTCAGGCACTTTTCTGGTTCAAAACAAATCATAGAATTTTTTCTAGATATGAAGTATGACATTGGTATTCTGACAGGGATTGCTTTGAATCTGTAAATCACTTTGGACGGTATGGACACTAACAATGTTGATTGTGCCAGGCCATGAGAATGGTGTTTTTTCCATTTGTGTCCTCTATCTCTTTCCTCAACGTTTCATAGTTCTCCTTATAAAGATCTTTCATCTCCTTGGTTAAATATATCCTAGGTATTTTGTTTTCCTTATAGTTATTGTGAATGGCATTGAGTCTTTGATTCGACTCTCGGCTTGATGGCATGTAGAAATGTTACTGGTTTATGTACTCTTGTATCCTGAAACTTTGCTGAATTTATCAATTCCAGGAGTCTTTGGGGCTTTCTAGGTAGGTACAAGAGCATATCTTCAGCAAAGGATAGTTTGATCTCTTTCCTGATTTGGATACCCTTCTTGTCTTTGTTCTAGTTAGGACTTCTAGCACTCCTAAGAAGTGACAGTAGGCACCGTGTCCTGTCCCAGTTCTTAAGGGAAATGCTTTCAACTTTTCCCCATTCAGTATGATGTTGGCCATGAGTTTCATATCCCATGACAGAAGGGACTTCTCCCCAACTCATTCTATGAAGCCCAGATGTTGGTATCACCTGATACCAAGCCAGGCAAGGATGCAACAGAACAAAACCTACAGACCAATATCCCTTACAAATATGGACGCAAAAATCCTCAAAGTATACTAGCAAACTGAATTCAGAACACCAAAAAAATCCATGACCAAGTGGGCTTCATCCCAGGGATGCAAGGATTGTTTAACTTGTGCAAATCAACAAATGTGATTCACCACATAAATGGAAGCAAAAACAAAGACCATATCTCCATAGATACAGAAAAAGTACTCAACAAAATCCAGCACCCTTTCATAATTAAAAAGGCAGGGGCGCGGTGGCTCATGCCTTTAATCCTAGCACTCTGGGAGGCCGAGGCAGGAGGATTGCTTGAGCTCAGGAGTTTGAGACCAGCCTGAGCAAGAGTGAGAACCCTGCCTCTACTATAAATAAGAAAGAAACTAGCCAAACAACTTAATAGCTGGGCATGGTGGCGTGTGCCTGTAGTCCTAGCTACCCCAGGAGGCTGAGACAGGAGGATACCTTGAGCCCAGGAGTTTGAGGTTGCTGTGAGCTAGGCTGATGCCACGGCACTCTAGCCTGGACAACAGAGTGAGACTGTCTCAAAAAAAATAAATAAAATAAAAATAAAAAAAAAACAAAAAATAAACCTCAAACTAGGCCTAGAAGGCTATCTTGTCTACATACAACCTGTTTGGTGTAGCCACTTCTTAATTACCTTAGCTAGATCTTCTGAATAACTTGCTGCTTTACTTTGCCTTCATGTTATGGCGATGGCTTCTTTCCTTAAACCTCACCAACCTCTGCTAGATTGCAACTTTGTAGCTTCCTTACCTCCTTCAGCCTTCACAGAATTGAAGAGAGTTGGGGCCTTGCCTGGGATTAGGCTTCCAGCTTAAAGGAATGTTGTGATCTTATTTTATTTCAGCATATTATGGGAATACAAAGGCCTAGGTTTACGTACATTGCCCTTGCCCACCCCCCGCCCCCGTGTGATCTTCCTTCCAGACCGTTAAACCTCCCTCAGCATCAGCAATAAGGCTGTTTCACTTTCTCATTCACCTCTTTACTTGGAGTAGCACTTTCAACTTCAAGAACTTTGCCTTTATGTTCACAACTTTAACTGGTGCAAAAGGCCTATTTTTCAGCCTATTTCAGCTTTTGATGTGTCATCCTCAGTTTAAGTTAAAAGCTAAACATGATTAAAGTGAGACATGTTATGTTTCCTTTTACTTTTGAACCCTTACAGGCTACTGTAAGGTCGATTAATTAGCTTTAGGCAGTTTCTTCAGGAAATAGGCCTGAGGATGGATGGAACAGGAAGGGGCTGGTCATTGGAGCAGTCAGAACATACAACTCTTAAGCTTGCTGTCACATGACATGGTTTGTGGTCCCCCAAATAATTCTAGTAATAGATCACTGATCGGATCACCATAACAGAATAAGTTTGAAATATTGCAAGAAGTATTAACATGTGACAAACATGAAGTGAACACAAGCTGTTGGAACCACTGGTACCAATAGGTTTGCCTTACCCAGGGTTGCTGTGAACTTGTGATAAAAACCAGTGTCTGCAAAGCATAAAGCATGATAAAATGAGGTACGCCTGTATGTGATCATGCCACTCCCTAGTCATTCTGAAGACAACACGTGCCTCCATGTACTTCCAAAACTACCTTTAGTGACTATACCGACCCCACGGAGAATCATACTCTAAGGCATGCATACCCGTGTAATTGTCAAGTTGGCACCCGAGTACAACTCTAACCTTCAAGAAGTGCATTGGCTCTCTGCAAACATGCCTGGTCATCATTGAGTCTGTTTCTGAAGTTATACTTCTGTTATTTCCTACCTCAATACCTGTAGTTCTTCTGGGCCCAATTCTTCTTTTTCTGCTGGTTCTTGGTTTACAGTGTTTCTTAAGGCTTTGCTTGTAGAAATATTTGAGATCTGTGTTCAAGATGTGCTTCTCTCCAGCTCATACCTGTATTTGATCCTATTAGACCTAGAGGACAAAAAGCAGAACCACTTCATTATTATGGGTTGGTGGTAGAAACCAGACTTGATTCTAGCTCATTAAAGAACTAGAGCTGTCAGAATCAGGTGACAAGATCTCTCCAACTCAACATGATAAACTTGAGGAAAAACTTGTAAAACCTCTACAACATATACCATTTACACATAAAAGCTATACCATACAAACCCAGATGTAAACACATAGAATTGGCACATCTATGGGAAGGGCAGTAACACCAGGATAGTGTTTCTTTCTCGGGGGAGTGAGGGGGAATGAGATAGCATGTTTGTGTCTAAAACTTCATTAGTCTATTTCATCACAAATGTTCTTCAAATGTTGGTTTTCAAAAATTCCTTATGTTTCAAGATATGTAGCTATCTTATCAGTCCTGCCTAGATTGCTCTTCCAAACAACCTCTCAAATCACGTGAGTTCAAACTTCTATTTAGTCAGTTTCACTCTGACCCTTTCCTTCAGAAATACCCATTCGCATATTTTCCTGTATCTCAAGCTTTTTTCTTTTAGTGTACTATTTACTGCTAGTATAACTTCTAAATTTCTCAGAAGAAAGGCTTTAGTATGACCTTCATACGATGGCTCCATTCAGAATCTCCAGGATTTGCATTTGATTTGGTAAATATCACTTATCCCCAGATATTTACCAGAAGAGGAACTCCTTTCTTTCGGAGACTTTTAAGTTTTGTCTGTGCTTTTCCAGCCATTGGGTTTCACCTGTGCATAGTTGAGCCATTTGGAGCATGTTTAGTCTCTGCCTATACAACTTCGATTCTATGTTCCTCAGCCTTTGTGTCTGTCTTTTATCTCAGGGCTCTATTGACTTTTCCTGGAATTACTTTCAAGTTTAGTGTTGAATTCTTTCTCCACTGACCTAAAGGAGTGTTTCGAACAACTTGCTCTTCAGTTAGTGCTGGGAAACTTCTGGCTGCTGGTCCTGATCACATTCATAGTCAATCACTCAGACCCTAGACAAGGTGGAAGTATCTAAATGCAGACTTGATTAACCACTCTCCCAGACACATGAAACACCACTTATATGATCCTTGCATTGACTTCCTCTAGTCCTTCTGGGTCTTAGCGATCTGGGGCTGCTGGCAATTTTGTTATAAAAGGATATTTATCAGAATTTCAATCCCAAATCCAAGCTGGGACTGTCACTTGAGTCAGTTGAGCTGGGAGATTTTACCCAGAGGTAGAGATGTTTGAAAAATTGCTTCAACCATATTGACTCCTAAAGGCAAAGATGTAAATATTTACACTTATTCTTTATCAGTGAATCTAGCTATAATGTGACATGACCTAGTCCCCAAAAGAAAAAAAAACTAAGCTTCCTGCGTTTGGGATCCAAACTGTATTCATTCTTAACAGTCTTCTACAAATAGCTTCAGAATGTTCTGTGTTCAGGACCTTATTCTGAAGATCTTAGCTGCCAACTAGAGATGGAGAAGAGCCCACAGTAATTTCTTAAACCTGTTGACTGTGCTAGACTGGCCTTCCAGGGCCACATGGGGACCACAGCCTCCTGAGAATGAAGAATGATACCTACAAACAGCAATACTACCTTCAACTGCAATGGCAACTATTATGAACCCATGGGTGGTAGATTCTTGGTCCTACTTCAAGGAGCCCACCTAGGAAGTGGACATAACAAATAATAGAATACATCTTAATGGAGGTAAGAAATAGAAATATAGCAGCTGGGCCAGAATGACCAGGAGTGGAGAAATAGGATAATCCATAGGTGCTGTGGCCTCTGGCAGGACCCTAAAGACAAGTCATTGTCTTATCTAAGTAGCATGAAAAGGCTTAGAACCTGACCTGTCCAAAGGCCATTCAAAGCATGGAAACAGCCTTCAACAGGGTTTTCCCCCTTTTAGGAGCTAGGAAGACAATATAAGGTGTTCAGATCCACCTACATTCATGATGCCATCAAATTTGATCTCTGATCCATATACTAGAGAGGAAACCTCATTAACACATGAAGGGAACAATAAAAATCCCAAAAATCCAAACTGAGAATTGACAGTTTTTCCAATTCGCCACATGTCTTGAATAAAGGAATGCAGGTAGGGCAGGAGTGTTGGGCATTGTGACCAGAAGCCCTGGATTATATAGAGCAAGCTTCCCATTCTAGGCCTTGCTGTTGGGGCAGAAAGGCTTGGCATAGAGGTGATGGCTACAACAGGATGGGTCGTTTCTGCTCTGGAATTCATGCCAAATAGAAAACTTACAGCCATTTTCTTTCCCTCTTCTAACGTCACTCCAAATGAAGCTTGTTATCTGGCTGTTACAAGAAATTGTATCATTCTAATTGGAGTCAATGGGATCCTAGAAATTCATAGACATGTTGACCGGTGGATAAATATCAACATAGGGATGTCAGCTCCAGTCTGACTAGATTACAGGCCCACCTTCAGGAGCAGATGGCTTTCTCCTAGAGGTGATCTGCTTCCTAGGCATCCAGGAAGCTTTGTGCATTGGTCCTGGGTTTTGTGGTTGCCTTTGTGTCATATGGAGTATTTCCCATCACACCCGAGGCTCCCCATGCCAAGTTTTGAAGGCTTGCCTATCTCCAGCTACCAATCTCAAGTGTGTGTGGCTTAGCCTCTCTCGGTGGCATTTTGGCATGAAAGGCCAAAGGGGATTATTACATACGATTCTGAATCACAGAAAAGCAGACACAATAGAAACTAACCAAAATCCCCTGCTAACTTCCCCATTGCTGTGAGCTGGTGTCTGGCAGTACCAATAAGTGAAAAAACCAAAGTCGTTGTCTGGGGAAAGCTATATTTTAGTGAACTTGGTGAAGGACTTAAGGACAGACAACTCCTATTGCCTGAACAGCCTGGCATTTGTACCTCTGTCTATTTGGAACAGTCCCTACTCGGGTATTAAAGGAGCAGGTAGACCTGCAAACATCTGGGCACTTGGAGTGGGGCAGGGAGAACAACTTTTCATCCAGGGGGTCATAGACGATCCTCAGGACGATCGTTGTCCTCAGACGATCAAGTTCATCATACTGGAGGCTACAATCCAAACACTGGTCCCTGTGGACCTGTGTTGAACTTAAGGCTTTGGCTAAGACAACACATGTGCCCATATTCCACCCTGCTTCCACCTAACATTTTCAAGGGGAATAAAAACTCCCATCAGTATTTCTATCACTTTCTCTTCTAAGCCAAACTTGCATCCATTTCTTCAGATGCCATTTAACTTGTTCTATTCAAAACTCTTAAAGTGCTATTAAGGAACCAGCTGTAACTTAAGCCCTTCTACTACATTTTAAAGCTTTAGAGATTCTCTAAAACAGGAAGACCATCACCCTAAAAAAATAACTTTTCTCAACAGTGTCAATACTTAATTTTCCTTAACCTCTTTCCATACTAGCTGTATGTAATATTGGTCTTAGTGGATTTTGAGTAGAGCAAGCCAATCCTTGCACAAAAAGTGTCCATGCCAGTCCCTTGACCTCGAGTCTAGGGACTCACGTTCCAGATGAAACCAGGAACCAGTTGTCCAGAGTTGCTGATATAACTAGACTATTCCTCTTATGACCTCCCCTGGATAAAAATGCAGATCTGTTGGAGAAAATATTGAATTATTTCAATGCAGGCCTTAGTTCTGTATTCAGTGACAATCTGGTATAAATTCTTGATGCTAAGAATTGTTCACTTTCTCTTACAGTGGCTCAGCCTATCTTGGCATATAGGTTCTCTTTTTAGATCTTAAAATTCTCCTTCCTCATACCTTATCTATACTTCACTCAAGCTTTACCATTACACAAACTTTCTCTGGAGGAGAACTGTCTCTAACTTATGGCTAGAAGCTGTTTGACACTATTGTCTGCTCTGGGAACAGACTAGGAGCTCTCTGGCTGCCCTGAAAACTGAACCCATCTGTCTCTGACCCTAAGGAAGTCACTTAAAACTGCCACCTCCTCCCATGAGATCTATGTACCCCTTTTCTGTCTGGTTCTCCAGGATCCTAATCCTCAGAAGTGCCATCTAAGTCTTGGAGTCTTCAATACTTACAGGCTTTAATAATCCAGGTAGTTATAAAAGGACATAGGATAAGTCCATGCAGAACTCCAGGCTTCCCTTCTTTGCCATTACCTGCTATTTCTAAACTTCTGCCATTCTAGTGGATGTGTATTAGTATATAATTTGTCTTCCTCCACATTTCTATGGTTAAAATGCAGTGTAGAAAGTCCACTTACCAGTCAGCATTTAGGTATCAAAAGAAATAATGCAAACATATTTCAGTAGAAGAAACACAAATACCTGGCTTTATCTAGTGACAGAACTTCTTAAAAGAACCACTGTATGCATGAAACAGAAGGTAAACGTTTTAATCCTATACTTAAATCTAAGTCTCAATAGTTAGAAATACAAGATAATATCTAAGCAGGACTTTAATGCACAACTTTCAGAGCATAGCTCTACACCAAATTTTGCAAATGCCATGCTTATATTCCCTAGTAGTGGCTGCTTTTAGCTCCTGAGCTCGGTAGCAAAGGCATAACTACTTAAAACACATAGTGTTTAGAGAAGGGGAGAGACCAAAGTCTGAAGGAGAAAAATGGCCGCCTCAGCTAAGTTCCTCTCCTACTTTCAAGGACACCTGCAAAAGGTCTCGGCCATTTGCTGATTTAACAACTTCCATACAGGTCAGCTGTTTTGAGCTGACCCTTGCACACAGCAAACAAGCAGCTTTGGGCAGCCATTTTCGCCTGATCCTTGATTCACTCTGCTCACGTTCTTTCCATCCATCCTTCTAGGCCCAGCCCCCATGTTCCCTTGAATAAATGGAAGTGATTATTGACTTGGGTAATATCTTAAGTGTTAAAGACTCAGCCAAAACAGGTAACAACCTCAACCCGTTCCATAGACTGCATCTGTGGTATGATAGAGTAAACTTACAGGTTTATTTGCATTTTCTTTTAGATTCTAAGGCCGCCACTGAAACTCATGTTCCATCAGTAGTCCATTACCAGAGGAGTACTAGCACAGAGACTAAAGTTTTCTTAAGATTCACAAAGCTGCTTCTCTAGCTCTAATATGTGGCTTTTGTCTTCCTTCAGTGGTCTGAAGTCCTAGTTCTTTGGTAGTCTGAGAACTTCTTACACTTGGACAAAACTGCGCAGTCATCTTCGTATGGCTCATGTCTCTGGAGTAAAAATGGTTTCAACTATGGAGCTCTGAGGGCTTCCAGTCTCGTCAATAAACCAATCAGTTACATTAACGCTAGACTGAATTGTGTCCCTTAATGAGCTACACTTCGATGCAAATGAAATCCTTTCCATCAGTGGTTTCTTTGGCTTGCCTGCAGGCAAAAAAAGTTTGACTTTTGCAGGCTCGATGGTATAGCTTTCTTTGCCTTGCTAGAACAAACACTTTAATCTTCAGTATCAAGATGTCCAATGGTTTGACACATGGTATGGATAACAGTTCTTCCAAAACCTCAGGATCACTTGTCCATGTTAACTAACGTACTGAATTACTGGATCCTAAACCTGGGCTGGTAGGTACACATAGATGTCTTAATCTCACTTAGAAACCCCATGAACATCCTGCATAAGACAAAATGCTGCAATTGCATTTACTTTGTACCTTCATAGGATTAGCGTTTGATCTTAAGGTTCTCTCATGCAGATACTGAATGAGATTCGTGAGTGTCCTTCAAGCCCTTACTACATCTAATGTTGCCAATATACCTTATTGACTATGCCACTTAAATGAGTAGATGTCCTAAGTGACATCTTAGTGCACTGTTCTATACTTACACACATCTGTCTCGACCCAGTCTATTCTCTACCCTTCTACCTTGTTCTGTGTTCCAGTAGACTGTTGTATAAATCATTCCACAAATAAGTACATAGTGTCTGCTACCCCTAGCCTACATCTTAAGTAAAAATGAATAAACTACCTGGAACTGAAACATTTGTCAAATGAGATTTAAAGCATAGCTTTCCTATATAGCTAAACAGAATGGAAAGACCTAGTCAGTACTCCTACTAACAAACATAACTGGCACCAGGGATGAACAAAATTCTGTCTTGGAGCACGTTGAACCCCAAAGGTCAAGTCCATTCCTACACTTCTGGTTCAAACACCTTTGCAATTCCTTACTATACCTTTGCACTGAAAGGTCTACGTGTGGCCTTTTCCTTAGAGACCAACGGACCAAGCCGGCAAAGATGCTCCATAAGAGCTCATCCTAGGTGGGCACTGATAAGACCCCTCTATCTGATTTGAAACAGGCAGCCAGTAGCACAGGAAAAGCCTGCATCTATAGCAGGAAGCACCTGGTATGGTTCATGCCTCAGTCTTGCTGGGACACCTGCATCCCTCCGTTCACAACTTTTCCCTTGATACAAGTCTTCAGGGTCCTACTGGATAACTGTTTCTCCTTCCCAACCTCTCCCAGAAGGAAGAACGAGGCTTCAGCCTAGAAAAGCATAAGGTTTAGCAGTCAGTCACTTTGTAAGCTGTTCTGATTCTATGATCAAAGGATCTTAATTCAAGCCCTATGTGGGAACTTGAGGCACGCTCTAAGAATCTCTAATGAAAAAGCTATGCTTCCTGAGTTCCAATGCAAAATGTCACTGGGCACAAATATACATCAGCCTTGTGTTCTGTGCTTACCTGGAAGATTCTTAAAACTTTTGTGTAAGTTGTGTTTAAAAAACAAATAAATAAATAAAATTACCAAATAGCTACCACTACCCTTATGAATAGAATAATCCTGAACTTGCTACCAGAGAAAAGCAAGTTTTTAGGATTTTACTTGCTATAAAGGAATCTGTCACAGGAGAAGACTATTCCCTGCAAGTAAAAGCATGGAGGCCTGGAATTGGCATCTAAAATAAGCTTCCCTGCATGTGTATACCATGGTCCTAGAGCTATGTCCACTATTGCATAATACCTGCTGTCAAAATGTCTGGAGGGACATGGTACATCTGGATGCTTTGCAGAATGTTATATTAACTATATCAATGATAACTGGCCCAGGTAAACATGAAGTGAAGACGATAGATACTCCAGAGGTTGAGACTTTAAAAACCTGTGGAGGTTCATGGGTCTGTCACTTCACTGAAGTCTTCAGGAGCCCAGTGGTCATGGGACATACTAAGACATACCCCTAGAGTAAAGGACACCCTCACCATGGGGAAGGAAGCACAATGGCTGATGTGCCTCTACAGGTTTTAGAGGTAACATATGCTACATTTCTGATCTATATACCTGGGGGCACAGGCTGCCAGCTTTGAATGATGCCCAGAGTCAGAAAGGGCCCTGGGCTTGGGCCATACCACCTGTCATCCTAGGGTATTATGTGTCTGTGATGGAGAAAACTTTTTTATGGAGTTTACCATGTTCTAATATAATCCCAACATAAATCTGACAGCATGATTGTGTCTCTGTAGCAGAGAAACTGTATACCTTAAAGCTTCCAGTGGCCATTAGGATAAGAGGTTTGGGAAGTATCACTGTAGTGTAGGTATCTGAAAACCACTCTGAACAACACTTCTATAGTTTATTAGAACATAAGATACACAGGGCTGGGTAGCAGTGACTCATGCCTGTAATTTTAGCATCCTGGGAGGCTGAGGCAGGAGGATTACTTGAGGGTCAGGAGCTTGAGAATGTAAGATACACAGAAAGTATACAGATGAGTATGAACCTCAGACAGCTCTAGTGGAGATTCTCTGGACTTCCTGGTCTGTTGAGGCAAAACTGGCCAACTCCTTCACTTCTGAAATTTACTTTATACTCGTTGCTTAACAAATGGTAACTTCCCTACACCTGATCTGGTTACTTCTTAAATTCTGATCTAGCCCTATATTCTCTCTCAGCCAATAAAGCAGAAACTACTTCTAACATCTCCCACAAGATTAATCTCCTGTAATGCTTTCATGTAGCTCTTGGCAACCTAGTAGGAGTCCTTCAGACTTAGAAGACTTCTCATGGAGTAGAAGCTAATCATCGTGGAACACATTTGTTTCCAGCTGAGTATCAGAAGTAACATCTTCTCTCTTTCTGGTGACACCTGGCATCTGAGCCATGTGGCCAGCATAGCAAAACTAAGCTTCTGTATCTCTGGCTGAAAAGGAGAAAAGGGGGCTCCTGAATGCAACTGTATCTTTCATCCTGAAGGCCTCCTTGGCAATGAGCAGTGCTTGCATTCTAAGAGCCCTGGGTAGTAGATGTTGGGAAGCAGATCAGCTTGTCCTGGCAACTGGCTGCTGCCCTCCTACCTGCAACGACATGGCCACACTGGACCCTGGCCCTTACACAGGGTAGCTACCCCTCCCCCATTTCTGCTCATAAACAATTCTGTCCTGCTTGTCCTGGGCCTTTCCTAGATAAGTCACTTCCAGGATCTTGATCGCTTTGGCTCCACATCCATGGAACCTGCTCCGCTGTGAAGGTGAATGAATGTGTAACAGGGAATGGCCTGGAGAAGGTGGGGGAAAGGAAAAAAAAAGTTCTTTCTCTTTAAAACTTCCCCCACTTCTTGGGAACTGAGGCCTGTGTTCCTGCCTGGGGGCAGGTGGTTGTGAGAGGGGCAGAGGGAATGTCTCTTGTTCTGCGTGTTACAGGAGATATCTCAGCTGAACTGTGGGCTCCAACCCAGGCCCGGTGCCTGGCTCCGGAGGTTCTGGGTGGGCCTTCCACGTGGGCAGAGGTCAGACTTTGTCTTCAGAAATGGGGATAATTAGAATCACTGACACTAGCCTAGAACTGAGGGCCTTTCCATTAAAAGTTCTGTATTTCTGCTTAGGTTCAGAAATTTGGATTTTGAGATGATGGTCAACTTTTCTTCCTTTGCTGGAAAGTAAGCACAAGCTACTGGAAATTAGTCTATCTATGGCATCAGTCAAAAGTTCTGCCAGAAGGAAAAAGTCTTTTCCATGCCCAGGACCAGGCATTCTGTCTACCATTGCCGGCCCTGTCGGCAGTGGTGCTTCCCTCAACTAGACTCCCCTCCCTCTGCATATGGCTGAGTAGTAAACCCTCAAATGACTTTATCATTGACTCTGGGGGTAGTGTTTTGACCTTTAAAAGGGAGCTGTAGACCTCAGCAGTGGGCCAAGCTGAACCATAGCACCTTCTGGTTGTCCTTCAGGGCCAGGCTGCTTTGTGATGTCCTTGATTTTTCTTAAGCTAGCCTTTTTGAAGGCCCTAGGCTTGGCCTCTGAGCTACTTTTCTCTGACCTTTCACTTGGAGAGCAATGAGAATGATGTTTCTTGGTATTTCAAACCTTGCAGATTGGCACTTTCCTGTTATGTGACAAGTCTTCATGGCTGTTTACCAATGAAAAAGGTTTAACTGCATTGCCTTCACAACAGCCAGAACATTGTGCATATGGGATTTACATGTACCCTAGATCCTTCTGTGTGAGCCTAGGCTGTGTGAAGCCTAGCACTTAAATTGACCAGCTTGCCTTATTGAACTATATGCTTGACTAGATCTTGGTACCAAGCAAACCTATAGGGTTCAGGAATCCATTGTAAATGGCATACATAAGGACTGGAGAGCTTGATTCTATACTTCAGTCTCTTCCATGCTGAAGAACTCCTAATACTCCTATGGGTAGGAATTAGAAGGAACCATGTTCATAAAGTTTTTTTTAACCAGAGATGGAATATTAGAAGCTGATACCAGGCTTCCACTTCAAAATGGTGATTATGGAAGAAAAGGTTATTAAATGTTTGACTTATTTTGAAAGGCATTAGTAACTTGTAAGCACAAATATTGAAGCTAATCCTTCTGTAATCAGAACCCAAACTGGTTGATTCTTATGTTTCTGGTCAATTCTTAGCATCATTAAGTGGTATCTCATCTTACCAATATATATTCAGTCCAAACGTATTTTCCAATAATGTTCTATTTGCCTCGCTAGTAACTGCACTAACACAGAATAAATGAGTCAAAAGAACCATGGAAGAACACATAGATTTGAAACATGCCTTAATGACTTACCTCAATTTTATAGACAAACTAATGCTTAAAGGTTACGTCACTTGCCCTTGAATAAGAAATCTCTACAGGGTGGCTGACGGCATTCTCTTCCTGGATTATGTATTAGTTGGGGACACAAGAATTTAAATAGCACACTCAAATTAGGATAACTGTATGAGGTTTTCCTACAAAGGGAAAAAGTTACAAAAGAGAATACAACAACCTAGCACTAACAGCAAATAAAGAATTACCACCCAAGACCCACAGGCAGAAAAGGAAAGTGTTCTAGAATCATGAAGGCAGAAGTTGGCTATGTTGTGAGAATGTGACTCTGGACACAACTCACCAGAGGGAGCTGAGGGAATAATAGCCCTGATATTCCCCTTCTTTTTTTTTCTTAGACTCCCACTTGACCCAAACCGGTTATACCAGGAGCTCTGTAACACTGTCATACGGGTTCTCCTTCTGGAGACAGAAAGCAGAATACAGAGGGGAAAAGAATATATCCAGCTAGGCATACACTAGCTTTCTGCTATTCCAAGTCTTGCAAACTCAAATGCAACTTCAAGCATAAGTTTTGACCCCTCTAAAGACAGTCACATGAATGGACTATAAATAATGCTTTATAAAGCTGTTTCTTACAACCTGCTTTTCCAACTTAATTATCTTTAACATTCTCTATCTAAAGCTGTTTTCAAGTCCTATGGAGACTAGTTTAAAAGAACCCTACAAGCCACCTGTCTGAATGGTTTAAATATCTTCCTCTAATGTTGATATTTCTCATCCCAAAGTTTTATATCTAGAAAAAGGGAAGACTTGGCTTTGGTACTATGAGGTTCTCATAGCCACTTTCTCCACTGTTGTCCCCCTAATACAGAGATCAATCTTGTCATCTCTATCTATGACTCTGGTATCTTCTGCGTTGTTTGCCAAAGCCTACCTCACACCTGACATGCCTGCTTTTTCATCTTGTGAAGACTTACTGCTATGCAATTCATGGTACGTGTTGGCATGTGGTGGGCCAAAGGTTGCTTCAATACGGCAGCAGCATTTTGAGTTGCATGTCCCTGTTAATATAGCTCATATCAGCCACGTAGCTGAGCTCACGTAGTAATGAGCACATGGAGTTTTGAGCCCCTCGGGTCCATTTTGGTGGCTGTCCTTGGTGCCATGTCAACAGTAGAGGAACAAAAGCCAATGAACCATAAAGGTTTCAGGCACCAGTTCCTGTGACAAAGGAAAAAGTAATACTCATTAAGTGTAAGCAAGCCTACTACTTGAATCCTGAGGTGCCTGACAACACTAAGAAAACGTCAGCTCCCCAAGTTATGTTGTAAAATATTAATACCTTAACTTGAAACATGTGATCTTTGAGCATTGGGATCTTGGTGGTTTTCCCAGTTGTCCCTCAATACAGGACATCAACAGCCAATGGTGACCCAGACCTTCTGTTTTCAGAGCACAGGTAGCTGTGTCTTACTCTAGGACTCATAGACCACTGAAAGAAAATCTGAGCTTGCTGGATTTAAATGTTGCTCTGAAGCAAATAAGAGCTCATACTTGGTCCTACAGTTCTGATACCTTGATCTGTTAAGGTCAATAACTAGGAAATATCCCTAATAGTCCATAATACGTGAAGAACTCTTTCAACTTTTGTGTAACTGCAAATTAAATCCAAACAGAAGCTGAGACTAGCTATGTACAGATTTGGAAAAGAGCACACTTCTGTCAAAGGGAATTTTCTTTTGCCTGTGGTAGTTCTCAGAAGGGCTACTTTATCCAGTCTCCTATCCCTTGGGGCTGTCTTGAAATGCTAGGTTTAAAGCTGATATTGCTACATAAAAATCCATGGGTTTTATCTCATTACCAGGTTTTTTTGGGGGGGGGGTGAGAGGATCTGTTAACATTTTTCAGGTTCTCATTATGGTCTGTGAAGTTCAGTGGTATAATCAGTCAGAACCTTCATGAGAACACTTGAAGAAATTGGAAACATCTCGCCTAACGTGAAATCTGGCTTATGAAGCTACACCAGACCCAAAATGAAGTTAGAAGCACAGAAGACTTCTTGGCATTGATACTAATGAAAGATAAAAGGGGAAAGGGGGTAGGATCAGGCAGGGAAAGCCCTTGGACTGCTATGTAGGGTCTGGCACCTGTGAGAAGCAGAGATGCACCTGAATAGGAAGGACTTCAGAACTGTGGTATAGCTCTAAGTTGCAGCTAGCCCCACATGCTCCAGCACAAAGATTGCTCACAGGAGAGCAATTCCTTGAGTGGAAATGGCCAGGCCCTAGTTTCCCTACCATGCTCAACAATTGGATGAGGGATCCTAGGAAGAGAATGCAACCTAGTTGGGACACTGGCAGATCTCGAAGGACCTGCAGCTGGAGATCGGCTCTTTGAGGGGGTATTCTGAGGGTGCTGCCATGATGGCCACATAAACCAAGGTAGAAGGATATTCAACCATTCTGATACTAGCTTATCAATAACTGTTTAAACTGGACAAAGCAGCCAGATGACAGGGTTATTTGCCAGGGTCCAAAATAAGCCACAGGGTCTTCTAAACTGAATATAGAACTTGGCCCCAACAAAGCCAGCCTGAGGGAAGGAGGATCTCCTAATCAAAATTGCCTGTTCTAGTTATCCTTCATTGGGATGAAAGGGCAAAGCTCTTATATAAACTCCTTTGCTTCATCTTTAGATGCAGGCAGACCCTGAAAGAGTTTGACCTCAGAACAGCTCTCTGCAGCTGAGTCAGACTCTAAAGGAGCTGACAGCTGGATTGGTCTGCTTTACCATCCCTGTAGCTAGCAAAAGTCTCTTTGAAGGAAGGGGGGATCTGGATGGTACGTCTATATTACCATGGCCAGTTTCATATCCATAGGTAAGACTGATCAAGCTATCCCCTGTTCTTTGGGGCTGCTTAGGAAAAGATTACCCTGGGCATCCTGCCAAGGGCCTGGAATAACATGACCTACATCCATCCCCAGCATGATGGCTTCCAGGGAGAGTGCTAAGGCATTTTACAGTAGTTAGGCCTCAGTTGCATACCACAGTGAAGCTATACTCTACCAAAATGTATCCTGTAGTATTGACTGGCAAGTTCAAGTGGTGGTTTACTGTCAACAGTGGTGTTCCAAAGATATTCCTTGAAGGTGTACCATGAGATACTTAGTGGCCTTTCAGATCTTTCTTGGAAACTGTTACGTGAATCCAAGTGATTTTGGCCATAAAAGGCAATAAGACCTGTTTCAGCCCAAAGCCATGGGTATTAAGGATGGTTGGAATAGAATGTCAGCCCCCAAGTTTGGGTGCAGAGTACACGGGGACTCCCAGCTCACCTATATAAGGGTGACTGAATCTGTGTGTTTAGCTAGACAACAAAGCTGCTCTAAGGCATAGTTATTGGGAGGATAGATTAAGGCATCAGCCTCCTTGGGACTAAATGCTTTGGCTATCCCTTATGTTGAAATGGCATTAATGGTTGGTCACTTCCTTATGGTCTAACTAGTGAATTGAATGTGACTGCCTGGAATGCTCAGAATCATTCCGAATGTCACCCACATGGACCTTGCGAGTCTGCCATCTACCTTCTCGATGTCACTTCTGTACGCAACCTAACTTGTTCTGGAACATCAGTTAAACTGACTCTTGGCTTATAAGGCTTTGACTAGCCATGGCCACAGAAAAGTATGCTTGATTTTCATAAAAAGACTTGACTGAACCATGATCCTGACCTTTGAAGGATGTATTAGTTTAGAATCACAAGTGGTGACAACCAGAAAGGGACCATGGATTGGTGGTTAAGTCCCTGATCATCTTTGATAACTTAGATCAGTAAAGAGGTACTAGCCAAGCCCAATGCAGTATTCTGCAAGTATCTTCTGCCCATTGTGGGTTCTTATTCTTTAAGTGTCATATTTTTCCTAAATGCTGGGTTCTGTTTAAGATTATTGTCAACTAGTTTCCAACACCATCGTAAGTCCTAATGATACTTGGTGAATGCAAGAAATACCCTTGGTGTCAAGAATCGTAACCTACTAGAGACTGAACATACTTTCTCTAGTCTACTAGAAAGTTGATCACACTGAAAAATGGAACAGAATAAGAGAAGACAGGAAGGCCTGGGGTGTAAGGATATAACTTTTAAAGTGGGTGGTTAGGGTTGAGGTTACTGAAGGTGACTTCAAGCAGAAACTTGGAGGTTGAAGGAATAAGCTGAGAGCTGACAGGAGCAGGCAGACCCAAGGCAGATCCTGCTGGAGACTTCCTGAGGGGCATGCAGAACAATGCCCCCAAATTCCCAGAAGATGGGAGGCAGGAGGGACCTACCCATCAGTTCCTGTTTCCCACTAATTGAGACTTGTCTCCATGTGTTGGCTTCTTAATACAGCATATAAAAAGCTGAATTTTCAGAAGTTTGGAATTGGTCTTTCTGACCCAAGCTTTCTAATAACTTCCTTTACTAGGCAAAACAAGTGTGTCATCCTTCCATTTGAGAAACTCGGTTACTTTGAGGCTTGTGCCCAGAGGGAACCAGGCATGGGATTCCGTTAGGCATTTATTCCTCAATTCAATTAATGCTTCAGATCTTGACTTCTGAGGCTGGCTAGCAAATGCTTTTCTAATTCAACTTCAAGCATACTAAGTATGCAGTATGCAAATACTCAGCCAACTGAATTATCAAGTGCTGCATCTGTTCTGTGGTGACTTTTAGGTCCCTGACCTCAAAGTTGAGACAGATGAGCCCCTATTTCTCTGCTTTGATCCTATACCTTCCCTCTGTCCAGGCTCAGAGTTTTACCTTAGCTGGCTAGAGCAGTTGGCTGTGCCAGCCAAACAGCTTAGAACCTTAAACTATGGGCTTCCTCTGTATCTTTGAACTAGAGAGACAACCATGCTCTGGACAGAAGATACTGGAAGAGCCACCCTTCATTCTGATCTGGTGAGATGTGTGTCCATGCTAAGGATTAATGGTTTGTAGGGACGTTCCAAGTAGAAACACAGAACAGATCATCCTGGTGATCAGCACGTTTTGATAGTGGATGGGCAGATGTCTTAACCCTTCAAGTCCAGATATTTCCTTAGGGAAAACAGAAGTTGCCAAATCTTGTTTGGAAGCTGCTTAAGCTTAAACTTTACTCCTTGAACCTAATGCTATGTATGGTTGTAAGGCTGTGTTCAATTTCCTTCCAGTTACCAGCCGGTCATGCTAGAACCAGTTTCAAAATGCCTGGGTGAAACAATCACACTGGGGCTGCCTAACTTGTCACACTTCACATCAGTGCTTCACTTGAATGTGAATACAGGGGGAAGAGCCAGAATTTCCCTGGGTCTTCTAGGGTCCGGCCTGATACTAAAGCTGCTTCAGCCCCTGCCTGGGTGGGGTAAGCAAGCCTCATCCTGACCAAGCTGAGGCAGTGGATGCTGAGATAAGGATGACAGTGGATGTTCTTTTGAGCAAGGGGGGGGGGGCTGGAGAAGGGCATAGGGGGCCTGAGACTCTGGGGAGGTATGTGAACCATCCGATACAATGTCCGAGAGGGTTTCTCAGCAAGCTTCCAACAAAGGGCATCTTTGTTTATGCTTGAAGTGACATGAAATCCATCTGACATGTACCTGTTCCTCTTGATCATAAACCCTTATGTTCTAAGTACTGAATTTTCCCTAATGTTGCAGACCATAAATGGCTGGTTTTTGGCTGATGTGGCAACTCCAGGTTTAGTGTGAAGTGTGAGCATGGTGTATATCTGTAGAAACTCATATTTGTGGGCCAACTGTTGAACATATGCCAACGTTCACCTGCATAGGAAGCGACTCTTGAGTCAAGACTGTGGGGAATGAGTTAAGCGTCTCTTCAGCCAAGTCAAGGTAGGGAATGAGATCAGCTGGGTAATCTTAATCACTTCTTGCAGGGCATGGTAGGAAAACCCTCAATGTATTTGCCACTCTACCCTCCTACTTGGAAGGGACCTAGAAAAGAGGATCTGCCTCCTGGAGTGGAGGTACTTTCCTATCTGACCTGTCTCTGCCAACCTAGAAAACCTTGTTCTAGGAACATCACAGGCACCAAAGGATAAGCTTCTGTATACTTAACCTGCCACTCCTGGTCTATCAATGTGTCAGTCCAGGCCTTCCTGAGAAGGCACTAAAATGGAATCGGGCATGTGAGAAAGTCCTTAAATAAGGGAGAAAGAAGGTAGGAGAACCTTCAGGTGGCAATGCAGGCTCATAGGAGATATGGGAAAGGAGGAAGCATCAAATAGAAAGAGCCTCAGACTGAGCTACAGCTTAGTCTCTGCCAGGCCAGTGTGAGCCCTAGAGCAAAGACTTCCTGTAGAGCCCTGTATGGGGCACAACTAGTCCTTAGACTGGGAGCAACCTGGGGAGAATGTGGCCTTGCCACGAATGTGGCAGTAGATCCCGAAGGTGTGAAGGCTGGAGGCCACCCATGTATCTCCATGGATGCCATATTGGTATTAGTTTAAGACCAAGTTATGTTAATCTAAGAACAGAACAGGTTTCATCTCGTGAGCCAACGGTAGATACTACTTAGAAAAACATTGGGATCTCTCACTGGTTTTTTCTATGTATCAAGAGTGCTGTGTTGGGTTGACAATGCATGTTCTCGGGGAGGAATTTGGGATCAGTGCTATACAAATCAGTTTTTTGCTTTGCCTGTTGTGGAGACTTTTATCTCCTAAATCTGTTTCTCTCAAATTGAGAATCAGACTTGCAAAACGACTTCAACTGTACAAACACTGCTGTCGGGTGTTCTAGACTTACGCTGACTTCTTGCCATGTCTTAGAACTGGCTATATAAATTTTACACTGTAGAAATGTACATTTTAAAGACTTAGTTAATAACACAGTGGTAGAACACAATGTTAGTATTCATGCTTGTTTTTCACTATGAATATTACCCCAGCAACCAAATTTGAAATTCTTAAGTATATTCATACATGTGTTCTATATTTAACCTAAGTTCTAGTCATAATAGACACCATATATCTTTTTTACATGTATAAACAATTTGGTATACCTGACAAGTCACCTGCATTTAAAGCAATACTAATCATACTTCGGATTGAATGGCAGTAATATCTGTAGGCTCAGGTTTCCCATCACTGTTGGGAAATCATGGTATTAAAGATATTATCTACATTGACAAAGTTGCTTTAGAAGTAATAAGTTGTTCATAAGTTGCTACCAAGTTGAATTTTATCAGTTACACAAATTCATTATATTCTACCTTTCAGCTTATGAAAAACATTTAGATTTGGCAGAACCATATGATTGTCACTATGCATAGTATCGGGGAAGGACCTGACCCTTCTTAAAGTTAGCAGGCATGTTTTACATTCGGATCTCTCTTCAGAATATAAACGTATGTTGAAGAAACGAGGTGATTTTGACTTCTGAGCATTCCAAAAGTGTCCTGGATGGCCTTTAGGAAAAGGAAGACCTTGATTTAGACTCGAGTGCTATAATCCTTTGTCATGTCCTGTCAGTGGCAGAGTTGTATTCTGGATGGAGGGGGAGGTGTAATAGTGCCATTCAAATCTGGGCTGTTGGAGAGCTGAGGTTTTGGCACGCTGTAGTATATCCTAGATAAGTTAGACGTACGGGATCTTAAAAGAGATCATGGAACCTTAGTGGTGCCAGACCACAACCCTAATACTTTTTTCTTAGCCTGTGGGGTAAAAGCCACTACAGTGGAGAAGGCCAAATAGAAGACTCTAAAATTTACCCTCCAATAGACAAGATAAATACTGTACACTAGTACAGTAAACAGGAAATGGTAAACACTAGTACCAAAATCAAAAATTCCATAATCTTATATCTCCATGAAACCATCAGTCTGGCCCACTGCAAAAGTCAGGATTCTGGGGAAAGGTCCAGGAGAGATAAAGAGGACAACTGCTATTGGACAAGTAGTAGATGGGGGTGTCCAGGTTAACACAGGCTTAGGAAAACAATATAAGTGTATAATCCTGTTCCAGGGCTATGTCCACCACTATCTCTGCTGTCAAAATGTTACCTGCAGCGACATGGTACATCTGGACACCTTCCTGAATATCACATTAGCCAACTATACCAGTAATACCCCCAGAGTAAAGGGTGATCTCACCACAGAGGAGGCACAACGGCTGATGTGCTTCTGCAGGTTCTGTGCTCAACACATGCTACATTTGGGAGCAGTGTTTGACCTATATACCTGGCAACACAAGAGCTGCCAACTTTGAATGATGCCCAGAGTTGGAAAAGGGCCCTGCTGCTTGGGCCATACCACCTGTCAGATCCTAGAGTATTATAGGTGTCCATGATGGTGGAAAAAATGTTCTGTGGAGTTTGTGGTGTGTTGCAATAAAATCCCAGCATAAATCTGTTACAGGAAGGCTGTGCCTTCTGTAGCATAGAACTACATACTGCAAAACCTGGCATGCTATTGGACCCAAGAGATGGAGCATCTTGGAACACTAAGGAAGCCCCAGCACTACTCATCCTGTGTTGGGTTTTATTAAATTCACCAAGTCAAATTCAGGCAGGACTAGCAATAATCCATCAAAAATGGAACCCAGGATTGAACACAAACCCACAGTACAGTTATATCTGGCTCAGACCACCATGTTATCCACAAAGGTTTTACTGATACCCTCCCTTCAACTGACATCTGTGGCTCTAGAGGATTTTCTATGCCAAGTGACAGAGGTAAAAACCATCAGGTTTGCCTCCAAATGGGTAACCTCCATATGTGGCTACAAGCAAAAAAAAAAAAAAAAAAAGACTGCTACTATAGTATAGCCCAACTTATCTACTAAAGAGAAGAGTTGCCCCAATGGACATAAGTCTAAGTGGTGCACCTAGACATACTTAGGAAAAGTAACTCAGAACATACACAAATCATGGACAACCCAACTAGCTGATGAGGGACCTAGAAGTACTAGAAGATCAGGGGCAAGAAGGTCTAGGGAAGAGGCACATAGACACACATGTATAGGAATAGGCACTACACGTAAAGACCTTTGTATGACACATGAACACCCACCATACAGCACCACAGAAGAGACCACTTTAGCAAAGTAAATTGCTTCTACCATGTGATGCCAATGCTTTCCCAATAAACACATAGTGAAATAGCCATGGTGACAGAAATCGAGGCCATAGCCTTAATTGGGCTCCAAACCATTGGCTCCTATTCACCAAAGCTGATCTAGTTACTACTGCAGAGAAACGTATAAAACTGCTAGTGACTAAAAAATCCTAAGCCTCTGAACATGGCAACATCTCTGGATACCTATGTTATTTGGCAGTTTTTGACAGGAATAATATATATCATATATTATAATATATATTAATAAAATATATATAATAATATACTTTCCAAGTATAGGGTTGCCTTTCCTGACAGCAGGGTCTTGAACAGTACTAAGTCCCATAGAATGCTGATCCAATGGCAGCAAATATTGGAACCAAGGAGTCCACTTCATAGAATATAGGATGGTGGAGAGCACAAGACCATGGGACGGTACTAGTCCTGTTCATCCTGTAACACTCACAGCTCCAGGCCTGGTTAAATGATAGAAGAGCCTGCTGGAGGGGGGAGGGTACAGTCCAGATCCCAGCATAAAAATGATCATCCTGGAAGGACAGTTCCCCATCATACACAACCTAACTCAACCATACGATGGCATTATATCACCAACAGCAAAATTACATGGGCCTGGGAACCAAACAGAAAAAGTGGGACCACCATCATTTCCAATAACCAACCTTGGTCACTTGTCTCTAGTCTCTGAAACCCTGGGCTCTGTGGTCTCAGAAGGTCAATGCTCCCATTAGCAGACACAGCAAGAGTCTCAATATATTTCAAGCTATGGCTGCCATCTAGTCACTTCAGTGCCCTTGTGTCAAGAGACCAGTAAACAGGAAGAGTTGTCATCCTGGCACAAGTAATTGGACCTATCACTAAAAGGGCAAAACTACTATTATAAAGTACAGACAAAACAGGTATGAGATTTCAATGGATCATTTGGGCGCCTCTTGTTATTCCCTTGCCAAATTGTGATCACAGGGCAGCTACGACAACCCTGGTCTGGGAAGGGCATGGCGACCAGAGGCCCCTCAGGCCTTCCTTGCCAGCAAGGCCTTGGCCGGCACTACTACCTTGTTGGGTAAGTCGGTGAGGTCAGCAGAAGTGCTAATAGAGGGTGAGGGAAATCTAGACTGGGAGAGTGATGATTATCAATTAAGGGACCCAACTTCCTTGGGGCCCCCTAGAAAAAGCCCAACAGAAACCTGGAGAAACTTCTAGAACTTACTGAATGAAGCAAATTCATCCAAGTGGTACGTGGATTGAACTGTACCATCTGGATCCCCTCCCCACCCCATTTCGGGATTGAGCGCTCACTCCTCCCTGGGTTTCTGCAAAGGTCGGCAGCAGACAGCTCTCAGCTGAATCTTATTCCATCCCACCCTTGGCTGACCAGAACTTCCTGCCCAAGATCATGCATAGCAAGAGCCAGCCCTTGTTTGGATGACTGGTATGGAGAAAAAAATACCAGGACTTAGGATGACTTTGAAAGGCCATGCCAGATCCAGGGTCCTCCTTAAGATTGGCTGAGGCCTTTGTAACTGCATCATGCATCATCTCCCTCTGCCCAATCCTGTTTCCTTCACCTCCCCCAGGGTACTGGGAAGTCTCTCTCCTGAGACTTCCCGATTAACTTTCTGTCTACAAGTCCCCATCTCAGTCTGCTGTCCTGGGAAACTGACCTGCAACAGCTGTTCATGTTATGCTTTTTCTGTGTATCTATTATGTTCCATGACAAGTATTTCTAGAAAATGCTTAAAACCAAAAGAATGGTATTTACACTTAGCTACTATAAACATTTAATTAGCAATGACTCGTGATACACACATCTTAGTGGCCATTCCAACTGTTTTTTCCTAATGATAAAGGTTAAATGGAACTTAATATGCAACTCAACTTTAAGAAATGAGATTACCATGAATAATATCTCTAATGGAAAATAGGGAATGAAACATGTAAGGGGTCCTCATACTGAAAACCAAGGCACTCAAGACGGTTCATTTTCCCTAAAGTACTACCTTGAGCACCCTTACTTACCTTTAAGGAACAACATGTGGTCCAGCCCAAGAAACTATTCATTCCCCTTGGGTAATCTCTACCATTATTTAAAACATTATCTCCTATACGAGACTGCTGTGAATCTGGGGCTAAAAACAGCTTTGTTCTCTACCTGTCTTGTCTCTGCACAAACTAAGTACCTCAAATGACTTCGGAGCATAAATCGGCTAAATCCACCTTGTAATTATCAGCCCTTTGTTATAGACCAGCTCTTTTGCCCATACTCCAGACTAAGAAACCTGTGATGGAGCCTTGTGGTCCTGTTTAGAGAAGTATGTTCAAGCTGTCTGTATCACTGACTTGCAGTGTGTTCTATCCAGTAGTCGAACTTCTGATCAGTCCAGACAATACATCTTGGGGCTGTGTCCGAGATGTACTAATTGAGACCCTGGAGGCTGGGTCCTGAATTCTGCAGTTTAATAAATTCCTCAGAATTTTGTGTGTTAAATGGAAAAAACATCACTTTAAATGTGTGGCCATGGAAATGGATGGCCTTGAAAGAATAACAGGATAATGTCTAATCCTACAATTTCCCCAGATAACAGTTAAAGATCAATCCTATGAGTTCTCTAACAAGTACCCTACGGGAGTTGTGCAAAACAGAACTTCTGAAGAGCTGAATGAAAAAAGATGTAAATCTTTCAAAATTGTTTTTTCAGAATCTGCTTTTACAGAGTTCCTGAGTAAACAGCCAGAGAACGAGCTTTATAGCCTCAACCATTCTCAAGGACAGTCACATCTCCTGTGACAAATGCTTTCTCCGGGGAAAGGCAGGAAACCAAATCTTGGACTTAGACATCCTTGCAGTTCTTATCTACCTGCTGCCTCTGTTATCAACTGACTACCATCACTATTTTGTCTTCCTCCCCTTAATATTAGGGAGCCACTTGTCCTCGCAGCTGGCATCTCCTTTCTCTGGGATGCTACACTGTATCCCTCCTCTCTTGCTCCTGTTTTCTTTCTTTCTCATTCTGTCCATTAGATGGACAACTCACCTTAGTTCCTGCTTATGCACAGCATCAAGGTCAGCCCGGAGGTTGAAATCCAGACCTCCTGGGGTCCTCTGGAGCGTGCACATGACTGACGTGTACACAGCTCCACAGATGTGTGTGGCCTTCTAGATTCTCAGTATGTTGGACCTTTAGCAACCCTTTCTGGAACATAACATTCCCAAACTTTTCCTTCTAAAATTTGTTGGTCAGCTCCTTGTTTATCCCAACTGTTATCACTGCCCCAGGCAGTGTGATGTCAAGTGATGGCTGTTGATCGTCTTTTGATAAATGCCCTAGGCGCAAAAGGCTGTTTGGGGGGGGGAAAAAAAAAAAGACGAGTAAGGTCCAACAAAGACTAAGCCCTGTGCTTCAAGGTTTTCAGGAAATTGTCAGACAGGTCAAATAATGACCACTGTCTCAAAACTGGGTGCTTCTTGGGACAGCACCAATGCCATTTTGCTACTTCTAGTGCTAGGCTGCTATTTCTCAGGGCTACCATGATTTGCAAAGCTGTTGGTTTACAAGAGCACCCTGGATATGGAGAACAGGACAAATAGTGTGAGTTAAAGCATCATAAGTGTTGCTGTTCTTTAACACCCAAACTGTTGCAGGCTTTAATCTCCAGAGTTCTTGAAGTTGACTTTTGACAACTTCTTTGCTAGTGTTCTCATTACTTCTGTGGAGATTTTCAGACGTCCTTCCTCTGCCATTTTGGAAGTGTTCTTCCAATGAAAAATCTTTAAAGACCTAAACTGACACATACTATGGTCATTAATGGACTCAATTTTAAGTTCTGTTATGCCCAAATTGAGATTGCATAGAGTTTATAGGTCAATCATACTGTAGGGAGCAAAGTCCTTGGCCTCAGAGGTTCATGGAGAAGTCACTGACTCGAGTCAGATTAATTGGAGAAAAACGTACAAACTTATTTTACATGGGAGCCTTCAGGATGAAAACTCAACTGTCCAATGGTGTTGAGAAGCTTATGTGCCTTTCTGGTAAAATGGGTTACATAGGAGGAAGGGGAGGGAGGAATTTTGTTCAAGGACAATAAAGGATTACTGGAGAAGATGAATGAATGGGGAATAAAGATTAACTGGTAAACAGTGTCCTTCAGACTCGGTTCCAAAGAGAGAACTATCTTAGAGTTTGTTCAGGTATGGTTACAATGCTTGTCTTACAAGGAGGGGAAAAAACTGTTCCCCTTGCTGGGTCTGGATCTTAGGCAGATATAAACCAACTTTGAAAGCAGATGGTAGGGTGGGGAAGAAGGTCAGAACTGGCTTCTTTAGCCTATCAAAATGCCATATTTTGGGGTATTGGTTTCTGAACCCCAACAAAACTCACCAGGTTCTCTTAAATAGAAATCATAAAGATGCATATAAATTGAAGAATAAGCTTATGCTAAGATTCATACACAAATGCAAAGGAGCTAAAATACCCCCAAAGCATTCTCAAACTGTAGGACTCCAATAGAGTTCAAGGCTTACTATAAGTCACAATCAAGATACTTACGGCACTGACATAAAAACAGGTCAAAGTGAACACAGATTCAAGGAATAGGCCCACACTCAAGACTATCCTTTGTTAATAAAATTACCACTATCAATAATTGGCACTGGAACCATTAGCCACTTAAATGACCCCTACTTCACACCATGAAGAACTTAATTTCAGGTGGATTATATAAGTAAACTCAAGGTCAAATTATACTTCACTTAGAAGAAAACAAGGTAATCTGCATTTAGGAAGGAGGTTTTTTAGGCAGAATGCAGTAACCATAAACATAGAACACATCAAAATCAAATATCCTTGTCAAAATACCATTAAGAAAATGAATCTAGGCATGGCACAAACTGGGAGAAAATATACATAAAACATAAGCCTGACAACTTGTATCTAGAATAGCTAAAGAATTCCCAAATCTGATAAACTCACTAAAAACTCAGCAAAATATTTGAATAGACTTCTCAAAGATAGCTATAGAAATAGCCAATAAAGGAGAGTGATGTCAGCAACATAGTGTCATTAGAAGGCTTCTGACTTTTTCCATCTACAGATGTATCAAATATCTATTCAGATTAATGTCCTGAGAGAAAAACATGTTGAAACTCCTATGTACCAGAAAATTGAGAAAATACTCACATCAAATGAGTAGAAAAAGCTGAGGCACATTTGGGCGTGGACCCTGCCCCAGGCACTGCACCATATGATAGAATCCCCAACACCCAACTTTTCCCTGAGAAGAGTGTTTAGGACATAGTCTAAACAGTCCCCCCCAGTAGTCTGGCTATTCCCTTCACTTCTAGAGTTGGTGAGCTTACTGGGGCTTTGCTGGGACATGAGTCTCTACACCACAGAAAAAGTGGCAGTCTGGTACGGATGTGCAGGCACTTCCAGTGGCTTCACCCTTCAGGATAAGGGCAAGAAGGGGTCTAGAACTCGAAAGTCCCTGGTCCTCTCTGCAAGGGACTCACCAGCATGCTCTCAGTTGCTGCTGCCTGACAGTTGAGCTCTTAATACAGTTGTCCCTGCATCAGGGGTTTAATGGAGCCAACAAACCGTAGACCTCTGGCAACCTGAGTAGAGCCTCAGCACTTCCTGAGCGCTCTCCCAATTGCTCGTCCCAGTGATAACTCCAGATTTACCAATCACTCCTGGAAGGAGTTTCCCCATAGTTAAGCACCCTAACTCATACAGCTCCCACCCAAGGGACTATATCTGAAGCCCCCCCAGCTCTGGAAGCAGAGAAGACTGGGCATAGGCAAGTATCCCCAGATCCCAGGACAAAGTGATGGTTCAGCGGCTATGCATCCTAGAGCAGTGCAGAGCAGGCACTAAAAACACTGCTCCCTGTTCTCCCTGGAGGGGGTTTAGGGCACATTCTCCTAGTGGCTATTTGACAGATTGTATAACAGAGGGAATGGCCTGGAGAGGAGGAAAAAAAACAGCAAAAGATGTTTTCTTTAAAACTTCCCCCACTCTTTCTGGGAACTGAGGCCTGCGTCCCTGCCTCAGGGCAGGGGAATATCTTTTGATCTTTGTGTTACAGGAGATAGCTCAGCTTGAACTGTGGGCTCCATCCCAGACCCTGCAGAGGTCTGGGTGGGCCTCCCAGGTGGGCAGATTTGAGAGGAGAACTTCTTGTCAAGTGGGTTATTGGGGAGGTGCAGGAGACACTGGCAGGGGAATTGAGTACTACAGAGAACAGTCAATGAGTACACTAAGTTAGCTACCACTGTGGTGACCAGAGCATAATCTCAGAAGAAGCGGTGTAGCACACACCCCTCAGGGTTATCCCAGCTGAGAGGCAAGGGAGCTGGGGTATCCTCATCCCAACGCTCATCCGTCATCGGCTAAAGACTGTTTGAGTGGTGGTCATCCTTCAGCACTTCCAGCCTGCCGTGTGTGGGAGCAGCGTGGCTTCTGGAAATAGCAGACGTGCAGACACTTGGAAGATGGAGTAGAGAATGAAACAGTAACTCTGCCTTTTGAACACGTGTCAAAAACACCTAAAAATATGAACAACCTGTCTCAGCACAGGTTCAGAGCCTGGAACTCTGGCAAAATCAAATTTGAATACAGGTCTGATTGCAATCGCCTTGGGCAAGCTATTAAAGTCCCCTGAACTTGAATTCTCCTTAAAGTCATATAAGCCTCAACCTTAAGGGTAACATGCTTAGCCCAGAGCCTGGTAGAGTGAGCCTTTAGTTAGTAGCACAATAGCCCCACAATTGCTCTGTAGCCTCCCGTGGAGGGCTTTTCCTCCAGCCTTGAACTTTCTGTGGACCTGGGTTTGCCTCTTTCCTACCGGCAGCAGGCCTGAGATAGATTTACTTCGAATTTCTTCTCTCCTTGACTTTAGTAATAAATATTCCATGAAAATGGGAGGCCGGTTGAAATTGTGTAAGTTGAGATGTTTTCTTCCCAAGGCCTCTGATTCATTCCCAGATCATCTGAGAAGAGTGCCTTAAAGCTAGACCAGCATCTTTGTAAGTTCTCCTTAGGCAATGACTGAAACGGCCTGAACTACAGGATGCTTATCTTCTAGTAAAATATGTGCTCTGCCCACACCTGATTAAAAGGGCTGATTTCATTATAACTGTCACTTGGCTACCCTCCAGGGTCTGTCTTTCTGAATATGCTAGGGAGACAAGGACAAGGGATGTGCTTTATTTCACTTCAAGCTCCCACGAAACAGGAAAATGGCAGAAACAGCAGCCTGAGATGTTGGAGATAATTGCTGCTTAACTCTGGATTTGATGAGTTAATGAGCACTGTACGGAAGGCATGCGACAGGGCCTTGTTCGTGCATAAGCTGCATTGTTGTGTATATTGGGTATGTGTTGTCTGTGTATCTTTGCAAATTACATTTTTCACCGTAAGCAGTAATCCTGCCAAACGATTACAGAGTTTACGGAATCTGATGTAATCCATCTGGTAAAGGCTTTTCTGTGTTTAGGCTGATAAAATGTAAAACAGTTGGTGAAGACTTAACAAAATTCATGGAACTTGATTTTTCAAAAGAGTGTCTGTCATGTTCTTTGTGGGCTGTGCAGTGGCAGTTCATGGCGAAAGGTTTCCAGAGTGCTGTTGGGCTCTGACACATCCTGTGGGATAGAGAGCTGGCAACACTGTCCAGTCTCAACTGCCCTCAATACGGTACCATCTCGCTAGCAACCAAGTACCAGGCGTGGTCAGGTACACTTGAAATACAAAGTACCGTTCACTCTTGAATAAGACATGTTTGAACTGCACACTTTCACTTACACGCTGATTTTTTTTTTTTTTTTTTCCTTCCCCTTCAGCTGAACAGGGATTGAAAATAATGTTCTTGGGACTTGAACCCTGCATATAGGGAGCTAACACTATACGTGGGTTCCACGGAGCCGACTGTGGGATTTTGAGTAACTGTGGATTTGGGTACACACAAGGGTCATAGAACTAATCCCCTGCATGTACTGAGAAACAATTGTATTCAAGGTACATATCCTTAGCCAGGCACAGTGGCATGTGCCGGTAGTCCTAGCTACTCAGGAGGCTGAGGCAGGAGCATCACTTGAGCACTATGATTGCGCCTGTAAATAGTCACTGGGCTCAAGCCTGGACAACAAAGCAAGATCCTGTCCCTTAAAATACATTAATAGGATGACTCAAAGCATTAGTTGAATATTCTTTCTCCCATGAGGTCTTTCTTCTGGGTTGAGCTACAAGACGATGAACTTAGATGCCTTACAAATGTTAGCTTTTTTGATCTTGGTGTCGTTGGGCTACCCCAGATGCAGGTCCTGAGACAAACCAAGATTTTAAAGATGAACTTTTCATCAAGTGGTTTATTGGGGAGGTGCAGGAGACACTGGCGGGGGAATTGAGTACTACAGAGAACAGTCAATGAGTACACTAAGTTAGCTACCACTGTGGTGACCAGAGCATAATCTCAGAGGAAATGGTGTAGCACACACCCCTCAGGGTTACCCCAGCTGAGAGGCAAGGGAGCTGGGGTATCTTTATCCCAACACTCATCTGTCATCGGCTAAGGACTGTTTCTGAGTAGTGGTCATCCTTCAGCACTTCCAGCCTGCTGTGTGGGAGCAGAGTGGCTTCTGGAAATAGAAGTGCAGACACTTGGAAGATGGAGTAGAGGATGAAACAGTCAATCTGAGGGACAGAGGGGACACGGACAACATCTGCCTCGTGCTATTTCCATCTTATATTTGAAGAAGTATTAATACTACCCATACTGAGCCAATAGTTCCACTTATGAAGGTCTATATGGACAGTAGAATCTAGTTAAAGGGAAGTGTAGGGTTCTGAAGCATTCCTGGCACAGCACGTAACCTGTCTTGTCTCGGGTGGCATACTTATGTGCCGTGGCCTGCAGGGAGGAGAAATCTGAGGATATGATGGGAGGTACAGTCTATGACCTTGTGTTCCCCTTACCATGTGTTTCACATGTTATGAGGCTTCATCGAGTTCCTTCCTTAAGATAGTACAACTAACAAATAGTAAAGCCAGTATTTAAACACAAGTCCATCTGAGAATCCATGTACAATCATTGCCTATGAGATACCACCCCCTGGAATGGTGGTTTTCAACCATGGTGGAGATACACGTGGCAATTTTGTTCCCCCAAGGGACACATGACAATGACTAGAGAAATGACTGACTCTAGTGAGCATAGGCCAGGGATGCGGCCAAGCCTCTTACAATGCGTGGGATAGCCCCCTTAGAAAGGATTATCTGATCCCAAATGTCAATGGTGAGAGGTTGAGAAGAACTGCCCTAAAGGTTAAGTGCACAGATTCTGACCCTGCTACTTATTAACAGTGGAATTGAAGGAGGCCATAGTCCATTTCCTCATTTGTCTGTCACTAAAAGGAGAGGTATAAATTACCTACTTCCTAGCTAAGTGACTTTCATGTCTTAAGTACCCACCTAAAATTACATACAGTAAAAATGCAGACTTTTGAGTCCTAAAGATACTGGAGCAGAGCCCAAAAATCTGTTTCTAAAGAGTACTCCCAAGTACTTGAGGTAGACCATACTTTGAGAAAGTTCATTACAGGTTAGTTTCTAGAAACTGTTCATCACTTTAGTACTTAACACATTTGAAGTGCCCCTAATGTAAGATGTTATCATGACTCCTTGTGCTGATTTACTCAGTGGAAAAGCCCTGGCAGAGAATTCAGAATCACTCAGAATAATCAGATCAGGAAGCGGATAGAGGCAGACATCACAGGCAGGGATGTGGAAACATCTGGTGGCTATAAGAGACTTAATGCCCTACCCTGACAAATGGTTTTGTAACTGTGGTAGACTATGGGACTTAAGTTGCTGCATGAAATCTTAGTTAATGCTGTCTATAAAATGCTGGGAATAGAATGCTTATAAAAGCAAGATTGTTTGACTTATTTCCATATCCCCAAACACATCATGTCAGCCAGAGTCAGGATTTGACAAATATGGTGACTAGATGAAGTGATAGTGCAGGGAAGGAGTGAAGAGATTCTAGTCTGACAACTGGCTGGACTTCTCAGATTTGCAGTTTAGGGTGGGGAATACCTTCAAGCTTAGTGATTGACAATCCTCAAGGTAACCCAAACTCTTCACGACATGGTTGAGTCGATTGCTGGGGCCTCACCCAGATCTTTCCTGGGCCAGCACATCCATTACCCAGCTAACATGAGTACAGGCTGCTAGGCTCACATGCACACTTCTCCAGAAAGCTGCCTTCAGGGGATGGGAGCCACCTCATCTGGAAATGCTGCTCCCGGGGTGGCCAAAGACTGATTTCAGGATACAAGAACAGATCCTTTGCCTTAGACTTGGACACTATTGTGGGACCATTCATGTTCCAGAGCCCAAGGGATCATGCCCAAGCAGACTTCAGCTGAAACCACATCTTTGCTTACCCCTTCCCCTACCCTGATCCTGCTGCCTCACCTCCTGGCAGATTTCTCTTGAAAGTACTCCAGCGAATCACTTGCACGAGAATGACTGGACTTAAGGAATCTGACCGTAAGGCATTTGACACCAGGACTAAAGGTCAAAATCCACATCACACGTGCTTTAGACCAACTGATCCTACCATGTAGCACACCATCCAGGTGCTGCTGGCCTGATACAGTAGCAAAACATCTTGAAGGTATAGCTGGAATGCCAGATCAAGATGATACTTGGAAGCAGGATGTACTGTTCTAGATATAGAACAAAGCTTGAGCCAACAGCTGCTACATGGTACTGGGTTCCCACTAGTAAAACAAGAGTCTGGGAATTGAGAGGTAGAAACAGAAACGACCCTCTCACTGTCATTCCCAGTGACCCATTTTGGGACTTGTGATTCTCTGCAACTTCAGGCTTTGTGTTAGGAGGGTCCTAATTTCCAAATGGGATGCTTCCACTAGGGGACACGGAGTCCCACTAATTCTTAGCACTATGACTGCTGCCTGGTCACTTTCACTTCACGTGCCTATACAGCAACAGGCAAAGAAAGGAATTATGCTAGAAAGCTACTGCTCAGGAAGAGAGAACTGCCTCATGATAAAGGCAGAAGAATGGCACCCAGGTAACTGACTGGCATTCTGTTATTCTACATGGTCAAGTACAGCAACCATGGTCTCTTCAGAGAGGCAGGTCATCCATCAGTCACACCCACCTAGATGAGTGGAATTGCTTAGCTAAGGGGAAGAAGACTCTAGAACAGGTGGCAAAGGAGCCAAACAAGTATTATGGCTTTTGGACCAGCCATAGCAGTGGAGGCTCTTGTCCATCCCACCAATGTTCCCCTTACAAGTTTCACCAGAAATTGTGACCAACCAGGATCCTAAAAGAACTCTGCCTGAATTGAGTAGACTTCATATGAGAAGTAGAACTGAGCTGCAGACTACAGTAAAGGATGGTAATGTCTTACCCAGATCTTCTTTGCTGGTATCGCCATCTACCTACTGTGTTCACTGCTTAGGGCTCATGGTAGCCTCCTTGGACAGATACCTTCCACCTCTTCCAGAAATGCCTAAGAGGTGACTCGCCCTCCTTAGGGTAGCCTATAGCCAGTAAGGGATACAAAGATAGAAACTACCTCTCAAGGTGGGGCAATTTTGTTATGTTATTCACAGGCCAGGCGAGTGCTTGTCATGGAAGAAAATCAGAGATTTAACTTCAATTAACATATCTTTGAATCTCTGTCCTACTTCCCCCAGTTCCTCACAGGTTTCTCCTATGGGGGGGGGGGGTTTCACTGAGTCACTTTCACAAGACCCTCTTTCCTTCTAAGGAAGCCAGCCTGAGACAAGGCACCTCAATCCAATAATAGAGATACAGTCCTCTGCCATCTTCTTAAAGATATAGAAGAAGAATCTGACAATTCACTTGCCAGGTCCTAAAACTCAGACCTGGGGTGAGGTTAATTGAACTACCCAAGATCATTTAGAAGCAAATCTGATCTTCAACCTGGATCAGACTCCCAAAGCCTCTGTACTTTCCAGTGCAGTATTCCTGGTAGTCGCTCAGGCCAGTTGTTAATAGCCCTGTGACTCATGGTACTTCCCTGAAGAATGTTACCACTCCCTCATCTGGCCTGGCTGGAGAGGTATAGGTCTGGTCAGGAAATACAGCATAAGTCAACCATCCAGTGGTGTATTGAATGGTCACAGTAAGCTAGAAGTGTCACTCTGGAGGTATCCATTTAGCCCCAGGCCACGTCCACAGGCTCTGAGCTGGCATGTCCTCCCAGAGCTGGACACATCAGGCTGGTACTTGGATATTTCTAGTTATCCTAATTCCAAAGATGACATGCGCCATGTCTTATCTATCGACTATTCACTTCAGGTTGACTTGGGTCCATTCCACCAAAGTGACAGTCCCTTTTCTATCCCTAACTCTGGAGCTAACTACATGTCTCAAAGTACCATGTTCCAGTCCTAAATAGACTTTGAGAGATGGCAAGTACTTAGAGAATGTGGAGATGGGTCATGACCTTCCCCATCAGTGCCATGCTCTATTTGCAGGGAATGAGCAGACATGCAGTAAGTACGTGTGCTGTCTACTTCATTCCACCGCAAATCCAATTGCCAGGCAGCCTTTAGGCCACCTATGACAGTTCTCAAAGCCAAAGGGACTGAACTCGGTGTGCCCAGGCTGCTCTAGGCCTGGGAGACCCTCTGGTAACTTGAGGCAGGAGAAGGTATCCTAAAACATACTCTGGCAGCCAATGTGGAGAAATAGAAAGATTTCTGGTTATTCTTTACTGTCCAGTGACAGACTTGTATTTAACAGATCATATGAACTGTCTCAGGTTCCCTTGACACCAGCTGCTTCATGGACTAAACAGAAGCTTGTTCTCCTCAGCTTGACGAAGCCCTAGGATTCATCTGTGGCCAACCAGTCGCCTGCCCCAGGAATGCCAGGGTTGCCACGGCAGAGCCAGGCCGACCACTGCATGCCCTGGGGTTTTGGGTTCCACCTGCCACTTCTAGTCCAGGGTGAAACATCACACCCCAGGGCACAGGATCTGGTGGTCCAGGCAGCTGAAAGGGTGCTGGGTGAAAAAAACTCCTGTAGGGCACATTTTGACCAAAAGGAAACGGGACACATGGGAGGTAGCTGGGGAGATGAAAATCTTCTCTACCATGAATTATTCTCAGGCACAGTTTTTCCTTGTGGCTTCTCTGGAGAATTCGAGTCCACAGGCCTTGCAAACGTACCTGCCAAGCAATATGCTGTGTCTCTTCCATTTACCAAAAAGCAGTTGCCAGCGTGACAATGCAGCACTTCTCATTGCTTCAATCCTTGCCCACTTCCTCTTGTCTCCTTGCTGCCCTAGCTTTGTGCCTCTTAATTAAATCATGGGCATTCTAATCCTCATCTCAGGCTCTGCTTTCTAGAGAACGCTGGCCTGTTTGCTTCCGCCATGCCCTGTCTGCTCTCGGTTTGATGAACTCCCCACATATCCTTCAGTGACTCATTTCTGAAGTCTCTTCAGTGAAGGTTGCCCTGATCATGACTGCCTCCCTCCCTGCTAACAGTCAAATACCCCTCAATATGACATGACTCCAAAGAACTCTGGGTTTTCATCTCCTAGCACTTATATTTATTGGCCTTGGTATCAGGTATGACATGTCCAACCCTGACTCCCCCGTTCACCCAATCAGGCTCTTTTATGATAAAAGGTATATATTAGGTCTTTTTTTGCTAGCATCTACACAATGACTTGTGTAGGTCAGGTGCTCAAAAATTAATGGAATAAGCATGGGGCAAGAATGAAAGGAATGTAACCAAAGTTACTCTTCTAATTGGCTCCTGGAAACCCAGTTAGCCATGTGAGGGAGCTGGAGTACAGCCTTATGTAATTAGGGCAGCTGGTTCAGGCGCAAGGAGGGATCCAGTAGCTTATGAGCTGGGAACAATCGAGTGTCTCAGAGGACCAGCCAAGGGTGGCCCTGAGAAAGGCACTGTATGTGGTCATACATGAATAAGAGCTGCCACTTTAACATGAGAGGGGAATGCTTCCAGACAACCCCGCTCTGACCTTGGAGTACTGTTTTAGCTGCCTGAGGTTAAGCAAGGGCTCATAACATTTACAGCCCCATAGGAAGGTGATGTCTTAATGGGCCACCATGAAATGAAAGCTCTTCAAGGGCAGGGGTTATCTGATGATCTCAATGTCCAGGGACCCATGTTAGGTGCTCTGTGATATTTTTCTTGAGTTATTGGCTATCAGAAGATTCCACTGATAAAACTTTAAAACCATTTCCAACAGGCTTATTTGTATGTCTGATTTCCTAGTATAAGACTTAACTAATTTGCCAAGGGACCAGTACATGCACAGGTAAAGCTGATTTTCACTAAAGGAAGCTGTAATACACTGGAATAGGTGAACCCCCTAAGGCTGATGAGGGAAAGTTAATGTATAAATACTGTGACAACCCGTTTGCTTCACTCTCTCCCTCCCTCACGTAGGTATTCTTCCCAGGAGAATTCAGTCTTTGTCATCTTAGTTCCTGAAATCTTTATTTTTCAGAATTGGAGTAATTGGCAAGAGAACTGAGAGATGTTCCATAACAGGTGTAACAACTTACATTGAAGAGGACAGGTATTTAGCAGTAGAGAAACTGACATATCCAAAGAGTAAGTTAGAAAGATGTGAACCACTGAAGTCTAGATTTGGAGAGAATTCATAAAGTCCTGGAGCAAGGGAAAAGAGACTGCCAAACAACCACTGTGCATGTGAGAAAAATGGAAGAAAAACTAGAAAGTGTGGCAATGTCATAATCTCACTTCTGTGTTTTTAAAGTACTTCTAAATATGAAATGTGGTTTTTTAAACATGACATCATTCTAAGCCTGGACCATTAGGCATCTCAATTTTACTTGGGTTAAACTACATCTAATATTCTACCCCGGGGAATTTGGAATCACGACTAGTCTTGGGGCAATTTGAACCAGCATCTACTGTCTCAAAAATAACATACGCGACAGGTCTGGTACCAACGGGTCGGGTTATTTTTAACATTATATTTAAAACATAATGGGGGTGGATCAGATTCTTCTTGTGGACCTAATTCTTCAAGGTTAGTAAGACATTGATTGGTAAGGTTAATATGAATGTGATTATTTCAATGTGATTAAAATACAAGATAGGTACCCTTTGTTCATGATTTGTGATGTCTTTGGCTGAAAGCACAGTATGGTTTTAACTAGAACTAATCTAGCAGAAATGTTTGCTTAATCCTGTTAATTCTCACTAATAAACCACCACTCAGTGACCTAAAATAGGGCTAATATATCAAGGTGCCTCAACACGAGTCTGGCTGTGGATATTCCCCAGTGACTTTAATCCCATACAGCAGCATTAGCAGGAGCTGAATGGGCGCCTTCTTCGGCCATTCACTTCTCTGACAGCCAGTGTAAAATGGAAAAGTTGAGTTAAAGCCCAAATGAGGGAATTCCTTTTGATTTTTTCAATTAGATTTGAAGAATCTTTTGGAAGATTTTGTCAATTAGCATTTCTACTAGAAAGCAAGCAAACAAATGTGACAAAACAAATCTCAGTAATCATAGTCTGTGACAGACACTGGGCTTGGGAGTAAAATTAAGAATTTGCAATGCCTAGGATAGCACAGTGTACGGAAAGGTTTGGAGATAGTCAGAAATCCAGAAATAGGAGTAGCAAGATCCTAAAACTAGCTTGGAGGGATGTGGGAATAAGGAACACTGCACAGAGCGTCCCTCGGCCTGTGCCCAGAAGCCCGATCTCCTAACTCTTCATACCCTGGCAGGTCAGTAACCCAACTCCCACTTGACTTGCTTTTGCATACTCAATGCCTATTCATCCTTAGGATCTCTACATAGTTGTCACTTCTCGGACCTTCCACTGGCCCAGATTAGACATGTCTGTGACACTTCTCTCTAGTACTGATTCCACTCCTTGCCCTGTACCTACTATATAAGGGTTCTCTTCCCACTATGTCACAGTGCCACAAGCAAGGACTCCAGGGCTTGCTAAATGAGTGAATTTCTTTTTCCCTAATTCTAAAAGGAAAGGGTTGCTGACTTTTAGGAAACTGCTCAGCACTAACGTGATGACTATTTAAATTACAGGAAAGAGATTCATCTGCTTTCTTGGGTCATATCAACTTTCCATGTCCAAAAGATGTTTTAGAAAATCTGGAATCTAGAGCAAAACTAAGAGCTAACACTTTGATTTCTCGTGAGGGTTTTGAGCACCAGTATTCCTGGGGATCAGAGGTTTGCTGCTAAAACCCATTCTAGGGCTGCCCTGGAAATGTGGGCTCATCTAAGCCATATAGCTTTAAAATATCACTGTACAAGATGTTGCATGGATGCTGATAGATATAGATCTATTTTTTTAAACCCCAAACATGTTCAAAAGGAACTTTAGATTAGAATCTCAAATGGTTCTTTTCTTGGTTTCTTTAAACCTTTTTTTTCCTTTTGGCATGTTAGTGGCTAATGAATTGCAGCAAAGCTTTAGTTTATACTAGCTCATAGGTGATTACACTGGACAAGTAGTTTTCCCAAACCCTAGGGTCCCTTGGAAAATGAAATAACCCACATATGGAAGGAATCATTAGACGGGCCCCTACCTACCTGCATTCTCCAGCCGCTGAAGTTGTGTTTTGATAAGATAAGAGGAAACAGGGCAAGAAGGAACTTAATAGACTGCTCGAAACTGAAAACTAAAGCTCTTGTTGCTATAAAAACCTGCACTGAACAGGTCAGCTAGGCCTGAGTGACTCACAGGATTGCTGAGTTTGGCCCTAACGTAGATTTTTTCAGTCTTTCCCTACCTTTAACTACCCTTTACCCCCTACCATTACATTATTCTAGAAATCATGTGATTTAGAGGTTCTAGGAGAATCTCAATTTCAATGGCTTGGTCCTGATATTTTCATGACTCCCTGCATTCTTACTTGGCCAGATGTTCTGAATTGCCTTCCACAGTGTGGTCCCTGGAATCACAGGATGGGAGCTGCAGTTGCAAAAGCTGATGGGGGTCCAAAGCTGACCCAGTATGATGGGGCAGCTGTTACTAAAGCCCTAGTCAATTGTTGCCAGGAAGAGAGAAAGCAGGCCTAACTTTCTTAGATGTGACCTTTCAAAATGCTGAACCACCCAGACTTTCATGGGAAATGCTCCAATTCTCTCAAATGTTTAAAACTAGTCTTTAAAAAGTATGAGTATGCCAAAAAACATACCCCTGTTTGTCTACGGGCCACATTGGGCCACAGCCTGACAGATTGCTTCAATCTCTTCCTAAACTGTTCTATCCCTGTCTGTTTGTGGATGTGCCTCTACCCCATTTCATCAAATCCTTTAACTCTATGGCTGGTCATGTCCACATTGTCAGTTTGAGGACAGAGGCTTAGCACTTGTCCATGATGGTACAGATCAGAACAGGTCCAAGGCTTGGAAAGATTTCCTCCAATCCCCATGCCCCTGTTCTGCCGTGTTATGCCATTATCCTCTGAAACATAGCACCTCTTCAACTAGATAGTCAAAACTCCTAGTGGCCAAATGAATAAGACTAGAGAATAAGAATACTTAAATACTCAGGTTGATACTGTGACTGATGCTATATGAAACCCATCCATCTTCCAGCCATTTAGGAAAAGTCTGGTACTGCCCACGGCTGGTGTCAGTGGCATTGTGAGTGAAGTATGGGGTGGTTTTCAGTGCGGGGATGATGCAATGTGGAAAAAGGGACGGCATGTATAAGAGCCAGGGGATTGAAGTGGCTTGATTCATTAGAATTAGGAACCCATAGCCATCGTTAGCCAGGAAAAATATCAACCTCCCCAGAATGCTCCCTCTTAAGAATCCTAAATAGATTAGAAGGGCAATGAGTTTCTCATCTTGTGAGACAGGAGTTCGAGCTAAATATTTTTCTATCAAAGAGCAGAGTGATGCATCTTGTGCCTACTTTATACCTAGAAATACATATCAAATTTTCCATAACCACTCCCACCCACAATGACAAGAAAACTAATTTCTCCAGCATGTACATTCCCATTGCACTTGGTTATAACATGCATTATGCTGTAACCATATAATCTCAGTGGAAGAGAGTGTATCCTCATCCCCATATCTCTAGTACATAACAGCCACCTAAATGCTGAGTTTAAGACGTTTTAAAATCCCAGCATCTCCAAATGAATAACTATTCATATTATCTGATGCCATCAACTGTTTACACTTAGTATCCTTTTGTAACTGAACTTAATTTCCCAGAAGGTACTAATTTTATTGTATCCAAAGTGGTCAACTTTCCTGTTCATGACATTTAAGGTTTCACTTTTCCTTCAGACTCCTTTGCAGACAAACTGTCAGGATACACACTTGGTAACATAAATGCAAATTAATTTGCAGTTTTGCTTGACTGGGCATTTTTTTCCTCAAAGTCACCCTCCATGAAAAATTCTAACCAGGTGAGTCTGGTGAGAGGATCAAGGCGTGAGCTAAGAGGCAAGTGATTGCTTGGCTTATTTGGGGTCTTCATCTCATGTTGATTTTTAATTATGAAGCCCAAATATTTTCTTACGGGATCCTTTTCTGCCCCTTGGTTATTGACACAGTTGCAAAGTGAAACATGTTTACCTTTTCTAATGGGAGTGGATGGGTAAGTTTATATTACAGTAATACATTCTGAGTGTCAGCTCTTGTAAACTCAGATCCTACTTCTGTCTTATTTCTAACTAAATGTCCTGCATATCCTGATCAATCTTGTTAGATTTTTGATTATACTTTACAAGCTCACTAATAAATCAAGGATATGTCACCTAATCTGGAAAATCTTAGAAATATGTATTAATACTTTGTTATTTAATATCGGGACTGACTCACAGAGGGGCTACATTAGCTTGTCAAGTGCTAAGCTTTCAACGAGGAACAAAAAGTCTTGGCTCCTACCTCAAGAACTTCTATCTTTGAGGGTCACGGCCAAAAACAGGCTGTTACAAAGAGGATGGCAAGGCTGTAGTAGCAACAGGCATGGGGTATTTGGACCCAGAAATTTAACTTCTAGGAATCTATTCCAAGGAAATACTCTAAAATGCAGGCATGATTTAGAGACCGTTCACTAGTGAACATCATTGGCAGACAGAGTTCATGCCAACATGGTTCACACAGTGCATTATTTAGCAGTGGAAAAATTATGGAAACAGTGGGAAAATTAGCACATTTGCTATTATAATAAAAATAATAGAAAGCACAATGTTAGCAATTCAGTGCCAGGGAAAGTTCAAAGCACTTAATCTGAATTAACATATTAACTCTCTCAGAAATCCTGTGAGGGTTATTGCTATACACTGACACCAAAAACTTAAATAATTTGTCTGAGGTTCCTTAACAGGAAGTCATTCGCTAGGCAGTGTGGCTCCAGAGTCGGCCTTATGTTACAGCCATTAGAAATGTTTATATTCTTTATACTGATGGCGGGGGAAGGTTCACGATGTTTCTGTAGAGTTGTATACGTACTACTTAGCCTGAGTTCTCCTAGAAAGCAGAGACCCAGATAAGGGCTTGCCTAGCGTGCAATTTCTTAGAAGTTGTTCCAGGAAAGAGGAATTGGGGGATAGAGATGGGAAAAGCAGGAAAGCTGATGCAAGGATGCATCCTCCAGTTTGTCACCGGACCACCGCAGCCCAGTCCCACTGGGACCTCTGAGGAGCTGTACAGAATGTTCTTCATAATCTACTCACCTGGTTTAATGAATGCTAGAGACTCGAGGAGGGATGAAAAATTACCCATGGAGTATAATGTACACTACTCAAGTGACAGATATACCAAAAGCCCAGACCTTAACACTATACAATATGTACATGTAGAGTGTTCAGAATTCAACTTGTACCTCCTAAATCCCTCAAAAAATAAGGGAAAAAACATTATCCACTTAGTCCCATCTTCTATCCCATTGACTTTTCCCCACTGGTGAGGAGTTACCCATAGGTGTCACCGCCCTCTGGTCCAGGTCAGCACAAGCATGTGCATATGGAGAGTACCCATAAACCTCCTGATCTGAGGTATAGAAGACCTGGGGCAGAAAGTGAGGAACAGGGAAGCCTTTTTTTTTTTTTTTTTTTTCCGCTTTCGGTGAAGAGAAAATAAGGCTGAGCAGACAACAGGGAAGAGCATAAGAGACATCAGACATAGTCCACTCCTTCCACTGGTCATGCCCATCACTACTTCTGCTCCATCTCAGCCTTCAAGACTTGACATCAAACTCCAAGACAGTCCAGGCAGGTGAATGGATAGAGAGCTCCAATCCCCTGCATGTAGTCCCCAGGGCATAGCTGACAATCCACACCTCTCTCCTCCACTACCCATCCTGGGTTTCCCTCATGCTCAGCTTGGACTTAGGCAGGCCTAGGGAGCTTGTCTGGTGGAACTAACCTGATGCTCGTTACCTAAAGACCCAGGCCTGTCTCCTGAGGGAATTGGTGTCTCTTCCAGGTGCTGTGGGTTTCACTATTGGGGCAGATGACTTTTGATGGAAGGGAAGGGTCTTCACTTATATGGTAGGTGTGAAAACTGGGGACTTGGGATGTGGTTTAAGCAAGAGAGATCCTTTTCTTATCCTTCGGGGACCCCACAGAAGTACAGCATATGTTTCCTGTGTCTCGCCCACGTTCCTGAACCTTGTAATGAACCTCGGCACACTCCTAGCTGCCCAGTTCCATATCTTGGGGCCATTGTCACTTCACTCTTACCAGGCTTTGGCTGCTAATGTTGGCCTTCTCAGATTCCATCACAGGCATGGAATTGCCAAGAGCAGGGCCAGTGGGCCCTAGTTTGTGTCCCACAACAATGGGGATAGGTGAGTTGAAGGGCTGTGAACACTACTGAATTGTACTCTTAACAATAGTTAAAATGATGTAGTTTGTGACACATATCTTACCACAATAAAAGATATTAAAATATATAAAAGGTAGCTGACACACTGTTCATATGAAATTTAGGGTGTTTTTGGCTTTACGTTTATACAATTGCCTCTTATGTGCACACAAACATACTATCTGGTTACCTCTTAGGCATGAGGGATTTTCATCTTCTTCCTTATGCTCCCATATATATTCCAAACTTTCTCTAGTGTTTCTGCAATGAGAATAATTAGCTTTTAAAACTTTCAAATCCTCCAAAGGGAAACATTAGGTATTAAGAAATGGCATCTGGCCTTCTGAAACTAAAAGATGTTTATAGTGTTCCAATTAACCTTTCCTTTCCATGCTGATATTTTGAGAATAGTTGAAAAGTAAGGAAGGAAATTAGTCTGTGTATCCTAACTGTAGGAGATTCAGACTATGCCCCTGCCAGTCTTTTCCAACACCCTACTTTCTGGCCAGTGCAGCCCTATGGAGGGCTCGCTACATTGCCATGATCTTTGGACCTTCACCACCTCTATGGTTTCTGCTGTTGCTACAAACAGGCTTTCAGAGACCATTAGGAACAGAGCCAGTGGCTCCTAATCCCTTGTGTCCCTTCAGTGCTTGCCCTGTCTGCACCTACCTTAAGCCCGCATCACTGCCTCTGCCCTGCCATCTTCTTGCCTTCTGCCCTGGGGTTTTTGTGTCACAACTGAGGTATGAACTGAGCCAGCATCCTCAGTTGAACAAACTAGAAGCATACCCCACAGGGCCATCTCTGACCAATGGGAGGGAGAGATGAACAAACTTTCCTAGACTGGTGACACAGCAGCTTCATACAGCATCACTAAAGATGCCCAGCAAGACAAGATAATCAGCTTGTTGCTAAGCTGTGATAACTCAGGATGCGTGGTTATGCTGATTCTCCTTTTGTCTCAATCCTGCTCCCCCTGGAATTTTATTCCCCAGCAAACTATTAGCACAAAAGCTTTAGACTCGGGCTAGGGGTCTAAAGTTTGTAGGAGAACTGGGTCTAAAACTTTACCCATGTTATCTTTCAGGCTCGGTAGGTAACTTTAAGCAAATTGGACCTGAGTCATTTCTTATGTGAAATGAAGCTAATAGCTTAAAGATTGAATGAGATTGTTGTACACAGTAAGAGTTGAGTGTTTAATGTAAAAAGCTCCCAGCACATTTCCTGATGGAAATGGTACTCAACAAAAACTACTCACTTTCATATTTTGCCCTTGGGTATCTTTGTTTTCCCTGCGTGTGTGGCTGATAACTTGTAACATAAGAGGAGAGACCTAGGTGAATCAAAGTGATAACTGAGTAGAGAAGAGTAGGGTATTGGTGACTTCATGTGACTCAGCTTCATATGACCTAGGGAAGCAACCACATCACCCACTACAAAATGCACTTGACCCTGTGAATCCAGGCCCTGTTATGCAGAAGTCAGTCCACTGGTTTTTCTTGGGGGGAAGTAAGCTGTGTCAGCACTTCACTTTGTTTTTCTTTACAGGGCCAAGACAAAGGGATTTCCTTTCTCATCAGTGGTGTTTCCCACGTGTATTCAAGTCACCTTGGCTAACCTTCCCAATTCCAAATAGGCTTATCCAGTAAGGCTCTATGTGTTAAAGGTTTAGACTTGTGTGTTACATCATAGTGAGGGTTCTTATTATAGTAGGGAGAACATGAGTTTTGAAGTCAGATCTGGGTGTGAATTGGCTTACTGCTTGCAGGGAGTTAGCTATGCTCCCTGCAAATGGTTGCAGGTCCCTCAGGCAGGGGTCATCACAAAGGATGAAAAAAATAGTAGGAAACAGAAATAAAAAATAATACGCAGAGCCAAAGACATAGTTTATGAAGTAAAGATTTATGAAGATAAAGGAGGGTGCCCAGAAGGTTACATCTCTTCCTGCGGAAATGCAACATCGACTAAAGTTTTACGAAGGTACTTATAGGGCAGATACAGGTTCTCAGTTGCCAAGGGTAATGGGATTTACATAATGATAGATAGCTTGGTTCAGGGTCAAAAGCCTTCTAAAAGGCTACACAGATCATTCAACTAACTCTACCTAGGTAAACAATGAGTTATAAAATCTCCTTAGGGTAAACTTCTAGGTTTATGATACTGCTATTACTTTAGCAAAAACGGACATTGTGGCTCGGGTTATTGTGTGTTAGAGATTTCAGAAATCAAGATGAGCTGTGCCTTATGTTGTTTACTTAAACCACATGGTTCCGTCCAGACCCAGCTCAGGCAGCATATCTTATGATCAGCTCTTAGCATATCTATTTGATCAGCTCTCAGCATATCTATTTTATCAGCTCTCCTCCCCAGCGGTCTGTCTTTGTTGATCAGCTCTGGCAACCCTTGGCTCTAGGCAAGCCCCGCTTTGTCTTTCAAAACAGATGAGAGCCATTAAACCCAGATTACAGCCTCGCCTTGCTATGCAACTGCTACTGACCATTGAGATGCCCTCCTGAGGCAAGGCAGCTTTTGATATGCGAACTAACACGTTTACATTTTCCTTTAGGGCAAAGCCTTCCTTGACTTCTGAAATCATATCTGTCTCAAAAAATACAAGTGGCATTTCTATAAATCAGTATTTCTTAGGCTCAACTGCTTAGCTATGTCACTTGGACAAGCCACTTAGTCTGTCAAGTGAATATGAGAAAGGTTAATACCGGCAACTTAAAAGCTGTTGAAAGAAGAGTTTTTACTTGACAAATGTTTAGGCAATATGAAATAAATCCTTAGGAAATGTTTTCTAGTCTTTTGAATCATGAAATGGTTGGCATTACTATTAGCAACCATATTTTGACTTGATTTAATCCTAACATCTAGTCACTACTTTCTTCTGTCCAAATGAAATCATACAACATAGCTTTTGCTTGCCCTTTCAGATACAGTCTCCAGACTTCCTATTTCGTTCTCTGCCCAAGGATATCTGGGTGAGTTCGGCCAATGGGGCAGCAGATAGGAGAAAAAGGAGAGAGAGTTCAGGGTACCTACTCTCTCTGTGAAGTTGCCTCAGGGTTACTGTATCCCTCTTCTCTGCACAATCTCCTTAAAACTTCCAGGAACCCCACTCCCTCACCTTCATTCTTCAGTCCAAGGGTGATCAGGATCCAGCTGACCGAAGCTGCAGTGTATACCTTATGGTTCCTTACTGCTGCATCCCTAATAGTCTCTTGAAAATCAACTTTTTATTTGCAAATCATAAACTTATTCTAATCAAAATGTCATCTATTGTGACATTGATACATAGAATATGTGTCATGTTATTTCACCTATTCTCATGTTGTCTATGTAGAGTATTTGTGGGGGTTCTGTTATCCTTTAACTGAAGAGGGAACCACTATGAGCAGCTGGATAACTTCCATGAGAATACCTGGGTAGTCAGTGGTGGTGATGGGACCTGATAAGCAGCTTTAATAATACTTGAGGCTGCTACTGCCACCACTCTTTACCAGCATTGGTAATAACAGAATAGATTCATGTTACACATGTAACACTGATGTGACAGCCTCTAGACAGGCAACTGGGATCAAATCTGGGGAGGAGTCCTGCAGTCAACCTGAGGGACAAGACCCTGCAGGTTGCTAAGCAAGGCAGGGAGAAACAGGATACAGATCTAGACAGCCTGATGCCCAGAAATTCAGCAATGACATGAGGAGAGGGATATGCTTTGATTCCAGAACATAGTATACTTTTCTCACTGGCCTGATCTATTCCATCACTTCTTACTAACACCATCCTTCTAGTCAACCCTACAAACCCACATACCCACAACCTAAAGGTAACTGCAGGGGGTGTTCATACCATTGTGGTAATTATCCCAGAGGCCCTTTGTTTTATCGCATTGTATTTACAATTCCATCTGAAATTTATAATCTTGAACTTAACAGGTGGGATAGGGGCATTCAGGTGGATGCCTCTGAAGATTTTGGTTCCCTGACCCCTTATAACCTTCTGAGCTTGCAGATATGGCCCTCTGCTGCTTAAGAACTAGCACCCATCTCCTCACCAAATATAAACTGCTGTAAGACATTGCAGAGGCTTCGTGACCCAACTGTACTACTTCTCTCTTCCTGGTTACTGAGCCTATGGTTAGATTTAACTATAGAACACCCTACCTGGAGACACGGATAGGAAGTATACTCCTAGCTAATGTATACTTACAGGAGGTATGAGAATATACAAGGAATTGGCTTCTGATGTGCTTGATCAAGGAGGCTGAATAAGAGTGCAATGCACACTGTCTGGGGAATGGGCACGCTTGGAGCTCTGACTTGGGGGGATGGGCGGTACATGGGCAACGTATGTAACCTGAACTTTTGTACCCCCATGATAAGCTGAAATTAAAAAAAAAAAAAAAAAGCTTACTGATTTTTGGAGTAATCTCCCAAGATATAGGATTTAATACCATACCAAGGATCTCAGGAAATGGTATGAACCTACTATTATGATGGCTTCTACCATCATGGAAGTCATAGCTCATGCTCAGCAAAGCTAAAACAAAAATTGCTGTAGTAAACAGTATAAGATATTAAAAAGCTTGGTAAAATGGACTTGCTGAAAGTTACATAAGCTACATGACTAGAAGACATATCATAGTTGTATTCCACAGGAAGATAACGAGGGCACGTCACTTACAAAGATCATAGATGTGCTGGTGAGTGGGACACCAGTGTCACTGTAACAGTCAATGGGGGCTCTCACCTGTCAGCCACATGGCATGGCAACAATGTACATCCACTGATCTTCCCAGGGCTATGTTAATTTTGTCTTATCAGAGTTTGAAGCAATCTAGACCCATCTGTATACCCTGCAGAACATCACAATCTCTACTGCATCAATGAAATTCTGACTGAGCCAGGTGAGCAAGAGTTAGCACTGGCAGCCTTGGTGTATGGCATGTATACTTCAGGATAATCCAGAGGCTTGCCATAGTCGCAAAATTTTTTAGAAGTCTTAAAGGTATTCTGGAATTTCTCTAAAATGGAAAAAAAAATTGTTGCCACTTGCATCTCCTGCTATAAAAAAGGAAGCACAATGCATGAGGGCCTCTTTTGAGATCTGGAGGAAGATTTTCACGTACTGGGGAACTACTCTGGCTTTATGTACCAGGTGTTGTGAAAGTCTGACAGTTCTGACCAGACCCAGAACAGAAAAGGGACCTGATGCTTGTCCAGGCCATAATGCAATGAGCCCTGTTGCTTGGGCCATATGATCTGGCAGACCCTTCGATATCGGAAGTATCTACTAGAAAAACATGCATGTGGGATTTGTGGCAAGTTGTGGGAGACAATCACAGCACAGGCCTCCGGGGTTTTTAAGCAAGGCTATGACACTTCTAATGGATAACTTATATACCTTGTTACTTAATTTAGCACTTATTTTAAAGGAATTTACATAAGGTATTGAACATAATAGTTCCTCATAGGTATTGTTGCTTCATTACTTCCCTACTTGTATAGTAATCCCTTCTAGAACTTGTTGGGAGTTGACAATTAACCTCCCTGGCCTATGGTTTCCAAAACTCTACCTTTTATTCTTTTCTGAAAGTTAAGGCATATTTTCAGCTCTTGTATCTCATTCCTTTTCTATGATTAATAAAAAGTATTTCCACATCAAACATTAGAAATAGTTTAATTCTAATTTATAATTAGTTCATCTTATAGTGTCTTTTCACCTAACTTTATGTCCTCAAATATTTCAAAAATTGTTCTTTGATAGAAAAAGTAGATATTTGGTGGTGGTGGTGGTGGTGGTGGTGGTACTTTCATCATCTTTCAAACTCCATCCTACCACCACTACCGAATTGTGGCTATGGTATAATGTTCCCACAACTACCTATCATGAGCTGAACAGATCCACCAAGTCATAAGGCCAGATGGGCCCAAAAACACTCCATCAAAAGGTAAAAATGGTACATTAAAGATCAAACATGGGAAGAACCAGAAAGTCCAAGCAAGCTAATGAGCTGGCAGTTCAGACTCACCACTTACGCAAGCAGCATCTTCCCATCAGTTTATGCCTGTGACCATGGCTTTGGCTGTGTAAAGCTGGACACAGTGAAGGGGAAATACTGAGTCAGTATTTATATGTATGATTCTGGAGCTTGGAGAAGTTTTTCAGATACTCAAGTCTTGTTCTTAACTATTAGCAAGTGCCCCACAACAAACATTCTTAAGTTGACTTCTGTCCACATTAGTACTCTTAGGGTCACCAAATGCCAAGGTGGCTAATATTAGTCAAGACGTCACTGCCTTGAGTTTCGTCCTTCAGCTATGATGCAATGGCTCCTGACTAGGATATGATCTACAACCACTGACCCTTGGCAATTGGCCTTAGTTTCACCTCCCTGGTTAATCCCTTTGCCTCACATGTAATATTTGTAGTTCATCCACCTCTTTCCTGGCTCTGACCTCTGGCTTCTTGTCTTCGCCCTCAAGTTAATGTACTGCTTGGTTCTCATTATGGAACCACTGGGCCACAGCCTCTTTCAAAGACTGAAAAGGGTTAAGTGTGTTAGTGTGTTTTCATTGCCAATGGTTCCAATAAATGAAGAGTAATTGAATATCTCTTGAAATATATAGACGTTTATCTTCATGTTTGTATACATAAAAACAGGCATACACAGGGCTGCTTTAGGAAAGTGCTGTGAGTAGTAAAAACAAACATCAGATACCCTATTGTAAGGGAAAAAACCAGTCGGAACTGAATCCAGAGGTCGGGAGCGGGGGGAGTAGTAGCACAGAGAAGATAGACAACAAATAGGGGTGTTCTAAAGATGATGCAACCATTACATTTGGGCAGAAGTAGAGGTGGTAGATTAAAATCAATCAAAAATCTCTGGTTCTAGTACATGAAGGCCATTATAAGAAACCTGATATAGGAAACAGTGGCTGGTCTGGCCAGGGTCCTCGTAATGACATGTATGTTCATACACAGCCCCCAGTAAGGAGAAGGGATAGTCTCCTTCACCTCACTTATAATCTCATTCCAGGACCGTTTGCCTCAACCCCCCTTGTGTCCAGCTTCATTTGCTCAGCATGATTGTCTCCCATGTACCAGTCACTGTTCTGGGTGCTGGGGATAAGAGTGGATATGATAGAAAGTTGATGCCCTCAAGTTTAGTGGAGAAGTCACAAGTGAACAGATGTGTAAACAAAAAGATTTATAATAAGTGCTATGAAGGAAGCAAACAAGGATCTGAGACAAAATTGGTGGGGTGAGTAATGAGAGCTGTCTGAGGAGGTCCTTACCCTGGAGATCAGATCCAGATCTGGTCATTTAGTCCCATGCTCTGCTAACCAATAAGTAGAGCTCCCTGATCCAATCTGGGCTTGAATCCAGGCATTTTAAACCTCTGTTGAGGAGTGACTTTGACCCTACCATCAGAAAGAATTGACCTTCAAATAAACTTTTGAATTGGTTGTAAATTTCAGTCCCTTGTCTTCTGAGAATGAAGGTGAAATGAAAGAATAAAGGTCCCTCTTATTCTTGACTTATAAATGTCTAACCCTGGCCTTAAAATGAATCTCCACTGCACCTGCCTCTGTGATAGTGGCTGGTGCAGAAAAACTAGCTAAGAGCTGATAGCAGGAGCCAGGCAGTGCCTGGAATCCCAACAATCCACACACCCTCTTCTCTAGCCATGTGTCTGACCCTCTGGACATCTCCAACTCAAACGCGGTGTGCCCCGAGCCCAATTTATCTTTATCCCTGGTGTTTACCATTCCTCCCTTAATTGGTTTTTCCTATTGTTTCTCTACGAAAATAGCAACTCCTATTTTTATTTCAGGATGTTATGAGGGTACAAACATTTTGGTTACATTTTATGACTTTGCCTCACCCAAGTGAAGATTAGAGGCATGCCCTTCCCCTCTACAATGCTCATTGCGTCCATTAGTTGTGAGTTTAACCCCTTACCCCCCTAATCCCTGGAGAACATTACTACTGTGTAAGCCACCATAGTGATCAGTTAGTACCAATTTGGTGGTGCTTATTCTCCCGTTCTTGTGATACCTCACTTCGGAGGATGAGCTCAAGCTCTATCCAGGAAAATGTAAGAGGTTCTAGATCACTGTCATTTCTTGTAATTGAGTAATATTCCATTGTATACATATACCAAATCTTAATAATTCATTCATGAGTTGACAGAAACTAGGGTTGTTTCCACATCTTTGCAATAGTGAATTATGCTGCCATAAACATTCGGGTGCAGACGTCTTTATTATAGAATGTCTTTTGCTCTTTGGGGTAGATGCCTAATAATGCTATTGCTGGATCAAATGGTATTTCTATTTTTAGCTCTTTGAGGTATCTCAATTCTTTTCCACAGAGGTTGTACTAATTTGCAGTCCCACCAGCAGTGTAAGAGTGTTCCTGTCTTTCTACATCCTCTCCAGCATTTGTTTTGGGATTTTTTTGATAGAGGCCAGTCTCGCTGGGGTTAAGTGACATCTCATTGTGGTTTTGATTTGTATTTATCTAATGATTAAAGATGTTGAACATTTTTCTGTTTTCTGGCCATTCTGTCTTTTGAAAAGTTTCTATTCATGTCCTTTGCCCAGTTATTGATGGGGTTGTTTGATTTTTTTTTTTTTTTTTTTTTTTAAGTTCTAGATAGATTCTTGTTACCAGCCCTTTATCGAATCTGTAGAGAGCAAATATTTTCTCCCATTCTGTAGGCTGTCTATTCGTTCTAATGATAGTTTTCTTGGCTGTTCAGGTCCCATTTATTTATTTTTGTTGCTGCTGTGATTACTTTGGGGGTCTTATTCAAAAATTCTTTGCCTAGGCTGATGTCTAAAAGGGTCTTCCCAACATTGTCTAGGATTCTTAAGGTTTCATGCCTTAGGTTTAAGTCTGTTATCCATCTTGAATTGATTTTTGTAGGAGGTGAGAGATGGGGATCCAGTTTCAATATTCTACGTGTAGCTATCCAGTTTTCCCAGCACCATTTATTGAAAAGAGATTCTTTTCCCCGGTGTCTATTTTTGTCTGTTTTGTCAAAGATTAGATTACCATATATGGATGGTTTCATCTCTGGATTCTCAGTCCCGTTCCAAAAGTCTATCTCTGTTCTTGTGCCAGTACCATACTGTTTTAGTTACTATAACTTTGTAGTATAGCTTGAAGTCTGATAGACTGATAACCTCCCAGTTTGTTCTTTTTACCTGAGGTTACTTTGGCTATATGAAATCTTCTGATTCCATACAAAGTGTAGAATTACTTTTTCTAGATCTGTAAAGAATGATGATGGTACTTTGAATAGGGATTGTGTTAATTCTGTAGATCACTTTAGGTAGTATGGACATCTTAATGATGTTGATTCTACCAATCCATAGGCAAGGTAGATTTTTTTCCCATCTGTTTACATCTTCTACAATTTCTTTTCTTAATGTTTCGTAGTTCTCCCTGTATATGTCTCTCACCTCTTTCGTTAAATATATTCCTAGATATTTAATTTTCTTTGAGGCTATTGTAAAAGGTATTGCATTTTTTATTTGAATTTCGGCTTGACTGTTGTTGGTGTATATGAATGCCTCTGGTTTGTGTGTATTGATTTTGTATCCTGAGACTTTACTGAATTCATTTATCAATCCAGGAGTCTTTGTTGAATCCTTGGGGTTTTTCTAGATATAATACCATATCATCAGCAAAGAGTGAAAGTTTGATCTCATCTGCCTCCATTTGGATGCCCTTAATTCCGATCTCTTGTCTGATTGCTCTGGCAAGGACTTCCAGCACTATGTTCGATAGAAGTGGAGATAGTGGGCAACCTTATCTGGTTTTGGTTCTAAGTGGGTGTGGTTTCAATTTTTCCCCATTCAGTATTGGCTGTGGGTTTATCATAAATGGCCTTGATAATTTTAAGGTATGACCCATCTATGCCTATTTTAAGAGTTTTTATCATAAAGGTGTGCTGGACTTCGTAAAAAGCTTTTTTGAAAATAGCAACTCTATTTGTAAGTCAAAAACTTTAGTCACATTGGACTTTTCCTTTCCCTTATCCCCAACTACATTCAAGTCAATTCTCTATTACCAATTCCCTATTCTCCCATTGCTCCTGCCAGGACATTCATCCAGACTGTTGTAATCTAATGCCTAAATGACTCGAGATGCTCCAGGATGGCTTCCTGTCTATGTCACTGGTCCAGGGTTAAGCCTGACAAGCAATATGGAGATGTGGAGGAATGTTAAAGAACCTCCTAAGAAAGGTGATCATGGCCCACGTCCCTGCTTAACTCATCTAGTCTTATCTTCCATCAAGTGCCTCTTCCATACCTGCACTCCACATGCTGTCATATTCTACACCTCTGCACATGATCTATATAAGATGCCCTCAATCCACCTCTACCCCTATTTCTTTATCTTGGGTCTCCTTTCAAGTGTTGGGTTTCGTTTTTTGGTTTTTTGTTTGTTTGTTTGTTTGTTTGTTTGTTTGTTTGTTTGAAAGGGATAAGAGGCTTTATTGGAGCACTCCTGAGTGAGGGCGTAACAGGTCCCAAGAGAGGGGCCTGGGTGAGGCTCTCAGGTCCCAGGTGAGAGGGGCCTGAGAAGTCGCCTCAAGTGTTATTTCTGAGACTCTTCCTGAGTCCCCTTAATGAAGAGATCCTCTTCACCCAGGTCTCCTTGATCCACTATAGGATTTATCGAAGCACTCTAATAACTGGCTTACATATTTTAAAAGGTCGGGGTCATACATACTTAACCGTATATTTCAATTGCATTAGTTTATGTCCAACTAATGTATGATATAGGGATATAACAGGAACTTAAACTGGGTCACTGACTCTAACCTAAGTACTCTTCCCCTGGCTTCTATTCTTAGGCTCAGTTCCTGAAACCATATCCTACAAATCTGTATATATTGTTTATGATATCAGGACTCTTTATTTTTATTGAAACACCAATATGAGAGTCTCTTTCATGCCCTTTGTAATCCCATGCACTCATAACAGATACCAAAAGATACTCAGAACCAGTCCCAGGACTCTTGGACTCTAGGGAAGATCAAGAGCATAAGAAAGGCTAAGGATGTAGAAAAGGGTTTGTGAAGAGGACAGTCTCTATCTGGGAGCATCTACTTCCATCCAAGAGAGGACCAGGGTCGGGGTGGGGGGCATACTAATTTTGTCACATCCAGCCTAATGTCAAGGGAGCTTCTGTGGGATCATTGAAAATATTTAACAATCCTTCCCAGAGTTTGGGAGGTGTTAAGACTCATGCAGGACTCTTTCCTAAGAAAGCTAAAGCTGCCTGTGGCTGCAGGACAGGACTGCTCTGTGGCCAGTCTGTACCCCAGACTCTGTTGCAACTGGAGATGTGAGAATGTTTCCAGGGGCCAGAAACAGGAGGGAGTTGAGGGCTCAGGAGTGTTTGAAACCTGCCTGAGAGTCTCTGCCAGAGGTTTAGGGGACTCGAGAGCAAGGATCTGGAACCCAGAGCTGAGGGAGAGGCCCAGCAGCCAGCTGAAGAGGATGTGCCTGGTCCACGTCATGGGAATTGGAGTCTCAGGTGGTGCCTGGCAAGATGCTTCAAAGTCCCATGGACAACCCATGAGAAAAGTCCACTCCAAACATCTGCCATGATGAGGGTGTGAGGCCAGCTCCAGTAGGAACTTCCCTGTGACCCTACCACCCTCCCTCGCTTTCTGAGCCTTCCACACAAGCAGGCCCACCCTGAAGCAGGGGAAAAAACTCACTCTAAAGTTTGGAGTTAGGATTAAATATCTTAGATATTCTGACTTCTGAATTAAACCTGTTTTAAACTAAAGTGACCATGGGAATAATACTTAAGAGTGACTGGAAAGGTACCTAGATGGAAACTCCAACAGATCTATGACAAGGAAAAGAATATCCCCACTGATCACATCATAAAGGGTTAATGAGAGGGAAAAACAAAGTTTTACTGTGGCTCAGACATAAGTTACTCATTCACTTTCTGAAAAGCTATGGCTTTCATCAGATTTCTAAAGGGATCTGTGACGAGAGAAAGGGTTATCTATCCAACCTTTCTGTACTTTATAGATCAGGGAAATGATCTGGAGCATGTTTATGTGTACTAGAAGACCTGAATAAATGTCTTCTGATCCCAGCCTAGGGTTCTCAGACCAAAGCCTTAGGGTTTTAAACATCAAGTGTAAACACACAACTCTGCATCTAAGAAGATCATATTTTATGTACTTTCACGTTGCTCTCCTAATGAGCAATTCCAGGCGGCAGACTGAGTGGAAGCATAGGGGAAAGGAAGGGTCTGGGTCTGGCTTTCTCCTAGCAAAGCACACAAGGATCATATGTCTCCATAATGAGACTCCAGTAGTTTCTAAGCCACGGCCTCACTCACTGCTAACCACATCTGTCTGTACACTTGATGGACTGCAGACTTCATTTGTCCAAGAGACCTTGATTGCCCCCGACAGGGCCAGAAACCAACCCCCAAGTGCCTCCAGCTCAGGGAGGCAGGGGTGTCCTGACGGTTGGCCAACTTACGGGGGTTGTGTCCTGTGCTTCAGTGGCCTTGCTCATGCTGGGGATAGAATCAGTTTGTGGGTGCATTTCTTTTTAAAAGGAGAAGTTTAAGGTCTCTGGTAACCACTCTACTCTTGGTGATACAAGGGGGGAAGATTATGCTGAAGTGGGGTAGAAACTTGGCTCCGTAGATGGCTCTTCCACTCACTGGAAGAGGGGTAATGGTAGCAGAAAGTTTCATGACCACTTTCTTTAAACAGATGAGACTTTCATCTAGAACAATAGGATAGTTTTCATCTCCTCTTGCTCATTTATAGCACATTCTCCAATTCCCATACCAACTTCTAGCCACCTTTCTTAATTTTGTTAGAGAATGACTTGTATCCCCTGGTGATCCATAAACTTCTTAAAAATAGTTCATGGATATAAAGATGAATAAGACCATCACAGCAACTGGCTTGTAAGTAACCCAGTCAATATTTGCTGAATGTATTCTTTCCTGTGCATAAATGAGCACTATATAGACACCACGCTACAGATACAAAGACTGAAACATAATTGCTAACTTCTAGAAGCTCCAAACTCTGGGGAGGGCAGACGAGTAAACAGATGAGTATAAGGCATGGCATGAGTACATGGTGCCGCGGAAGCATGGCCAAAGTGTACCCAACCGGATCGGGTGGACAGGGCAGCTTCCATGGGAAGGGGTGATATGTGAACGGATGCCTAAGGGGGAAGAGTGATAGTGAGCTAGGCCAACTGCAGGAAGGAAAGGGCCATCTAGAAAGAGCACGAGCCAGGATTCATCTTAAAGAGAAAGAGGCAGGTGTTCAGTGAGACTGGAGCACAGGATGAGTTAGGAAGGGGAGAGGCTGGAGAAGACAGAGACCCAATCATGAGGAAGGAGTATTCTGGATGATGGGGGGCTTTGGTTTGTATTCTGGTGTGCAAGTCCACCTGCTTCTCTTCCTCTAGCGTAGGAGTTGGAAGCCTGGGAGCACCATCTCCTAAACTCCCTTGCCTCCAGAGCTCTGCATCAATAAGGCACTCTGATGAGAATTGGCAGGTAGAAATGAGGCAAAGGTCTAATCTCCAGCAGTGATAGTGGTTATGAGGGTTTCAGCAGATGAGGTTTTGCAGGAGACTTTGGGTTCCCGTGCTAGGTCACAATTCCCCTGGAGGCTGTGGAAGAATTGTGCAGCCGGCCAAGCTTGGGTTAGAGGCAGGAAGGATGGTAAGGAGGCAACTGTAGTCAAAGCAATGATGGGGGGAGGAAACCGTGAACTAATTAATGACTGTTGTGAGAAAGCAGAAAGGGCAGGTACAAGGTACAAATTAGCTAATTTTATTCTACAAATAGTCTTATCAGACACAAATAATCTTGCTCTTACTAATGCAATGCTATGTCTAGACAACTGGGGAGCTGGCCTTGAATTATTTCCCTCACATCTAAGTCAGGGAAAGATTCTAGAACAGTATTAGAGAAAATGAAATCCATTTCCTTGGTTCTTGAGGAATGAGTATGGTTTAGATGATTCCCTCTGTCCTTCCCCTTCCACGTTTAGCACCTACTGTGTACCTTCCATGTCCTAGACTCTGCTGTATTCTTCCAGGTGTTATGAAAGTATCACCGTAACCTTCAAAGTGTAGGTATTTTCAGTCACCTTACAAGAAAAGTGTACCATTAAATAACTTGCCCCAAGTTACCCAGTTAGGAAATAAAACAGTCTCCTGTCTCCAAAGCCAAGTACATGGTATTTGTACTCTTCATGTTTCCTCCAAGTATGGAGTGTCACAGGAATGTTGAGGTCTATTCTGGTTGTACCAAGTAGATTAGCTGGGGTGGATTGGAAGTAGGTGGAGAGGCTTGTTGAAGGGGGGTGTCTCAATGTGCCTGCAGAGTAATTGCACTGTCCCTGCAGCAAAACTATCTACTTTCCCACGGCAACTGTGCCCTGTTACATCTGAAGTTTCACACTTAGAAATTTGTTTCTTTGGGATATTTGTTTACATAGTATTTACAAAAATACTACAAAGGCCAATAGAAAAATGTGCACAGATCACAGATCGTTCCCATGGCCAAGCCCAACCAGAGCCAGAGGACAAAAGAGAGGCATGGATGTGGTCCACACACATCATCCTGCAGGACACAGAGCAGGGAGGAAACAGGTGGAGACTGGACTCGGAAGAGTAAATGGGTGATACCCAGCATAGTTCCCTCAGTCCTGCAGATTCCTCTGAAAGAGTCCCTTCACCGAACTTATCACTGTGTATGTGCTGGGACGGGACAAATACACCTATAAACTGTTTTTCATGAAATGAGAATGTCCTGAACCTACTTCTATGTATCTTCTAAAGTTTATTGTGATGAAAGACACATAAAATTTACCATCTTAACCATTTCAAGTATACAGTTCAGGGGAATTAAGTATACTTGCATCACCACCATTTATCCACTCTTCTCTTGCAAAACTGAAACTAATACCTGTTAAACTCCCCATTCTCCTTCCCTCAAGCCCTTAGCATTCCACCATTCTACTTTCTGAGTTTGACTAGCTACCTCACAAGTGGAATCATACAAAATATTTATCCTTTTGTGACTGGCTTATTTCACTCATATTGTCTTCCTGGCACATCCATGTTGTAGCATGGGTCAATTTCCTTTTCAAGGCTGAATAGTGTATTACTCCATACGTAAATAATTTCTTTATCCATTCAACCATCAGTTGATACTTCATGGCTATTATGAATACTGCTATGAACATGGGTATATAAGTGAGACCCTGCTTTCAATTTTGGGGGGGTGTATACCTAGGAATAGAATACTGGATCATACATTGTTTTTAATTTATTGAGGAACATCCATACTATTTTCTATAGTGGCTGCACATTTACATTCCCATTGTGACAGTCACAGGGTTGCAATGTTTCTATATCCTTACCAACATTTTCTGTTTCTTTCATAGTCAATCTAATGGGTGTGGAACAGTATCTCATTCTAATCTTTGATTTGTATTTCCCTATTAGTGATGAGCATCTCCATGTTTATTGGACATCTGTCTATCTTTGGGGAAATGTTTATTCAGGTCCTTTGTCCATTTTTAAACGGGTTTTTGTTGATGTAGGAGCTCTTGTATATTCTGGATATTAGCCCTTATCAGATATAATTTGCAAATATATTGTCCCATTCTATGGGCTAATTTTCTTTAAGTCCAGACATCTTAAATTTTGATGTAATCCAAGTTATCTACTTCACCATTTTTTGCCTGTGTTTTTGGTGTCACATCCCAGAAATCATTACCAAATCCAATGTCATGAAACTTCTGTTTTCTAAGAGTGTTACAATTTTCTTATGTTTAGGTCTCTGAGCCATTTTGGGTTAACTTCTGTGTATTGTATAAGATGAGGGTCTAAATTCATTCTTTGTGATGATACCCAGTGTTCCTTTCACTATTGATTTCTACTTTCATACTTCTGACTGAAATCGTACAAAGTATCTCTTCCATTCTTAAACTTAGGCCACAAAACAAGTCTTAACTTATAGTCTATCTTGGGGAATAAGAATGTTCCACGTGCAGTTGAGAGAAATGTACTTGGCTCTTTCGTTGGATGGAACATTATATGTTAAGACTGATTGGTCTATTATACTGTTCAAGCCTTCTATTTGTTGACCTTCTATATGGTTCTGTCCATTATTGAAGTTGAGGTATTGAAGACTCCTATTATAATTGTAGAGCTACCTATCTTCCCTTCAATTCTGTGAATGCTTGCTTCATATATTTTGGCATTCTGATGTTTGGTACACACGTTAACAACTGTTTATATCTTCTTGGTGAATTGACCCTTTTATCATTATATAATATCTGTATTTGTCTCTTATAACAGTTTTGACTAAAGTCTATCTTGTCTGATATTAGTATTGCCAATTTTGCCCTCTTGGTTACTATTTGCATAGAATATATCTTTCTGTTCTTCTACTTTCAGCCTATGTTTGTGTATCCTAAAGAGAATTTATTGTAGACAGCAACTACTTCATACTAGCCTTTTTAAAAAATCCAATCTACCAATTCATATCTTTTGATCAGAGAATTTAATCCATGTATGTTTAAAGTAATTAGTAGGGAAGGACTTACTATTACCATTTCAGTATTTTTCTTATAGCTCTTTTTCATCCCTCATTTCCTCCCTTACTGCTTGCCTTTGTGTTGACTTTTTTTCTGTAGTAATGTTTTGATTCCCTAATTTTCTTCTATGTTCTAAATATTTTCATTGTGGTTACCATGGGAATTACATTCTAAAGTTATACTAACATAGTTAAAACTGAAACCAGCTTAACTTTAATCACATACAAAAACTCCTTTACCATTCCGCCCTCCCTGCTTCGTGGTGTTGTCACAAGTTGCATCTTTATATTTTACATTCATTAACATAAGATTAACATTTGTACTTTTGACTTCTAAATTCCATAAAACTAAGTTATGAACCAAAATTTCAACAATGCATTTGTCCATGTATTTCCCTTTGCTGAACTTCATATTTTCATATGGCATCAAGATACTGTTGAAGGTCTTTTCCTTTGCAACTTAAAGGGACTCCCTTTAGCATTTCTTGCAAGGCAGATCTAGTGGTAATGGATTTTCTCATCTGCTTGATGTCTTTCCATAAGACCCTTGAGCTTGATTCCTCATTTTTTCCTTGCTCCTCAGACTTGATAATCCCAAATGACCTGTCTTCAAGTTCACATATTTTTTTTTTCTTCTGCCTATCTGCTATTGAACTTCTCTAATACTTCTTGATTCAGCTACTGTATTTTTCAGTCCCAGGATTTGTTCTTTTTTATAGTTTTGATCTTTGTAGATAGTCTCATTTTGTTTATAGGGTTTTTTTTTAGTTCTGTGTCTTTCTTGAGCATATTTAAGAGTTATTTTAAAGTCTTTGTCAAATAAGTTTAAACCTTGTTTTTCATGGGGTCAGTTTCTGAAGATATTTCCTTCAAAAAGTCTGTTTCCTGTTTCTTCATATCCATTGTGATCTTCTGTTGAAAATCGGGCATTTGAAAGGAAAACCACCTTCCCAGTATTTGCAGACTAGCTCTGTGTAAGAGATCTTCACTAGTCAGCCTAGACTTAAGCCTAGGGCTTAAGGTCTTAGGACTTTCCTGGACATGCATCTTGCTTAGACCTATGCATATGCTTTTCTATAGTTCTTCACATACATGGCTATATTTAATTGTATTAATTTCCCTAATGAATCTTCCCCCTGCTGTTTCAGGGACCTTAGATGTTCTATTTTATCCTTCTGACCATAGGCCTTTGTCCCAAGAAACCTGTAGGCCTGCAGTCCCCCTGCAGCTCTCGGGCACCATGGTGCCACCACTGCTTTCATCAGCCTCCAACCTGATATCCAAACTGTGCCACTATTTTCACTGAAACTCCAAGTCGAGTGAGGAGAAAAAGCCCCTTGGGTAGCTCCCAGATAAGCCAGAATTATTGCATATAAATTGTCTTCTGTCATAAGGGAAGAACTGAGAATTGAGTGGCTTCCTCCTGACTTTGTTAACACATGAGTGTGAAGGGATAGAGCAAGGGTGAGCAAATTGCCACAAAATTTTCCACTGTTCTAGTGTGGCTTTTCTTAGTTGGGCATCCACTTGATTACTGCAGAACTTTAACTGGTTCCTAGAGCTCCTATAAGCTATGCATTGTGTATTTGGTGTTTCCATTGGGGAAGGGAGAACCTGGAGGTTTCCTAGTCCATCTTGATGTCACTCCCACATAAGTAACTTTATTGTAAATATCTTTCCAGTTATATATGTTTACTTATAATGTCAATGAATATACTTATGTATGATGTCATTCATATAACCCTGACTGCAAATCTGCTATTACAATTCAGTGTAGAATGGAGAAAACACTTTCTTTAAAGCTGAATAGATCTGGACTATAACTCTGTTCAAGGTGAAACACTAATAACTAGCAGAGCTAATGCTGTCATGCATACTTAAATGCAATTCTTAAATGCAAACACTTATCTTTAACAGAGAAATTGCCACTTAATAAAAACCTATATTCTAGTACTTAAATTTTTCACTATGACTTCTATTCCTTATTCACAAACAACTAGGATTTTATTTGTATCATTTTACTCTACTTAGCATAAAAAGTAGACATTCTGATTGGATTTAAAAGAATATTGGTTCTTGGAATATTAGACTTAGAAGATAACTGGGTTCTTGATTGTGAAGAAACACTATAGCAATTAGTTTTTGATGTACATCTCAAGTAATTTTAGATAATTGTATGAAGTTAAGATAATCTGATACTCTTTGGTATGTCATCACAAAAAATTGGATTAGCGTCCAAAAATTTAAAAGGTAACTAAAATTTTCGCTGAAATCTCTTGAACAGTACCAACTATGGATTCCATTCACAGCATACAACAAATCATAAATAAAACTTGTTCTCCAATCAGCTTGTCTATACTTTCTCATGACCCAACACAGACACACCCAACCATAAGCTATGCCCCAGTCTCTTCCCTCTCTAACTTTTCCACAACCCTCTAACTTCCTAAAACCCCACCAGTGACATCTTTCCTGTCACCAGCCCTACCTTCTCACCTATCTCTGATTCACGTTCCTATTCACTGTTCATTTGTAAGATGGAGCTAACCCAGATTCTTCCTATTTCTCACAGTATTTCAAAATGAAGCAAGAGAACACATGTGAAAAGGACCTTGTAAATTAGAAAATGCTACAAAGTAATTTAGCATATATTAGATTTTATAGTATTAGAATGTTATAAAGTTATCCATTCCAAGTTTTTTAAAAAATACAAAGAAAAACACTAACATCCAACACTTGAAATAAGCTTATTAGAAAAACATGTACCGAAAACTCCTTTGAATACTGCCAGGCTCCTGACAGAGGTCCCTGTGCTACATCTGCAAGCCTGAGATTTAGCCAGTGCCTCTGGGTGCTGTACTCAAGGGAAGAAATGTACAACTCCAAATCTCCACAGGAATTCTGATCAGAGCTTTGGCTTACAAACGAAAAGAAAAGCCTTTGATTTCTGTCTCATTTAGCGTTTGGGGTAGATTTGGTGTTTGTGTTTGTTTTGTTTTGTTTTGTTTTTTGGAGTTTTTTTTTTTTGTTTTTTTTGTTTTGAGTATCTCGAAGGGGAAACTAGTGGGGTGTAGGGGTAAGGAGAATGAAGAAACTTGAGTGAATTTTTACAACGGACATGGCCATCTATGTTTGTTTTTCTGAACATATAAAATAACTCACTGCAGGGGGAAACATTTTTTCCTCTGCTTACACAACATTCAACAGAGCAGACTTTTATGACCAAATGTGTGAGAGTTTCTCCCCACACACCAAGCAAGCAATCAGTTCTGCAGCAGACACCCCAGCAAGGTGTCTTCTAATTCAATTCTGATACTATCTACCTAGAAATAACATCAGATCCTACAGGCTGAGGGCTTAGTCCCACAAGACCTCCCCCCTACTTCCTACCAGTCATAAGTCCAGGCCTCCAGAACTTCTGACCAATCTTCTTGATCAGGAGTACTCAATGCAGAATTTTTGTGTAGCTCTATGAACAGTTTATACCATGGATGGTCATACCTACAGTGCTGGCTAGTTAATCATGATGTTCCTGGAAATGAAATTAGATAGAAACCCTACTGAACTTGATCTAGAATTTTTCTACTTATATAGATCAAGTGAGTCAAACTCAAATCGCAAACAGTCATGGCCTCTCAATTTCCAGACTTTAGCCAATTTATAGATCCAGAACCCTCAAATGAAGGGGTGGCAGGGTCCCTTCAAAGAAAGGACCCCAGTGTACTATCAAAAACTTACATTGTTAGTCCTTCTCCCGGCCTTTCCCATAGGGACCTCTATAGCCTTTTAGTGGGGTGAATGTATTGGACAGAAGGAATAATCGGAACTTTCAGAGACTGCCTAATACTGGCTCAAGACTGATTCCAGAAGCCCAAAGTATCACTGGCTCTCTGATTAGAGCAGGGCTTATGGAAGTCAGGATCAATAGAATCTTAATTCATGTCTATCTCACAGGTCCAAGGGGTCCCCCAAACCCATCATGTGGTTATTTACCCTGTTCCAGAATGCATAATTGGAATAGATATAATTAGCAGTTGGTAGAATCCCCATATTGGTTTACTGACACCAGTAAGGGTTATTATAGTGGGGAAGGCCAAATAGAAGCCATATAGAACAGCCTATATCTTAGAAAAAATAAAAAGCAATACAGCATCCCTGATGGAATTGTGGAGATTAGTGCCACCATCAAGGACTTGAAAGATTCAGGGGTGGTGATTCCCATCTTATTCCCACTCAATTCTCCTACTCGGCCTATGCAAAAGACTGATGATGGATCTTGGAGAATGACAGTGGATTATCGTAAGCCGAACCAAGTGGTAACTCCAATTATAGGGGCTATGCCAGATGCAGTTTCATTGCTTAAGCAAATTAGCACATCCCCTGGTGTGTTGTTGGTGTGTGTTAATGCATCCCCTGATATGCAGTTACTAACCTAGCAAGTGCCATTCTCCATACCTGTCAATAAGACCCATCAGAAGCAGTATGTTTTCAGCTGGCAAGGCTAGCAATACACCTTCACGGCCCCACCTCAGGGGATAAATCAACTCTCCAGCCGTACATCACAATTTAGTTTCCAGGGATCTTGCCCACCTTTCCCTTCTACTAGTCTGCTATGTTAGCACGCTGACCTAGATAGCAAGAGGTAGCACCTACCCTCAGCTTATTGGTAAGACATCTGAATACCGGTGGTATGGAGGAATAAATCCAACGAAAATTTAGGGGCCTTCTATCTCAGCGAAAATTCTAGTGGTATGTTCAGATATCCCTTCTAAGGTGAAGGATGAGTTGTGCCCCTTTCTTGGTTATAAGAGGGTTCAGATACAACACCACCTAGTGGACCTATTTGGATCTTGAAAGTAACACACATTCTTTGTTTGGGGGTGTTACTCCAGCCCATTTACCACAGGAACCGAACAGCTGCCAGTTTTTTGAGTGAGGCCCAAAATAAGAGAAGGCTCTGCAATGGGTCCAGGCTGCTGTGCAAGCTGCTCTGCCACTCGGGCAGTGTGTTCCGTGGATGCACTGGTGCTCGACGTGTCAGTAGAGATGCTGTTTGGAGACACTTGGCAGGCCCCTATAGGTGAATTGCAACACAGGCCTTTAGGACTTTAGAGCAAGCCTCTGCTATCTGTAGACAGCTACTCTCCTTTCCAGAGACAGCTCTTGGCCTGCTACTGGGTCTTAGTAGAAGCTGAACACTTGATCATCGGTCACCAAGTGAGCTTTGGACCTGAGCTGCCCATTATAAACTGGTTATCTGACCCACTAAATCATAAAGGTGGGCATGCACAGCAATATTCCATCAAGTAGAAGTGGTACACATGTGATCAGGCTCAAGCAGGCCCTGAGGGCACAAGTAAGTTATATAAAGAAATGGCCCATATTTCCATAGGCCCAACTTCTGCTTTACTGCCATTTCTGTCTGCACTTATGGCCTCATGAGAGTTCCTTAGATCAACTGACAGGAAGAGAAGACTAGTACTTGGTTTATAGATGGTTCTGCATAATATGCAGGCACTGCCTTAAAGTGAACAGTTATAGCAATATAGCCCTGCTACAGAATATTCCTAAAGAATAGTAAGGAGAAATCTTCCCAGTGGGCAGGAATCTGGACAGTGCACTTGGCTGTGCACTTTGCTTGGAAGAAGTGGCCAGATGTCTATAGCCCATGAATTGGTATATAATAGCACAATTATTTGGCTAGATGGTCAGACTTGGAAGGGATATGACTAGAAAATTGGTATCAAACTTGGAAGAGGTATGTGGATAGACTTCCATGTGAATTTTCACCAAAGGGTGACCTCAACAGAAGAAGATTTTAATGATCAAGTGGATAAGATAAACCATCTATGGATACCATTCACCTTCTTTACCTAACCACCTCTGTCATCACCTAATGTTCTCATTTTAAAAAAAGGCCATGGTGGCAGGGATGGTTATGCATGGGCTAAGCAATAGGTCTACTTACCAAGGCTGACTCAGGTATGGCCACAGCAAATTGCCCAATCTTCCAGCAGCAGAGATGACACTGAGCTTCAATTTGGCACCATTTCCTGAGGTGATCAGCCAGCTACCCAATGGCAGGGTTTATTACATTGAACTACTTTCATCATGAAAGAAGCAGTATTCTCTTACTGGAATAGACACTTAACTCTGGATACGAATTTGCCTTCCCTGCATGCAGAGCTTCTGCCGAAATTCTCATTTGTGGACTTACAGAATCCCTTATCCGTTTGAATATTTTTTCAAATATTGAAACTTTTTTCCCTGAGGAAACATTTCTGGGATTTTCATTATAAAATAGTTCCTTTATCTTCAAATCATCCAACTCTTTGCTTTGATCTGGGTTTGTCTGCATCAAAATTACAAGAACCATTAAAATCAAAGATTACCACCACCTCCTACCTGTTCGTTCAATATGAAGTTGCTGTTTTTAATGTTCTGTTTAAAATGCAGATTTAACTTAAGTTCTCATGAATAAGTTTTCTTATTTTTATCCAATTTATTGGAATGGTGTTTAACATTAACTTAACTTGATTTTTTAGTATGCTTATAAAAATTTTATTTTAAAAATATTAAATACTTCATTTTGTTTTTGCTTTATATTATAAACATGCTTATGAAACAGTTATTACAACATTCCATTCCATTAAAATAAAATCCTTAAATATACCTATTGTTTATTTTAGATTTTTCTTTGAAATTACAATATAAAACATATCATCTCTTCTATCTGGGAGTCTGTGACTTAGATCTCTACGTCTAAATTGCTGCTAGAGATCAAGCTTCAACCAAGTCTTGAAAGGTGTAGGAGTTAGATGGGTGACATTCCAGGAAAGTGGGACCTCAAGGATAAGTGCAAGGAGGCGGCAGGCAGGCAGAGGCGGCAGGCAGGCAATGGCAGCTGCTGGAGCAAAACTAGGAGGCAGGTGACAGCAGGATCTCCAGGTGTGGGCATACGTAGACGTGTGGTCAGGCAGGGTCTGTCTCCAGCAGCTGCCAAACGACTTGTTTTCCCAACACTCACTCCTGTTTCTTCTGCTACTAGTTTTTCCTTAAGCTGTGATTGAGAACAACACTAGATTGCAAATGTGCATGTATGTATGGGAACCATACACATATGTGGCTTGTTTGAGTCTTGCCTAAGTAGCTGACCCTCAGGCCTCTGTTTGATCATGATTTTTACATTGTACAGCAGCCCAGACATCCGGGAGGTTATGCTACAGAAACTAAAGAAAAACATGGATAAAAAGAGATGCTTGGCCCCTGGGCCAAACTGGATTTCATAATGGGTATTGAAACCAGGCCCCAATCAACGGGTCCACTCTCCAGGCCAGGTGATGAGATGCTAATACATGCTCTGCTGCAGTCCAAATAAACAAGTCTGCACTGCATCTTCTTGATATCTACTGGTGTTGGAATGACTGCTTTCCCTCACCCATGCGTGTGCATATACTACACACATGCTACAAAGGGCTCAAGCTGATTGCCAACAAGTTTGTTCTGATCTTGCTGCAGTCGGTGTACCAGAAAGTAAAGGGGAAATGGTGAAGGAAGCCTGTGATTCGGTACCAACCATATTCAAAGGTCCATGCTGTGTGTTTTGCATATGCTGCCTCAAGTCCCACTATTTTTACTCTTGCCAATTCCAGTTTATAGTGGCATGAACCGAAGTTTGAATCTTAGTACTGTCACTAATAGACTGTGTGGCCTTGGGTGAGTGAATGGTGGAAACGGGAAGCAGCTTGCTTTGTGGTGAAAATGTAATACGTGTAAAGAATTGACACATACACTTATTACAGACCTAGGCTTATGGTAGAATCATGTTATATTTACTTAGGTCTATGTCCAACATAACATGGTTTATAACCTTATTACTCTGCTGCAACAAATCTAGAGGACCTTGTTTCTTAACCCATGTTAAGAAATTTAAAAATAACCCTCCCAATGCCAACCAAGTGAGGTCCAAAAATGCAGTCTTTTAGCCAGAAGGAAGTCAGTGTTTTGCTCATAAGGAAGAAGGAAAAAAACAGATGAACTAGCAGTTTCTACCAGTGTTCTGAAGAAACTTCAATATCAACTATGCTTATAATTTTGTTGTTTTTCAGGATTAAAATGGAGTGTTCAAAATTGCTATGTCTGGCAGTGAACATATGAATCGTACAGAAAAATAAAGACAGTCATACAATGTTTTTGAAAACTCTATAAATAGTAATACAGTATTTTTGAGAACTTTAGGAATGTCTGCCTATGTTGTGTATTTCTTCTAGAATGACCACATGAATTTCTTCCTGCCATCTCCTTAGAACCCGGGTCCATGGTCTTCTCCTTGGAAGGCTTTATTGAGCCAGTCAAGCAAAGTCAACTATGCCCAATCATGTGCCAGTGTACCAGAAAGTTAGATTTGCAGCAATAATCACTCTAGTATAATTGGTTTAACATCTACTAAACCCCAACCCCCATGAGGACAGTTGTGTTGTACACCACCCTGCCCTATTGGTCTAGTACAGCAACTGGTATACAGTGGGTGGTCAACAGTGCTGAATTGAGTTAAACATCATTTTTGTCTCCTAGACTGGGTTTTTTTGTATTTAACAAGGTACCTAGCACAGAGCAGGCACTCGGGGAATGAATAAATGCATAAGGGTGAAAAATACAGGAACGAGGAAGTGAACAAAACCCATCCACACCCCTTTATGTTGGGATTATCCCAATTTCACAGATAATGGCTATCAGAAAGATGAATAGTTTCCCTAGCAAATACTCCAAGCTTACAAGTGATGAGATTGAGAATTAAATCCAAGGGTGACTGGCTTTAATATGCCATGCTCTTGACTCTTCCTAAGACTTTTTTTTTTTTTTACCCCAGCTCTTGAATAGGCTTCCACATTGTATTCGCCATCAAATTGGCACTAACTAATCAACACTATGGTGCTCACACAGTAGTAATATTCTCCAGGGATTAGGGGGTTGGAGGGAGGGAGCTCGCAACTAACGGACGTGGTGAGTATTGTAGAGGGGAAGGGCATGCCTCTAATCCTTGCTCGGGTGAGGCAAAGTCATAAAATGTAACCAAAATGTTTGTACCCACATAATATCCTGAAATAAATAAAAATCCCAAAACATGGATAATTCCAAATGTGCTTTTTATTTTTTTTGCAAAGGTATATAATTTAAAAGTCCCTTGAATAATCTGATATTTGCTCATCTTCAGTATCTGCCTTTGGGAAATTTCTCAGCTAGAAAGGGAGTTGAAAATTCTTTTTGCTACAAAAGAAATTTATTTCACAAGAGGTAGTTAACAAAATGTTGCTCTTCCTGATGGAATCTGGCTGTAAAAGGGTTAAAAACCATGAGGTTCACCCTGTGCCCCTGAACAATTGCCCCAGCATGGCCCCCTCCTCCCAAGGAATAACTGGTACAGCAATTACCAGGGTTCAAAGATATATCCTTACTCCCTCTAGAGCCCAGCGGCAATAGAGCTATTTTCTGTAAGAGCACAGATGATCCCTTTATACTTGCTGTGACCCAAGTAGACCATTCACAATGTCAAATTGGTGGGCCCCTCACAGTGACCTTTGAGAGTCAAGGTCAGCATATGCTTGCTCCCTATGAATGCATATATTATGGTGGGTGCTCCAACATACAAGGTCTCTCAAAGGTCCTCATTTCAAAGTATCTCTTTGCCATCCTCAGAAATCACAGTCCTTCAGCATCATTAATGATCCTAGGGTAGCCAAAATATAATGGGTTGCTAGGAAGCTTAGACTGTGAGGCCATCTGGAATGAGTTTGGAGCCAGGACCCACCTGTGATGCATTAGGCCCCAACCCCAGACTGGCTCAGGGAGAGAAACTGCTGGGGCCTGCTAATCGAGGAACCTGGGGGAGTGTAATTGGAGAAGGGTGATTTGGGAGCACAAAGCTTGCCAGGATCTTTGTGTCTCCTGAGAGTGTGCAGGCAGGCTGTCTGCCGAAAGGGTTTAAATTTTCCACTTTGTGGAAGGAAAAAATGGCTGCCCATAGAGATGGTTTGTCTTTTCCTAGACACCTCCAGTGACAGAAAGAGCTGCCTTTCAGGCCCACCACTGGGTGAAATATGTTGGAGCCTGGCAGGTTGAACCTGAGGTTTGTGGGTCAAGCAGGTTAAGTTTTAGGCATGGCTCTGATTCAGTTTGCCAGGTGATCTTTCTTTCTGTTTTCTCATACGGTTTGCAATAACCACTGTCTTAGTCTACTCAGGCTGCTATAACAAATTCCATTGACTGGGTGGCTTAAACAACAGGCATTATTCCTCACAGTCCTGGAGGCTTAGAAGTCTAAGATCAAAGTGCTGGCAGGTTAATTTCCTGGTGAGGACTCTCTTCCTGCCTGGCAGATAGCAGCCTTCTCAATGTACCCTCACATAGCAGAGACAGAGTGAGCTCTGGTCTCTTCTTCTTAAAACGTCACTAAATCCCATCATGGGGACCCTACCCTCATGAGCTCATCTAAACCTAGTTACCTCCCAAAGGTCTTACCTCCAAATATCATCACATTGGAGGTTAGAGCTTCAATATAGAAACTTTGAGAGGACACAAACATTCAATCCATAACAGCCACCTTTTAAGAACATCCTATGTTCCAGGTATTTTATTTGCATTGGTTCTAATCTTAATCTATAATGGAGAAACAAACTATTTTATAATTAGGAAAACTTAAACCCAAAAAGGAGAACTTGTACAAAGTCACACTGCTATGAAGAACCCAGATCTCTCTTGGTCCAATGCTTCTATTTAATAGGTTAGATTACATAACCATGGTTTGTCATCCTTGAATTTCTTGTGACAAAAAGTCTAACTGCGTTAGAATGGGCTGATGGTTGTTAGCCTCTTAAAAAAAAAAAATTACCTAAAGGGAAACCCATTTTAAAATTTTGTACTATAACTAGAAGGGCCTTACAGCTACGATAGGTGAGGAACTGGCAATGCAGAGAGTAGAATAAACATGCATAAGTTCATACTACATGGTATAGTACATTTAAAATTTAAGCCCAGAATTCTTGCATCCCTTTCCAGATCTTTCCCTCAGAACTATGACTCGGAATTAATATTCCCAAGGGACATGTGTTTTTATTCTTTGATGCAAATAGGCAAAACATGGAAATATCTCTCTAACAGGTCAGAATATACCAAGCTGGTTTGTTTTCCAGGTTTAGGGTTTTAACTGAGTAATTTCAAGTTGAAATTTTCCCTCAATTCTAAGAACCTTAGTCTAGATTCTATTTCCCACCAGATGCTCCAACTTGGACAATAGAAAAAAAAAAAAAAAAGAGAACCAAGCTAGATGAGACATAAGTACCCATTGAGTAATTTAGCTTGGAAAGAGTATACAAATAAGGTCTATCTCAGGTCTCCTTTCTACAATTACATGATGATCCCCCTCTAGTCCAAAGTAAGCACTCCCAAAAACTTATTAGCTGCACCAAAATAAGCAAATTATTTCACTTTGAACCTTGCTGCCTTACCTGTAGTATGAGAATGATACCTTCCCTGCTTACTTCAGAGGATTATGAAGTTCATATGAAATCATGGATATAAGTGTACTTTATAAACAAGAAACTGAGCAACTATATTTGATTAAGGTTTTAGGAGGGAGACTGACCACCCAAACCCTAACTCTCAATCCTTCCTCTGGGGTCTCCTAGTAATGTCCTAGGTGAATCCATAAGCATAAGAGTCAATAGCCATGTTTGAAACAAAGTATTACATGTCTCATAAATGCAGAGCTTTCAGATAATAGGAAATTGGATTTTCTACATAAATGTCAGCTACAAATAGAGATAGTTTTCTTATTTGCTAACATTTATTTTTCTTGCCTTATTGCAATGGCTAGGGACTCCAGTATAATAATGAATATAACTTATGAGAGTGACATCCTTACCTAGGATCTTATGGGGAAGGTGTTCAATATTTGATCACTAAGTATAACTCTAGGTTTTTCATAGATACCTTTGATCAGATTGAGCAATTTCCCTCCCATTCTTTGCTGAAACTGGTAGCTTTTATTATTATTTAATTTCTACTGGGGATAAAAGGAAATAGAAAAGACAAATTAGAAACTAAATGATATATGGGAAATCATCAGAATTTTAATAAAATAGTTTCTGAAAAACAACCCTTTTATTTGAGAGAAGCATAACATCGAAGTCTTTAGATTTCTAGGAAAAGTATTATCTTAGTTTGCCTGAGCAAATTCTGGTATATGCCTGTTGTCCCGGCATCCCACCAGGTTTAGGACTTATCCTGGACTTTTCATTTTTAAAAGTTAATAGTAGTAGTTTCATTAAAATGCCCTAGGATGGATTCTGATAGAAAACCACTTTGTACATCAAGCTTCCACCATGGTTTTGTCAAGTATGTATGAGAAGTTCTCACATTAACACATGGTGAAATAAAGATAATCACAATAGCCCGTATGATTAACTTTTTCCTCTGATGTTTTTCAGGTGCAAGGTAAACAAAACATTCTCTCCCAAGAACGGTTTTCTGGGTACTCACTGATTAAAAACAGGTATACTCAGATATGATTGGATAGGAACAGCTAACACCTTTTGGTCTTAGGTTGTGGGAGCAGAAGGAATTCATCCTGCTTCCCCCACTAGCTGCTGAATGTACAAGTTAGTTGTGCTACGGCCCTTGCCTTGGGCCTCGAAATGAACAGAGCCTCAGGCTGCCAGTCAGTGGGGCCAACATGTAACTTGTGGAATTGCAGATGAAGTAAATGTAACGAATGCAGGGGAAAAAAGAAGCTGAGGTAGATTGTGTATACAGCAGTTCAAGCACACTTGTTACAGTGGTTTTGTCATTTTTATTTTGTGATAAACACTTCAGCAATAAAAATGCATGTTTAAGGAAAAACTATGTATTAAATTTCTATTTCTCAAAAGTTGATGAATGTATAATTTTCACAAAACACTTGGCGACATTTCTTTTCTACCATAGGGGCCATAATGATATCATTGATCAAATGAACACCAGAACGTACAAATTTGCAAAAGAATTATAATCATTTCAAAATTCAGGCTCTTCAGAAGATATTGAACAACCTCTGCCTGAAGTTGACATGGGCAGCTGTCGAAAGTGCAGACCATTCTGTGAAACATGTCTTTTCATTTAGACCAAATGTCTCTTGGGGTCATCTCGCTCATATTTGACTCAAGGTTTTCTTGTAGAAGAGTGAAGTGAAAACTGTTAACATATTGGCTTCATTAGCAGAAGAAAAATTTTGTGAATAGTCAAATGATGCAAGTTTTATGTCAGTGTGATATGATACAAATAGAAATGAATAATTTCGATAATGGGCATTTTTCATCAAATTCATAGAATCGAACTTTTTGGAAGTTCATTCTGACAAAAGTGAAATATCTAACATTGTCCTTTTATAGGCAGAAAATTATTGAAGATAAAAGTATTGTGGTCATATGAATAAAAATTTTGGTAGAATACTCCATTGTGGTAAAAACAATATTTGTACTACAAAGAAATCTGTGAAAGTGTACAAATGTCCTCGGTTGTGGTACACACATAATCCACACTTGTATACTAACTCATTGTCATAGCCTACAATTGAAATAGAATCTACAGTCACCAAAATCATCAATTGTGTATAAGTTATTAATTGGATTTTGGAAGTGTTTGAACCTGGAAGAACTGGTAGGTAAATCAACCTGTGTTCACTTGTAAATGAGTACTTATTTTGATTGTATTTTGTTTAATCTATAACTTTTCATATAATCATTTGAAGAAAAAGCATTGAAATCAGCATTTAAAACTTTCAGTGAATTGCAATGATGGAAAGTAAAGCTTACAAACAGGAAGGTGTTGAAATTTATCTCTAAGCAAGGGAGAAACTGAATAAGTTAGACAATGAGCTCAGTCTGCAATCTTTAACTTTAAAATTGTGTAATTACACTTTTGGAGTATCTTGGAAAGTGTTTTTTGAAGCTACTATTTCTAATTGAATAAATGTATACTCTGCTAAAATTGAATACCTACAATTTTGAAACATCTAAATGTGGTAAACATTTTGGTGAAATAATCAAAGACAATCTATTGGATAGGTTTTATCTCCTAAAAGTCTGTCAAAGATTTTCTAAATGGGGTAAAATGTAGTATCCATGAAAACACTTGGGCTACACACATTTTAATACACAAACTGTAAATATACTCATTCAGTAGAAGGTCCTCTGAGCTTACCCGGATACTACAGTATGTATAAGTAATTTTATCAATTAAAATGTAGTCTTAAAAGTTAAGTTGAATTTATTAAGCCAAAAATACAACTTTAAGAAGACATCAAGTGACTGTATGAAGAAAGTTAAAATAAGACTATACTAAAAGTCCTTTAGAGGAATACCATGAAGAAATTGATTAAAGCATGTGGACATGTACAATTACTTTGTTACTTTCCAGTGTTCACATTAGCATATGAGGTTTTCAATTAGAGATGGCCCTCATTGTAAGAAGTTTTATTTCTGAAAACTTGTAAATACAATTATTCATAGGTGAAAAATGTTAGTCAATATTTCAGAAAAGTATGGAGTATGTTTTATTTCAAGTACAGAAAAGTGTCCCAGTTTGGTAATAACTTATGTGTCACTTTACCTATGAAGACATAAGGAAAGCTTCTGGCCCATTCTGTGAACAATACAGCCTACTGAAAATTAGTTCTGTGGCCCTGAAGGTTCAATTTTATACTGCAAGAATAAGCCTTGTTCAAGAAGGCATTGCTGATAACGGGCATATCTGCCAATTCTGAGAGACCAGAAATGACATCTTTCCATTCAGTCCCTTTGAATTAATAGACCAGGACATATTTAAATTTCCTTCCATAGGAAGGCTCACAAATCCAGGAAAATAGCATAGAAGGGACTCCTGCACCAACTAGACCTGGCGTTTATCCATTCAATAAGTCACCATTGTGCTCAGCCCTCTGGGGTGCAGAGATAGAAAAGTCAGTCCCCAGGCTCGATCTATTGGCATGGTTACAATACTAGATACAGTGAGCTAATGCTAAGTAGAGGATCATGTCAAATGCAGTGCAAACCAAAGGAAGCAGCAATGAATTCTGGCTGTGAGATCAGCTGTGGTGACTTTGAACCGAGGCTTGTGCGATTTCTGTGGTGGAGGCAGGGTATCTAGAGCTGAGGGAACAGTAGGAGGAAAGGCAAAGAATGGCAGTGTATCATGCAGCTCGTGTCCACAAAATCAAGTGTTGGGATGAGAAACGTCTCTTTAAGAATAGGTATGAACAGCATATGAGCACTAGCAAAAATCAGCAGGCAGGGTGTTGTGGGATTTTGAAAGGGAGATCCAGAGCGGGGGTGCACATTTGGTCTTCACTTTATGCTACTGGAAGGCCCGTGAGAAAAATCTGGATGAGAGCTGATGAGGCTCAACTGCCACTGCCACAGATAGCCCGCAGGCTGGCTCGAGACAGCACAGAAGATAACGGTGTTTGACAATAGGGATTTTTATTCCCTGCAGGGGGAAAAAAACTGTACCCTTTAGCCCTATTCTCCCACCTTCAAAAAGTATGCTCTGATCTATCTTGCCTCAACTGGACACTGTTATATAATGGTCAAACATCCCAATACTGTAGGTAGCTCCTCCTGGGACAGAATGTGAGGACTGGAAAAGAAAGGAAGGCTCATATTCACGGGAGGAACGTAACTTTCACTGCATATCCTTTATTTGCTTGGACATGAGCTAAACAACTATGTGACGTGAGATAAAGCATAGTTCTCAGAACTCTGGCTTTTTCTTTTATAAGTTTTTATATCCTTCTACACACTAATATTAAACAAAAAAAAAAAAGCTAATGATCAGAGGGCCTCAAATGTCCTTCTAAAGAGTCTTAGCCTATTCAGACTGCTATAAGAGAATGACTGGGTGACTTATAAACTTCTCACAGTTCTGGAAGCTGAGAAGTCCAAGATCAAGGTGCTAGCAGACTCGTGTCTGAGGGCTCACTTCCTGGTTAATAGATGAGATGCTGCCGTCTTGCTGTGCCTTCACATAGTAGCAGGAGCAAGGGACCTCTCTGAAGTCTCTTTTTAAAGGGCACTACTCCTACACATAAGGGCCCCAATCCTACACATAAGGGCCCCAACCCTCATGACCTAAGCACCTGCCAAAGGCCCACCTCCTAATACCCTCACATTGAGTATCAGGATTTCAACATGAATTGGGGGAGGAGAGGTAGGGGACACAAAAATTTATAGCAAGCATCAAATTCAAAGATTTTTAACGAAGTATCGTCATTCACTTTGCTACCAAAGTGATCCTCCAGAAACAAAGTGAATAACTGGGGAGGAGATTTTAATTGCTCAATCAGGAGACTAAGAAGCTATTATAATGATTCAGCATTACGCACCTCTATTAAGATAGTGAGATAGCAGACTCAAACTATTTTGAAAGTCAAATCAGAAAAATAGTGACTAATTGCATTTGGAATGTCACGGAAAGGGTAGAGTCAAGGATGATGACGAGAATTCCAATTGGCATGCATGGGTGGACAATGGTAATAACATAAATTGAGAATATAGAAGGAAAAGAGATGTGGGATCTGAGGAGTGAGAGAGGATGAATTTTGTTTGCATGAAACCGAGTTTCATGGTAGACCTCCAGATTGCAAATACCAGCAGATAATTTACATACGTAAATCTGCAGCTCAGAGTAGCCAGGACCGTTGGGCGAGAGCTGTGAGGGAAGAGAGAAAACACCCTCTTCTAATTATCTTATTGACTTCTAAAACTTTAAAGCTTTTGGTCCAAAAATCTGGCAGTCACCCCAGAGAAAACTTGGTAGCTAGATGGACATTCTCTTCAGATACCCAGAAGAAAAGAAATTCTGGAAATGCCAATAAAAACAGTTCCATGCCTTGATCTTACAAACTTATTTCATTAGTTAGCTGCCCCTAACTTTGCAAAACCCTGTGTTAGTGCATGTCTGTTCTTTCTCTTAATAAAGGCAATTATATTTTAATGCATTAGGTTGAAATACTGCCAAGGAGTTGCAGGCAACAATATGCAACTGTAACTGAAAATACCCAGCCGCTACTTGGCCAAAAACAACCCTGCCAGGGACCACCCACTCACACAGCAAGAGCTCTATATCATGCGTGTTCTGCCCCATCCATTGTTCCAGTGATCCACCAGGACTTCTAGAAACCTGGACACTATTTAGGGAGGTAAGGAAGTAAAAGAATACGTCATGTGGAGATTGGAATGGAGGGACGAGATTTGGAAACTCCAGGCTTTGCTTTGCTCCTGGCCAGACTTTCCCTGAACCCAGGGCTCCTTCCACAACCCCTGCCACTGTAGGAGCAGGCTTGGCAGGGCCTGGCCTTTGCTAAGCCAACACTTTTCAAGAATGAATGTGGGTAATATCAAGGTAGTTTTAGGTGCTTGAGGTATTAGTTAAGGTTCTTTTAGTTGCAAATAGAAACCAACTAGCACTGGCTTAGTGTTTAAAAGCAGCTTTTTTTGGAAGGATACTGGGATATCATATGAAATCCAAAAGAAATTAATAAAGCAACAGAATGGGACAAGAACAAGAATTTCTCTAGGGACCAGCAGGAGTTTATAGGCCTTTGCTGGAAGCTTTTCAATGTATATTAATTGACTCCCAGTTTCTAGGCTCCAGGCCTTGGATAAAATTCTCAAAGAAGAGAATTTGGTGCATTTGGGCTAGCTACAGCCAAAGGATGCTGTACAGATATGATATCAATATGGTTGTCACAGCCCTAACCTAACCCTCTTCTGCAACAGAGAAAAGTGACTGGGAAGATATTCCAGCACGTGTCTACCACACTGGGGTAGTGGCGTCAATTGAGATGTTCAGTGTCAAGGTTTATCAGTCATTTTTCACTAGGTTATTCTGTGATACCTCAGTGGTTACAAAACTTACCTTATCCTCACAATACATGCTGGCTTCAAATAAGCTCTGGCTTCATTCCAGGTTATGGGTCAGCTGCAACTTTGTTTTATCACATTGTCTTATTCTGGGATCCAAACTGAAGAAGCAGACCCTAACTAGGACTTGGCATTCTTGTGGCAGAGATAAGTGAACAAATACCGAACCACAGGATGGCACTTACAGTTCCTGCATGTGCATAACTATGTCACTTTCTGTCACATTCCATTGCCTAAACCAAATCACATGGCCAAGCATGTGTTGCCGGGAATTCTACTCCCATAGGGAAGCACTGCAAGTCCATGGTAGCAAGTAGATATGTATCATCCTTTACAAGGAGGTAGATATGTGTAATTTATAAGAGGGGGAGTGAATAATCATGATATCACCTACCATAAGTGATTTAGGTCTTCAGATTGAGGTATTCAAGTCAGCCTAGCTTCTGATGCCATTCAGAGGTGCTGTACAAGATGTGGCCTTGATCACTAAAATAAGTATAAGCCACATTACTTAGCCTTGTGCCTAGCTCTCATTCTTAGAGTACAACCAGTCACTGATAGTTACTCTAAGTTACTGGCAGGATCCTACCTGGTAGCCCTGTCATCTCCTCCATGCGCATTTAGGCCAGGCTGACCCTCTTATATGGGACACATCTGGTAGCTAATAAAAGGAAATGTCAGATCAAATTGATTGTGTTGTTCAAATCCTCTATATCTTTATTAATTTTCTAGCCATTATATCAACTGAAAGAAGATTATTGGAATCTGTGATAATTTTATGTGTTAATTTGACTAGGCCATGGGATGCCCCAAATATTTGGTTAAACATTGTTCTGGGTATGTCTGTGTGGGGAATTCTGAATGTGATTAACATGTGAATTGGTAGACTGAGTAAAACAGATTGCCTTCCCCAGTTCCTCATTCAATCAACTGAAGGTCTGTAGGGAACCAAAAGGCTAAGAGGAAGCTTTGCCCGCCTGCCTATTGTACTGAAACGCTGTTCCTGCCCTCATCCTGGAGCTTACATACACCATCAGCTCTCCTGGGTCTCCATCTTGCCAACTGCAGATGTGGAGACTTCTCAGCCTCCTTAATCACATGAGCCAATTCCTTATAACAAATACATGTATATACATGTGTGTATACGTACATACATCAGGTGTGTGTATGTATACGTTTGTGTGTGAGATATATATCTCCTATTGTTTCTGCTTCTCTAGTGAACCCTAACTAATCTGACTATAATTTTTTCAATTATCTATTTCCCCTTTCAATTCAGTCAGTCTTAAAGTGTATTTTGGGGTTCTGTTTTTAGGTGCATATGTATAGCCGTTATAGCTTCCTGATGTGTTAGTGTTTTTATCATTATGAACTTATCCTCATCATCTTTAGCAATATTTCTTAAAGTCTATGTTCTTTGATAAAAATAAAGCCATTTCAACTTTTATGGTTATTTGCATGGTTTGTTTTTTTCTTTTTTAATAAATATCAACTTGTGTCTTTATTTTTTATTTATTTATTTTTTTGGAGACAGTCTCACTCTGTTGCCCAGACTAAAGTGTCGTGGCGTCAGCCTAACTCACAGCAACCTCAAACTCCTGGGCTTAAGCGATCCTCCTGCCTCAGCCTCCTGAGTGGCTGGAACTACAGGCATGAGCCACCACGCCCGGCTAATTTTTTTGTTTCTATTTTTAGTAGAGATGGGGTCTCCCTCTTGCTGGTCTCGAACTCCTGAGCTCAAGTGATTCTCCTGCCTCGGCCTCCCAGATTGCTAGGATTACAGGCATGAGCCACCGTGCCTGGTTGTGTCTTTAAATCCAAGATTTAAAGGCAGATCTTGCATACTCATCAAGTCTGACAATCTGTCATTTGATTAAAGTACTAAGCCCATTCATGCTTACAGTTATCAATATGGATAGATTTATGTCTACCACTTTGCCATTTGTTCCCCTCCCCCTCTTTGTCTTCTCTTGTTATGTAAACATTTTAGTATACTGTGTTAATTACTCTGTTTTAACTATATTTTTCAAGTATTTTTTAGGAATTGCTCTAGAGATCTTAATATTTATCTATAACATCACAATACTGATTTTATTCCAACAAAAGATATCAAGTTTAAACCAGTGTTTCTCCATTTCCTTCTCCCTACTTTGTGCCAATAATTGTCATACATACAATTTTATGTGCTATAAACCCAGTTATACGGAACTATAGTTATTTCGTATGTCTTTTTAAAGAAATTAAGAGATAGAGTAACATTGTGTGTATTCTAGAGCTTTCCATTACTTCCTGTAGATCCAAGTTACCGCACAGTATCATCTCCTATCAACCTGATAGACTTTCTTGTAGGCCAAGTATGCTGGCAATGAATTCCCTCAGTTTTTGTTTATTTTACTACCATTTTGAATAATTTTGCTGGGTACAAAATTTTTGATAGTTTCTTTCCACATATTGAATAACTCATCCCACTTCCTAGACTCCATTGTAGCCTGAGCTGTATTATTTTCTTTTTTGTATGTGATCTTTCTGCCTTCAAGATTTTTCTTTGACTTTCAACAATTTGACTGTGTTGTGTCTAGGTATGATTATCTTCATGTTTAGCCTACTTGAGTTCATTGAACTTTTTGGATCTCTAGGTTACTGATTTTCATTAAAAATAGTTTAATTTTTTCTTTCTATATCCTTCTATATCTCTGTTGTACATATATTAGAATACATGTTTTCCCACAAATATGAGACTATGCTCATTTTTTCTCTAATTTTTCTTCTCTATTCACTTTGGATCATTTCTATTTATCTTCAAGTTCATTGATTTTTCTCTATACTCTCAACTATACTGTTGGGGATATCTGGTGATTTTTCAAACTTATTTTACCTTTAATTATAGTTACTAGTCATAGTAACATAATTTCAATTACTGTTCAGAATTTTCATTTGATTTTTTTTCAATATATTTTCCATTAGATTCTGTTTGACTTATTGCTAAGATATTTTTCTTTAATTCGTTGAACATACTTCACTTCAAATACTAAGCATATCTGTAAAGACTGCTTTGAAGTTCTTGTCTGGGAAATCTAACATCTGGATTATTGCATCTCCTCCCAGTTCTACATGGGTTGGGGAATATGCTCAAAGTTTCAGGCAATTCTCAAATCTCCCTTGCCCTTCACTTTTTTCCCAAGATCTTTTGTGAATTCACATATATGTGAGCTTTCTAGACAACAGAAAAGCATGGAAAAGTTTCACTTGGGCTTTCCTTGGCTTTCTCCTTTCCACAATGTCTCCATAAAGTTTCTGACTGGTCTGCCACCTATCCCAAATTGGAATGGCAATCTTGGTCTTTCAAGGCTATGGGGTTTTCCCATCTATTCCCAATTAAGTCTGCCATTTTAGCTAGCAAAATCAAGTTTTTCCTTCCTGTCCCAAATTGAATCCATTGCTTCTGGCTGTAAAGTTGCTGGATTTTGCAGTCAATCCCAGGCTGACAAAGCTGTTCCTCTCAGTCATCTGGTGGAGGGAGAAAGGGAGAAGCCCCCCGAAAGAATACTAGAGTCCTGTCATTCTTACCAAAAGCTTTAGCAGTTTTTCAAAAATAATCCATCTTAATTTTTTATTTGCCTTTAGTCAATTCCTAATGTCCTGAAATAATTACTTTTGACAATTTTTTTCCAATTATCTACTTTTTTTGTAGAAGGAAATCACCAACTTCTTTGATTACACTTACTGAAAGTCCTTCTATTTCCTTGTATAAACTGAAGATAACACCTACTTCAGACTTCCAAGTATGAAATTAGATCACCTATATCAGTCACATAGTATTCCATTACTCTTACTGCACTGATAATGCAGGTGTTACATGCAGGTCTGAAAGAAAAAAATGTATCTCATCTTCCTGATAGGTTAAATGAAGCCATTGTCATTCAAAGATAGTTTATGCTAAAGAAGACTAAAAAGTTGCCTCTGAGTCTGTAATACCAAGCTTTACTGAACATAAGAATCTATGCACAAGAATCTATGCTGAATATTTGATAGAGTGGATAAACAGTTATGAAAAAGTCTTCAAAATAAAAATAAAGGAAATATTCTTCCGAAATCTTAGAAAAACTTGACTATAGATAACTTATTTTTTGAATGGGATGAATTCTACATATTAACTAATTCCATTAATTAATCCTCCATTGGGTAAGACTAATATGTCACATCTTTTATTATATATATAAAAGGGTATATGTAAAACCATGCAATTCATAAATTTCAAAATTGTGTACCACTTATTGTAATACTGCCTGGTAACTCATATTCCCAAGCTCTCCTGTTTTCCTGGCTGTCTTTTTCAAGTTTTCATGACTTTATTTCTTTTATTTTAAAATTTTTGTTATCTATATTTCATTTTTTGATACACTATTTGCATATATTTATGGGGTACATGTGAAATTTTGTTACATGCATAGAATTTGTAATGTTAAAGTCAGGGAATTTAAGGTGTTAATTACCTGAGAATTTATTATTTCTATTAATATGTTGGGTACATTTAAAGTCCTCTCCTAGCATTTTAAAAAATATAATACATTGTTAACTACAGTCACCCTACCCTGGTAATCAAACATTAGAACTTATTTCTTTTGTTTGTTTGTACCCATTAACCAACCTCTCTTCGTCCTCCTCACCCACCCGTACACCCTCCCAAGTCTTTGGTCTATGACATTCCACTTTTCTTCTACCTCTGTGCAATCAACTTTTGTAGCTCCCACATATGAGTGAGAACATATGATATCTTTCTATGTCTGGCTTATTTCATTTAACATGATGACCTCCAGTTCCATCTGTGTTGCCACAAGTGACATGATTTCATTCTTTTTATGGTTGAATAGTATCCATTCATTCACTGATAGACACTTAGGTTGATTCAGTATCTTTGCTATTGTGAATAGTACTGCAGTAAACATGGGAGTGCATGTATCCCTTAGACATATTGACTTTTTTTCATTTTAGATAAATGCCCAGTAGTAGGATAGTAGGATTGCTGGATCTTAAGGTAGTTTTAGTTTTATTGAGTAGATCTTCATACTGTTTGTCATAGTGGCTGTACTACTAATTTATATTCCCATAAAAAATGTATAAGGGTTCCCTTTTTTCCGCATCCTCACCAGTATCTGTGGTTTGGGGTTTTTTTTTTTTTTTTTGTCTTTTTCTTTTTAACAATAGCCAGTCTATCTGGGGTAAGACAATATTTCATTGTGGTTTTGATTTGCATTTCCTTGATTAACAATGTGTTGAGCATTTGTCATATACCTGTTGGATAATTGTATGTCTTTTAAGAAATGTCTTTTCATGCCGTTTGCCCACTTTTTAATAGGATTATTTTTTTTTTTTACTTTTGAGTGGAGTTCCTTGTATATTCTGGATATTAGTCCCTTGTCGGATGAGTAGTTTGCAAGTATTTTCTGACATTCAAGAGGTTGTCTCTTTACTGCTGATTGTTTCCTTTGCTTGCTTTCTTGTTAAACCGTAAGCTTCTTAGTTTAATATAGTCCCATTTGTCTGTTTTTGTTGCCTGTGTTTTTGAGGTCTTGGCCATGTAGGGGTGGGGAACCTGCAGCCTTAAGTCCACATGTGGCCTTCTAGATCCTTAAGTGTGGCCTTTTGACTGAATACAAATTTTATAGAACAAATCCTTTTATTAAAAGAGGTACAGGAGAGAAAGATGATTTCCTTGCCTCTTTTGATGCTTAAAAAAAGAACAATCTTGAAAGCACAAGGCCTCAGGTTCCTCACCCCTGCTGGGTTGATCTTTGTATAGTAAGGGAAGAGGGGTCTAGTTTCACTCTTCATATGATGATCCAATTTTTCCAGCACCATTCATTGAAGAGGGTATCCTCTCCCCAGTGGTATGTTCTTATTGGCTTTGTCAAAGATCAGTTGGCTTAAATACAGGACTTTATTTCTGGATTGGTGGTGGCTGCAGCCCATTGGGCGGGCTGGCTTCCAGACCTGCGGGTGGCATGTGTAGGTGGTGGTGCTAGCACGGTGGTAGCCACAGCAGGTTGACTGGGTCTGACCTCAGACCTCAGAAAGAGTGCACAGGTGCCACTGGTGGTGTACTGGGCTGGGTCACCCCCAGGCCCCTAGATGGTGTTCTCGGCTGCTGGGACTATCAGAGCCAGGGTGGGCTGTGCCCTCAGGCCCCCTGGGGAGGTATGTGCTTAGATGGCTATGGTAGGAAGGGGTGGGGTGATCCCCAGGCCACCAGCAGAATGCTCAGATGGGAGTGGCAGTAGCTGCATGGCGTCCCTGCTACTGAGGGGAAGGGAGGGTTGCTTTCCCTAGGAGCAGCCGTAGGGAGTAGCCGTACATTTGCTTGTACTTTGGTTCACAGCATTTTGCAGCAGCAGCAGCAGCAGTTGTGGGCAGTGGAATGTGTCCTTGGAGCATGTGAAAATATGCAGCCACTTTTGTGCTCCTGGCTCTCAACTCAGCCCCAGGAGTAGGGCAGGACATGATGCAGTGTGGGCTGGGCTTTCAAAATGCCACCATGCTGTAGCTGCTTAGGCCTCAGGCGTCTGTGGGACCAGCATGAGCTTCCTCTAGACCATGCCTGTGAGAGTGTTCATGGAGCTCCTGATGTTACCCTGGGGCCTGCAGTTGTCAGAGGGCTCTGCCATGGCTAGAATTGAAGGATTCCATGGTGGGAATGTGGACTGCTGGGGGTCTCTCACTTACCTCCTCCTCACATTAGGGAGCCTCACCAATCTCTGCCAAACAGGCTACCTCACTTCCTTCTCCTTCCCTGGCTTTTGGTGCTTCCTGTCATCCACCTCCCTGTTGAATTCCAGTGTTCTCTCAAATCCGGGGTCCCCAGCCCTGGTACTGGGCCATGGCCTATTAGAAACTGGGCCGCACAGCAGGAGGTGAGCAGCAGGCAAGCCAGGAGTGAGCTTCATCTGTGTTTCCAGCCGATCCCCATGGCTCACATCACCTCCTGAGCTCCGCCTCCTGTCAGATCAGTCACTGTCTCCCATCACCCCCATGTGGGACAGGAAAACAAGCTCAGGGCTCCCACTAATTCTGCATTATGGTGAGATGTATAATTATTTCATTATATCTTATAGATTGTAGTAATAATAGAAATAAAGTCCACAATAGATGTAATGTGCTTATTGAATCATCCTGAAACCATCCTCCCTACCCTTGGTCCATGGAAAAATTGTCTTCCATGAAAAAACTGGTCCCTAGTGCCAAAAATGTTAGAAACCACTGTCTTAAATGATCTATTCACAGTGTGATTATCTATCTACTTGCTTTAATATTTTGGTTCCTCTCAGTGGAAGAAGAGGGCAAGTACCAGATGCATCTACTCAGCTATCCTTAAGTCCCTCATTTTTCCTCTTGATCATAGATAACTTAATAATGAAAATGAGACTTGGTACATCTACATTTATATTTTGCAAAAATTCTGATAAAACTTTCAATTTATTTACCAACTAAGAATAGATATTACAGAAATTAAAATGGAACAATGTAGAACAAAATGCAATTATCAAACATATTCTGGATTATATTTTTAACAAAAATGATAAATGGTTAGGTCAAATTTTTAAATATTTTTAATAGCTTGGTAAAATTTATAGGTAATGATTAGAAGGATTTATTGAAAAATAAAATCAACAGAATTGTTTGGTGTTGAAGGCTTTCTGTTTTATGACAAACTTTATCAACTCTGATAAAGTTCATTTTTTTTAAGTTAGAATATAATTAGAAATTTTTTTTTTCTTTGCTAACAAGCTACAGAATTAAAGTGTTAGTATCATTATCAACCTGGTGGCAGCTTCCTTGAATTACAGAAAGGAATTCAAATATAGAAACATTAAAAACACAGGCTGCTTCTGTGAACTTCACACTCATTTTGGGGCTTAAGACCTATGCTAGTTCCTTTCCTTTGGAATATCTCAGTGTCAAAAATTAAAATAATTTGTATAAAACCAACCCAAGGACAAGAAGATTTTGGGGAGATGGTGGAGTAAGGAAGCGTCAGGAATCCGTCTCCTCATCTAGACAATAATTGCACTGGCAGGTGTCTGTCTGATGCAACTATTTTGGAACTCTGAAGTATATTGAAGGCTTGCAACTTTCAGGGGAAAGCTTGGATGGTAAATTGCAGCCATTTTAGCTCTTGGGACAGTACCCATCCCCACCTCAGAGAAGTGACAGGCAGCTGTGCACGTGTTCCTGGAGTAACCTACTCACAGCTTGTGAAAGATGGGTAGGAGGGCGGTGAGACCCTGTGCTCCAAATAGCAGGGGTCTGTGGCCTGACTGCTAATTTCTGCTTCTGATCAGAGGTGCAGACAAAGGGGTCAGTGGCCATTGTTGTTATACCTTCTTTCATGTTACAAGCACCTTCCACTTGGGGTGAAGTGACTTCTGGGGATTTAAAGGGTCAGTACCCCTTCTCTTTCCTCTTTTGTCTTTTTCCCTTTTGGGGAACCAGACTTTAAGGACTAGGACGTTCAAAAGCAACTACATATATGGAGAAAATTAGAAAGTGTGCATACCCAGGGAAAGGTATGGGCTCAGAAAAGACCTATGAAGACCTTAAGTTTATACCTCAGGCTGATCCTTGTTGTTGGCACAGAGACAGCCTATGGCAATAAAATAAATGATAAATGCAAAATAACAAAACCCAGCAAATCCTGCAGAAGTAGGAGAATTTGACTTCCAGAATTACTACATTATTAGATTCAGATGTCCATTTTCCAACAAAAAATAAGGCATACAAAGAAACAGAAAATTATGGCCCAAAGAAGAAAAATCAACAAACTGTCCAAAAATAAAAACCAAAAAACTGATGGCAGATCTACAAGACAAATACTTTAAAACGACTGTCTTAAAGATGTTCAAAGAAACCTAAATGAAGATCTGGAGAAAAATCAAGAAAATATATATTGAACAAAATCAAAATATTAATAAAGAGGTAGAAAGCCTAGAATGAAACTAAAAAAATTCTGGAGGCAAAAAGAATAACTGAAATGAAAATATCACTGGAGGAATCCAAAGGCAGATTTCAGCAGGTAAACTAAAGAATTGGTGAACTTTTGAACATAGGACAATGGAAATTATGAACTCCAAGGAAGAGAAAAAAGATTGTAGAAAAGTGAACATAGTGAAAGGGACCTGTGGGACTCCATCAACCAGATCGACATATGCATTGTGGGAGTCCCAAAGGAGGAGAGAGAGAGAGGAAAAAAAGGAGCAGAGAGACTACTTGAAGAAACAATGACTGAAAAACTTCCCAAATTTAATGAAAGATACAAGCATAAACATCCAAGAAGCTCAGAAATCTCCAAAGAAGATGAACTCAAAGAGACCTACACCAACACACATTGTAATCAAACTATCAAAAGACAGAGAATCTGGAATGCAGCAAGAAAGGGTGACTCATTGCATACAAGGGCTCCTCATAAAATTATCAGCAGATCTCTCATCAGAAACTCTGGAGACCAGAAGTAAATGGGCCAATATATTCAAAGTGCTAAAAAGCAAAATCTTGTCAAGCAATAATTTTACATCTGGTAAAACTGTCATTCAAAAGTGAGGAAGATGTTAGATCACTTCCAGATAAACAAAAGCTGAGGGAGTTCATTACCACTAGACCTTCCTTACAAGAAATGCTCATGGTAGTCCTGCAGGGTGAAATAAAAGGACACTAGATGGTAACCTGAAGCCATGTAAAGAAATAAACATCTCAATAAAGGTAAATACATGGGCAATTATAAAACTTAATATTGTAAGAGTTTGTAACTCTTTTTGTTTTCTACATGATTTGAATACATTTCATAAAAATTTACATTTCTAAAAAATTAGTCTAAAAGCTATTGTAACTTTGGTTTATAACTTGACATCTTATTTTCTACATAATTTAAGAGACTAATGCGTTTCAGTAAGTTGTTTTGGGGCACATAATGCATAAAGATGTAATGTTTTGAATTCAACAACCAAAGAGGTCGGAACTGAGCTCTAAAGGAACAGAGTTTCTATTTGTCATTGAAGTTAAACTGGTATAAATTCAAATTAGACTGTTATAACTTGATGTTGAATTCCTGTATAACAATAAAGAAAATAGCTATAAAATACACACGAGGAAATGAGAAACAATTTAAACACTTCACTACAAAAAAATTAACAAATCACAAAAGAAAACAGTAATGCAGGAAACGAAGAACAAAAAAAGCCATAAGGCACATACAAAAAAAATGGCAAAAGTCTCTCCTTGTCAGTAAGTACTTTAGATATAAATGGATAAACTCCCTAATCAAGAGAGATTGACAGAAATGAGAGAACTGCATTATCAACTATATGTTCTCCATAAAAGATTCACTTTAGATCCAAAGACACAATTAGAATAAAAGTGAAAGGATGGAAAAATAATTCCCTGCAAAGAATATCCAAAAGAGAGTAGGGTGGCTATACCAATATAAGACAAAATAGAGTTTAAATCAAAAGTTTACAAGAGACAAAGAAGGACATTATATATTAACACAAGGTTTAATACAGCAAGAATATGTAACATAAACATTTTTGTACCTAATAACACACTATCAATATACATGAAGCCAAAACTGACAGTTGGAGAAACAGTTTTACAATAATAGTTAAACGCTTCAATACCCTGCTGCCAATGGAAAAGAACAATCAGACATAACATATAAAATGAAACAGAGGACTTAACCCAACGAACCAACCTGACCTAACAGATATACAGACCACTTCACCTAACAGCAGCAGCTGCATACACGTTCAACTGCACATGGAACATTTTTCAGGACAGACCACATATTAGGTCACAAATGAAGTCTCAATAGATTTGGAAAGAGATCATACAATATATCTCCTCCAACCACAACAGAATGAAGTTAGATATCATTAGAAATCAATAACAAAGTAAAACCGGAAAATTCACGAGTTAAACACCACACTGTTAAACAACTGGATTAAAGAAGAAATGACAAGGAAATTAGAAAATACTTAGCAGGCTGTATTTTCATTTTTATTCATCTAAAACATGAAACACAGTGAAAGCAATGCTAAGGGGAAAATTTGAGAAGCAAAATGTGTGGGTATATACATGCAATGGAATAGTCAGCCTTAAAAAGGAAGGAAATTCTGGTATATGCTACAACATGAATGAACCTTGAAGACATGCTAAGGGTCTTAGTGACAAAGACAATTGCTATATAGTTCCACTTATGTGAGGTACTTAGAATAGTCAGACTTATAAAGAAAAAGTAGAATGGTGGTTGCCAGGGGCTGGGGGAGGGGGTAGGCACAAGGGACAGTTATTGTTTAATGGGTATGGAGTGAGTTTTATAAAAGAGTCCTGGGCATGGAGGGTGGTGACAGTTGTACAACATTATGAATGTATTTAATACCACCAGACTGTGCACTTGAAAATGGTTAAGATATTATGTTACATATATTTCACCACAATAAAAAAAAAAAAAAAACCTGAAGGGGAAGACAGTTTTGTTGTTTCAATTCAGTGATAACATTATCTATTACATTCTGAAGATCTGGGTTCTGGACATCTTTCAACATCTTGAAAACTATTCCTTTCTTACCTCATTTCTCTATTATTGTATTTATTCTATGTTATAGTTTTTCCTTCCACTAGACTATGATCAATTCAAGAATATAGGTCATGTCATGTATTTCTAGACTTTTAGAACCTTCAACAGAACCTGAAAAAGAAGTGCTTGATAATTTACCAATATTCAAATGCCTAATTCTTTATAGATGCTATAAAGATTATGGCAGCATTCTGAGCTATGATATATAAACTGTCACTAAAATGCTTAGAAACTATGGACTAAAAATAACTAGTTTTATTGTTTCATAAGAAATAAAGGAAAATAATCATGTCAGAAATAAAGAATAGTTACAAAAATCAGCACTGATTCTGTGGCTTGAGGCAATTAACATCAGGGCTTGGGTTTAATTGCCACAGAAGAAAAAGTAAAGAGTTGGAGCCAAGACCTCTGCATAGAACTGAGACTCTCAAAGATGCAACATCAATGAAACGAAAAAGTATGCCTGCCAGGGGAGGGAAATAGCAAGGAGCCTTGCCTGCCTCTACCTGAACCCTGAATGGAAGAAAATTCTTCCTGAAAAATTTACAACACCGGGCCTGTCTCTCTTACAGAGTCTGAGTTTTACTTAGTCATGACCAATCAATTCACATCAATATTGATCAGTAATATCCTTGGAGTGTACAACAGAAGGAAACAAACAGAAACAACAAAATATTCTAGGGATATGCTCTGAAAAACAAGACCAAACAGTATTCCATTAAGTAAGAAAAACACAGCTAAAGATTGGGTTATACTAAAAAGTCTTAAAATGTGAAGTAAATGATTATGGAATAAGAATTATTAGCCAGAGAAAGATAAGAAAATGCCTTCAAAATTGGAGATAATTAAAAATTTTAAATTTGAAAGCAAATTTAAACACACATATTAATATACAGAAATCACAAAAAGAACAAAACATATAGCTGACTTGGCATTATATACCAAAGTTCTTCTCCTCTTTCTAATCCCCAGGAAGAATGTATTTTCTAGCCACATTATAGATGGGTGGAAAAATGTGACTCATCCTGGCCAGCAGTCTGTTATGAGAAGCTGTGTGTGTCACTTATGGACCAAAGCACTTAAAAGCTGTTGCATGACTTTTCATGCCATATTAGTCTGCTCAGGCTGCCGTCACAAAATACCACAGACTGACTGGCTTAAACAACAGAAATTTTTCTCACAGTTCTGTAGATGGGCAGTCCAAGATCCAGGCAGATTTGGTTTGCTGACGAGGGTTCCCTTCCTGGCTTGCAGATGGCCACCTTCTCACTGTGTCCTCACATGATAGAAAGAGAAAGTAAGCTCTCTAGTGGCCTTTATAAGGTCACAAATTCTATCACATGGGCCCCACCATCATGAATTCGTCTAACCTAATTACCTTCCAGAGGCCCCATCTGCAAATATCATCACGTTGTGGGATGGGGCTTCCACATCCGAATTAGGGGAGAGTGGCACAAATATTCAGTCCCTAACACATATTTTCTTCCCCTGACACGATGACTGAGAAACCACATTTCAGATTATGTAGAAACAAAATGGAGGTGGTTCAATCGGCTTATATTCATGACTCTGGGGTAGTTTATTACTGCAGCGTAACCTAGCCTCATCTAATCTAAGACACTGTGGAAGAAAAGACCAATGTGAAAGAGAATCAAAGAATGAAATTGAAATAGAAGATTATAAACACAATGAACTAAATAGAAAAATGTGCAAATGAATAATTAGTAAACTAAAAACCTGACAAATTACTCAGAACACCACAAAGAAATTATACTAGAGGCCTAGACACAAATAAGTCAATAAAAACAAATACATAATATCAAGATTCAGGAAAATAAGAAGGTTATATCATATGCAGAGATAACGTTATCTACTTGAAAAATTCGAGAAAAACTACCAGAGGAATTAGGAGTTCATCCTGGTTTCAGGTTACTGTATCAATAAAAATGCAGTTATTGCTGTAATACTCCAGTAAACACCATTTATAATACAACAAAAATACAAGGCACTTGGGCATAAATCATTCAAATCGTATGTATCTGTTATCTTTACAGAGGAAATTGTAAAACTTTATTGAACCCAAAAAGGGATCTAAATAAATGGAGAGATAAATCTTGTGTCAGGAAGGACAATCATACTGATATTTTCATACATTAATATAAAGATCAATATAATTCAAATTTTAAATCTCTACAGTGAAATTTTCTGCAAATCAAGATGTTGATCACAAAGTTTTACAAGAGTGAAAAGGCAGGAATAACAAATCCAGTAGAAGGGGAGGGAGGTTTACCTTACCAGATAAGAATATTTGTGAAAAAACTATAACAACAGTATGGTAGCGACAGAGATAGACAAAGCATGGAGAAAATGGTTCTTAGAAATGGATCTATACAAATATGGGAACCATGAATATAACATGGGGTGTTAGAAGTTGGTGGAAAAAGGAACAACTAATTACTAAATGTTATTGGGGAAATTGTCTATATGGAAAAGATAAAATTAGGATTTTTCTTCAAAATTCCTGAAAAATTAGATTCTAGAAGTTTCAAAGCTATAAAGATAAAAGCAAAACTCGAACTATTAAATATTAGAAGGCAATAGAAAAATCTCATGACTTCAGGATAAAGTTTTCCTAAAACACAAAGTATATCTAAAAAAATTAATAAGATAAAAGCAAGCGTTCATAATAGCCAGTGTACTTAAAGTGGAAAGACAAGCCATAAATAGGGGACATTTGTCATGCAGACATAGTAACAGTTTTAAAATGTATGGGAATGATACCAACTTCAGGAGTCTTCTGACTTCAGAAGGGTAGAGGAGTGGGCTGGAGCAGTCAGGCTTTAGTGGAATATGAAATGGTTGAATTCTTAGAGATGTGGCCAATTGTACAAGATGATTATTAAATCTGGACAATGAATGTACTTGGACATCTATTTACTGATTTTTGTATATTTTGAATATTTTTAAGTAAAAGAAAAACCTAAGCCTGTAATTATCCCTCCTACCTCTGTGCTACTCTTGCACTTGGAACACACTTTCTTGTTACACTCTGCTTCTATAAACATAGACATGAGAAGAAACTGCAAATCAGTCCTAAGTTGTTTAGTGTAGTAGGCAGAGTTTCCCACATTGGGTGCTCAATAAATGTTTGCTGAATTGATAGAATGTTCTTCTTTACTTCCCAAGATTTTCCTTGCTTTCTCAGACCCAGAAATCTCAGAGCCCCTGTACTTTTTCATCCAACATATTTATTAACTTGACTATAAATACTCAGTTAATATCTACCTAGCACTGTGAGGGCAGGAAGGGTATCTATGGGCTCCAGAGGTAGGGAACCATGTCATGTTGGAAGGCTGCATTAATTTAGCTGTAAATCAAACTTCAATCAGATATACTTAAAATATATATTATTTTATAAAAATCTATGTACTTAATTTAAAAAAATGAAAACTCTGCATTTTAAAGTTAACCTTTTAAGACTTTATGTCTGCTTTTTGTTGGAAAACATTTGAATATTTGGTTGCAGTATGGAGGTCCACAGTTTCAGTTGATCCTCTAGGTGGGAATCAGTCATTTGTGACCTTAAGGGCACCTTGATTTTGGTTAGGTAGGAGAATGTAGATTTTCACCAATAAGTGGTTGACATGCAAGAAAGCATTTTTAGGGCATGTTGCTAAAGGCATGGGTATTCTACATTTTTCCATATTTCAGTTGGATCTTTCTTAGCATCAGTGACTTTAAAATGTCATCTGAGAGTTCAATCAATTCCATCTGTAGTTTTTTAGGTACCTTGGTGATATCAACTAGGTGAGGCTGAAATGCTAATTTAAGTGTGATGTCATGATTCTCAAACTCAGGGCATTTGTCCCTGAGTTCATGGGCCCTTCTTTGGCACTAGTAGCATACACACTTGTGCCTTCCCTTGCTGGCCACAGAGCCCCCTCCTCACAGCACCCAACTCCTCAACACTTGCTCTCAGATTCCCCCTGGAATCCTTTTCATTTATCCTCTTGATTTTGGCCACCCAGGCAGAATAATTCAACTTAAGGATAAGTATGTGCTTCAACTGACTTTAGTATTGGGCCTTCTGGATTTGGCAACCTGCCTACAAAGAAACTATCACTCAGACACTCAGCTAAGCAGGTCCTACCCATAAGAGCACCAAGAAAGCTTTCAGAATCTCTCAAACTTGGATCAAACCCAAATTTCCAGTTTCTGACCCATATGGAAACCACCTGTACCTAGAAGTGACTATTGGGCTGCCTCACCTGGTGCCCAGGAGCCAGGCCCTGCATTGGGCACGGTCAGCCTTGTGGTAGTGTAGTCACATAGTAACCACAATGATTGCCGGTGCTGGAAACCCCCTTCACTGGGCTAGTGAAGCTGGGCTTGGTAAAATATGCTCTATGGTGCTCTCTTCAGAAATGGATTAGACTAGGTGCTTGTTTTGTTTTCTTTCCAGTAGCTGAGGTTCAGACACTCCCATCTCCTAGCACTTAACATTCCTACCCTGGGCAGCACTACTGCAATCTATCACTTACACTCCCTGCTGACATTTTATAGGGGGTTTAAAGCAGCAGGTGTGTGAGATACAAGCCATTGTCAATCATTTCATGAAAAATGCTCCACCCTTTCAAATGCCTAATCAGGGGTTTGATGGGTTGCAGCTGGCTGCTGACCAGCCAGGAATGGAAGCTTTCAAGGCAAATTAGCACTGCCTCAATTGGGGAGCGGGGAGAGAGGGAGGAATACTGGGGAAAGGGCTGGAGAGAAGCTGGGTCCGGGTCAAGGACAAGGCACTACAGCCTGACTCCAGGCTGAAAGTGGTGGAAGTGCTCACCAGTTAAAAGGAAGTTGGCAGGACATTCATGTCTTGCCTCCATACTGTTACTGTCTGCATGGTGGTAATCGCTTGCGAGGCTCCACTTGGAGGAAAGCGGCCCTGTGCCGTGATTGATTCCCTATTTAGATAACCTGAGGGCACCCGCTCTGGGGGTCTTGCTGAGGTCTAGTCTCCTCTCAGGGGTGTATCAAATGGAAGAGAAGTAACTGACACTTTATATTAGGATCCAGATAGGCTATGGGATCACTTCAAGTTTGTGGACTGTGTTCGTTCAACTTATATTGAGCACCAACACCCCCCCACCTTTTATTTTTGGCAAAGCTTTTGGGAGTAGTACCACAAGCAATGCCTGTTGGCCCCTTCATCAACCCCAAGAGCCCACTCAATACTGACTTTTATTTCAACAATTTATACAGTCTTAATCTCTTATAAAAAAGATCTCCAAATGTACTCCAAGAGTCCTGTTCTCATCCAGCCTGCAGTCCCAAACTCTGCCTATTTATAAATACCACATGTACCAACATGAGGGTACCATGCCTTTTGATCAAACCAAAGAGCTCTAGGGCTATGTGGCTTTGGCCTTATGTAACCACAACGGGATGGGTGCGCGCCACTGGGAAAGGTTGAGTCCCTGTCAATTCTAGTTGTAGATTGGCCCCTCAATCACCAGCTCTCCTTTCTGTCCCTTCTTGGACTTCCTGTCTCCTTCTTCCAACTTGGGTCCTGAACCCAGTTTGCTCACTCAGCGTGTCCTGTGCATGCCAGCTGGTGACCTGCCTATGACCCAGGCATCTGACCTCAAGTGCATACCCTGTTCTCATCTTTCAGCAGGCTGTGGCAGCTCATGGGACCTTTGTTTATGAATCTTTTATCCCCACTCAATACCTTCTGGAAGGTACAGACTGTCTTTCAGCCATACTTCGTCTGTAGTCACTCAAACACAAAGTGGATTGTCTTGTTAATTTCTGCACTACTAGTCCTCAGACCCCTATTATAGCATTAATCCATACAGGATCCAACTTCAAGGAGCTCACAGTTCAGTATAAGAACAAAATAAGCAGATTTAAGGAACTGCATAAAAAATGCCACAAAGGATGTGTGCCTAAGAATACTATGAGGCAGGCAGAATATTATGGTAGAGGAAGATGCTAATTCTCACGTGGGGATCCAGGAGACCTTGGTTAGAAAAGGTAATGCTTACAAAATACTACAAAGACTAGTCCGGCTTCCACCAGCAAAAGAGCAGTTGATGCTGAAATGACACAGAGAAGCTAACCTGTGCAGGACTGTGAAGGCCAATGTAAGGACGATGTTGAAAGGAGATGACCTCACTGGACACAGAACTTCATTCTTCTCCCCCATGGTCTGTTCAAACCTGCTCTGTTGGATGACTTCTTCCCTATCCCCTGGGTGAAATCTAGGGCAATTCCCTTGATCCTTCTACTCATTCTTTTTCATCTCAGTAATAAAAAATCCAACCCCCCATATAATCAAAAATTCCTAATCTCATTGAAAATTAAAACATCTTTCCTTTCACAGATTTGAGGAGTTAGCATCTTTTCCTGCTTCACTTTTTCTCCCCAGCTTGCTAGCCCAGGATGAGGGCAGGGTCACAAGAGGGAGAGACATGAAAAAAAGATCTTTCCAGATTGGTACTGCTGTGACCTGCCGCTGGGGCCCTATGGAACTGTAAATATTCATAGCTGGCCTTGTCCTCTAATGGGCTGCTTTTGTGGACACTTCCGTGATAACTTCTTGGAAACATTTGACTACAACTTTAATAGGAATTATTTGTTATCTATTATCACAGGTATATATAAATGCTCCCAAACTCAGCAGTGTAAAACAATAAACATTATATCACATGGTTTCTGTGCTCAGGAATTCAGGAGGAGCTTAGCTGTGTGGCTCTGGCTCAGGCTGTCTCATGAGGGCTGCCTAGGCCTGGGAGATGTTTCTACAATGGCTGTTGGTTTGAGGGCTCAGCTCCTAGCTATGTGAATCTCCGCTTAGAGCTGCTCCAGTGTGCTCACAACATTGCAGCTGCTTTCTTACAACACCTTCCCTCAATTCCAGCATGAAGTCTTCTTGAGTGAGGTCTGTTTAAAAAAAAATCCTCAATCTGGTCATTACAAAAGAACACATGGATTATGAGAAACATGTAGCTTCAGCCCTGACCCCAGGGGAGTGCAACTTGCTCCCCAAATAGCCCCTCTTATCTTTGCTCCACCACTAGGGAAATAGCAAAACCTCTTGTTTTTAAGACTTCGTAGATGTGGATCAAGGACAAAGTTCAGGGAACACATGCATGTCTCTTGGATGGACTCTTTGTAGCGCCCCCCCCCCCCCCCCGCCCCCTCACTAGCTGTTATGTTTGAGTGGGTCCCTTCCGAAATCCAAATGTTGAAACTGAATGGCCAATGGAACAGTATTAAGAGGTGGGGCCTTCAAGAGGCAGTTAGACCATGAGGGCTCCTCCCTCATGAATGGGATTAAGGCCCTTATAAAAGAGGCTTCACACAGCCTTTGCCTCCTGCCCTTTTGCCTTCCATGTGAAGATACAGCATTTCTTCCCCTCCAGAGGAAGAAAACATTTAGTGACAGATATATTTAAGCACCTCTATTAATCTAACTAAATCAAATGTAACCCTCACTAAAACAACATAAACCTAATGTAAGTATCTCCAATTCATACGTAAAGAAAATGAGGATCAGAGTAGTAAAGGAACTTACTAAGTAACACAGCTATTGAGAGGCCCATATGTGGTTAAAACATAGTCTATTTCTCCATAAAACCCATTTTTTTCCCCGTTTGCCTCCCTCTCTTCCTAATCACCAAACCTCTATTCCTAAACACAATTTATTTTAAATGATGAATGAAGGGTAAAGCCTGGGGGTGCAGGGAGATGGTGGGGAGTTGGTGTGCTGAATGTGAGCACAGACTACCGGGAATTTGCTGCCCAATTTACATACTGACTTGGAGCCACACTGAAACTTTTTCCCAGCTTTCGGGGTCCACAGAACAGCTGTTTTGGGTCTAGGAGTCAGAGCAGGCTGTGTTGGAAAGCTGATTTTAAACATGCACCCTGCAGTGCGAGGAGAATTGAAGCAATCCTACAGTGCCACTCCCGGTTGCAGGAGGATGCTCTGTTAAACTCCTTAGCCTAATATTGGAAGCCCTCTTGCTATGACTCCAGCCACCTTTTCCAGCCTTATCTCCTGTTATGCTTTGAATCCTAATTTTCAGACCAACCTAGTTTTATGTTTCTCCATAATGGCATCCTAAATCATCTCTTTTCCATGCTTTTCCTCTTCTCTTAAAACCAATCTGCCCTATTCCCTGGAAAAGAAGACAATGCAGCATACTTGCTGGAATCCCTGCAGTCAAAGGCAAAGCAGGGGGTTGGGGGAGGAGTGTAATCATAAACCCAAAATATATGGACCTGAATTCAATCTCCTGCAATGAGGCTTACAAGCCACATGCTGAAAAAACCTCTCTCTCTAGACCTCAGTTTCCTCATCTGCAAAATATAAAGTAAGCCCTGCCTACCTGGCAGGGCAGCTGCAAGAGTCAAGATAATGATTGCAAAATGCTTTGCAAATTGTGAAGCAATCCCTTATGCATGTTCTTGCTTGTGCAAACGTAAGGGATTGTCATTAGTATTCAGGATCTTCCTAACTGATGTGTTTTTGTAAGAGTTTGGCTAGAAACCTGATTAAGATATGTCCCAGCTGAGCAGCTTCTTCCACTGCAGCTTCATCCAATAGCCTCAAAGGGGATAGAATAGGTCTTTTGTGATTGTTTTTTACATAGTTGGAAACATTTCAAAGCATCAGATCTTTTTTTAAAAGCAAACTCTGCTTTATTTGCATTCAGTCTACTTCCATCAGTGCCTAAGCAGCATTGTAAGTTTATGGTTTCAAAGTCGATAGTTTAAAATAAAAAGATGTATCTTCTATTAAAAAAAAAATTCAGAATTTGCAAAGACGTCCTGTATCACTGACAATATTGATGAATCACATTTGATAGGAGAATTGAGGAAGCAATTGTGGTTAAACAGGAAGTTTTTCTAGGCTGATAATGAAGTGTAAAGCTTTTTCCTTGACTGTTGGAAAAATATAACTTAGATCCAGTTAATTAATCAATCAATAAATCCTTGAGCAAACAAACATAAACCAGAAAGAAAAAATAACGTAAAACTTTTAAGAGAATATTCTTAAGTGGCAGATGCTGGAGAAAGAGCAGGTTGGGGGAGAATATTTTGAATTCATTCTGGAGCCTACTGATTTCAAAATTCCCTTGAAAGAGGCCATGTTGGAGTTTGGATACGCAAACCTAAAACTCAAACATGATGAATAGAGCTGAGATACAAAGATGGCAGATATTGGCATTATAGGTGGATTGAAACCCTAGGAGTAGAGATGACATATGAAGGGGAAGAGTGCCAGCAACTAGGGACAGAAAAAGATGAGAATCCAGCAAAGAAGGCTCAAGAAGAGCAGCTAGAAAGGTGATAAGAAAGTCAAGGAGGAGGAAATGAGACAGAGGGCCAGTGGTCAACAGTGATAAGTTCTGCTGAAAAGTCTAGTACAATGAGAACTCAGTTCTTCACTGGGCTCATCACCATGAAGGTAACTCTGGTGAGAGCCATTTTGATGGCATTATAAGGCAGAACCAGGTTGCAGTGGGTGGAAGAGGGGATGAAAAATGAGGTAGAGACAGAGAACTTGACAAATTTCTCAAGAAATTCAGCAGTGAATGGAAGGAGAGAAAGGGATCAGTATCTGGAGTCGAATGTGGGATCCAGAGTAACTTTTCATAAATTAGAAGAGATTGAGATGTGCTTGATTATGGATAAAAGGGGTCCAGTTGAGAGGGAGAAGTTGGAGATGTAGGAGAAAAGGGGCATAAGATTCCCAAGAAGATAAAAGAACATAGAAACCAAAGCACAGATCAGGATTACCTATCCTGTCTGATAGTCCAGGGAGGAGGTAACACCTGCCCCAAGCCACCTAAAGGATGAGTGGAATTTATCCAGGTAAGGGGAATTGATAAAGAAAAATAGGGCATTCCTCATCCCGTGCTTTTTTCCAATCTCACCACTGGAGACTCTCAAACTTGCTTGGCTTGAGTGGAAGAAGGTGCTCTGGGGTAACATTTTGTGAGGCTATAATTTTTCTAAACCCATTTGTACAAATAAAATAATGGGTTTGCTTACACAAAGCTAATGTTGTGTGTCTCCACCCAAGGTATATTTCTCATCTGAGTTATTTCCTTTAGAAAATGTGCAGCCACTAGTAGTGAGTCTTAACTCCCAGGTGTCTGCAGCCATTTATATAAAGCAATGGGTTGCCTTATCCCCTGTCACATTTCCTCTGTGTTTCGTAAGTGAATAATTTCCTTATAATCACGGTGCTGCCTAATTAGAACCTGTCCAGCTCAGCTGAAGATGAAGACTTGGCCTTTCAGGTGGTCGGGTCTGAACTCACTTGATGAAAGACATATTTTTCAGTGGTGAGAGGCCGGGGGCTAAGGTCTGGATAGCGAAGGAAGCTTAAGATGCAGACTATTCTGTGAGATGTGTTATCCACAAAGAAAAGTAATCAATTAAAGATAAAAACCATTTATTTTTTCAAAGTTAGTTGTTACTCACTAAAACTATGCACATAAGAAGAAATTCAATTCACAAATGCAGACATAGTATAAAACACAAACTCTTGAGTAACTGAAATGTTTGTTGAATTGAAATAACGTTTTCTACTGCTGAATTCACCACATTTCTTTAAAAATACTAGTAACTGAAATCAGTAAACATATGGTTAAACCAGTATCTTCAATCATTCTTGAGATCAGGGTAAATTAAGGTAATTCTTATGGCAAATAATCTGGAACTATGAGACAAGAGATCTAAAAATGTTTATATAGTCTGACCTAGTAATTTTTCATAAGGGAATTTAGTTTACAAAAATCATCTAAAAGATAGAAAACACATATACATGTATATACCTTACATTGAGTCAATTAATCAATAAATCGTTGAACAAACATAAACTAAAAAGAGAAAATGAAACAATGTATATTTGTAGCAGATATAAATTTTAGCTCACACACTCAGAGTGAAAGAAGTGTCCTACTTCTATAACTCGATTTCTGACTCTGAAACCCATTTCTCCCAGGGTCCTGGACATTTAATCTCAGTTATTGGGGTTTTCCTGAATACAGTGTTGTATCAGGGTTCCAGGATACTATAGAATGTAAAGCTTCATGGGGTTGCGAGGAGGTTGGTTCAGTTATCTGTTCCCCCACACTCACAATGCCCTGGGGCTCAGCCTCTCTCTGTTTCTGTGTCATCCATAAGACAAAGGGATCACTGATAGGGCCCAGAGCCTTGTCCTCAGTGTGTCACACTATGCACAGCCCCTCTTAGCCCCTCTTCATCAGGTCTTGCCACCCTCCCAGTTGTCCTGCCCAAACAAAGACCTTGAATTCCTGCATTCTTGGTATTCTTGGGAACATAGTTTTCTCTTCCCCCACACCTGCCTCAGCCCTTGAGGTTTGGCAGATAGTGCCAAGAAAAGGAAAAGGAAGAAAGGAAGAATCATGATTTTCCAAGACACTCTGCCTCTCTCCAGATGCCCTGGCTGCCCTCTCCTTTCAACCACCTCCTCTCTCACTCCCACCTCAAGCTTTTTTTCAAAACATAAGTCAAGAACAGAAGAATTGTGTAAATAACTGTGCTTTTAGCCCAGCTCCAAGCTACCTCTAGGCTGGAGTAAGAGCAGCCTCTCTGTGTTTGGATGCGAGGTCACAGATACAGAGGAAAAAACTAACATCTTAAAATATTATCCTACCATACATGCATAAAGATTGTCATGACAAAAAAAAATGGTGAAAAAATTGGAAACACGGCCGGGCGTGGTGGCTCACGCCTGTAATCCTAGCACTCTGGGAGGCCGAGGTGGGCGGATCGTTTGAGCTCAGGAGTTCGAGACCAGTCTGAGCAAGAGCGAGACCCCATCTCTACCAAAAATAGAAAGAAATTATATGGACAGTTAAAAATATATATAGAAAAATTAGCCGGGCATGGTGGTGCATGCCTGTAGTCCCAACTACTCGGGAGGCTGAGACAGGAGGATCGCTTGAGCTCAGGAGTTTGAGGTTGCTGTGAGCTAGGCTGACGCCACGGCACTCACTCTAGCCTGGGCAACAGAGAGAGACTCTATCTCAAAAAAAAAAAAAAAGAAAAAATTGGAAACAACAACATTATCTAATAGTAGGGATATAATCTTGCACTAGTCACCAGAGCAGATTTTGTTTTCAAACATTACCGTAATTTAATCTTTCTAAGAATCCTTAATTGCATAGAATGTAATCATTAGGAATAACTTTGAAGGCATCAATCTAGATGTATTGTAAAGACCAAAAGTCACCAGCAAAAATGAAAATATCTGATGTGTTTGGGTTGTAGGATTTTGTGTGAATTACTTTTATAATAACGATTATGTAACAACATTTAAAAAAAAAAAGTAGAAACTAGGGGAGAAAATACTTCTTTTCAGATCTGGAATGAGAAATGAAGAAATCCTCATGGATTTTGCCTCAAAGAGTATTGTCAAGATCCAGTTCCAAGAATTCAAAGCTGTTCCAGCTGTGCCATTGTTGATGAGTTGAGATTGCAAAGATAGTTTATTTCCCTCTTGATTTAATTTTCTCTAATTCATGAAGCCCTATTGTCTGCCTCTCCAGATCTCATCCATCCTTTAGATCCTGGAGATGAATTTGGAAAGAAATAGTGCATGAGGCTTCTTACAAGAGATGAGCCCATGCGATAGACTTGCCCTAGAGAAGGGGAAATCACGTTTGTTGAGCATCCTCTATGTTCCAGGCACGGGGGTAAATACTTTACCATTATTGTCATATTTAATGGATTCTATTGGTTCCATTTTACTGATGTGAAAACTGAGGCCCAGAGAGGTTAAGTGATTTGCCTAACGCCACTCAGTGACTAAGTCAGAATTCAAACCCAAGTCTGGCTGAGCCCAGAGCCCCAGTTATTTTCCATGGTACTACGCTGCCTCTCCTTGAAGTGGTCTTTCATGGGCAAGACCCTTCTGTCTACCTAAGGCACAATTTTTAAAACATAAAAAGCTTTATCATTACAAACTAGTGAATATACTAAGTAATGTACTATTCTCACTGGAAAGCTGTAACGCCATTATCCAGCATTTCCCAAAGCATGGTCCACAAAGTGCTCACTGGTAGAAGTGTTCCACGGCCAAATAACTCGGGAAGATGTCGTAGCCAACAGGCTTCCTCTTAGAAATTCACAGTTTGCTTAAAGGCTCTGAGTAATTAGGTAAAGACAAACAAAAATCCGTTTTTATCTTTTCGAATCCATTGTTTCCCAGGCTTACTTAGTCATAGAATCTTTTTCTTCCTGATACTATTACAGCTCCTAGACCAGTTGCACAAGCCTGTGTCTGAGACCATGGAAAAGTCTTCCAAGGGGAAGCTAAAGGGAGCTATTTGCACAGAGGAGAGTGCCAAGACACTGGGGACAGCTGTGCTCAGTGAAATTGAATTGTCACAGTAGGAAGGAAGGATGTTCTCAATTTTGGGTAGAACCGGAATGGCCTCAGCACAGTGAAGGCTCCAGGAAACGTGACCCCACTTTGACGCAGCAAGTACTTGTAGCCTTGGCAACATCGGGAGACTGGCAGCCACAAGGCACAATGTGAGTCAAGTCCAGCGTAGCCCAGCAGGGATGAGAGTTCCTCCCGTGGTATCGAAGCACAAACCCTAGTGAGGGCAGTTAGAGCAAGAGAGGAAGCCCCGTGCCCAGCCCAGAGCAGGCACTCAACCAGTGCGTCGGTGTTTAGTGCTGAAGATAGCAGAGTGAAAAGCTCCCCTAGTCAGTTTCCCCTGGGACTCCAAGAAGTACCTGGATGTATCATCTTGGTCTTAGCAGGAAAGGGGTGGCAAATTCAGGGCTTCACTGAACAAGAATTTAATGAGGTGACTTTTCACAGAGACACAGGGAAGGTCAAGGGAATCAAAGGACGGGGTGGCCACCCAGAGACTAGCAACTGCAGAAAGGATTTACCACCCCTAAGTCAGAGGGGAGAAAGAGGAGAAAGGGGTGTTATCAGAGCCTGGTGAGAACTGGCACCATCCGACAGAGGTGTGAGGAGACAGAAGAGCCAGCCCGCTGGGTACGATGTTTGGGATGAGCTAAAGAGCCTGCAGAGACATATGGCGGGAAAGCCAACCAAATGTGAGTCATTATTAAGGAGATACACACAATTTGCATCCATAAACTGGGGAGGCTTAGAGGCACAAGAATTACACTGAGAAACAAAAAATCTAAGAGGCTCAGAATCTCAGAATTTTAAAAGATCAGAAACTCCTGGTTAGCCTGGAAAAAAATTATAATTGGGTGAAACTGAGACTCGCTTTCCCATTTCTGTAGCCCATTGAACTTGCCTCCCACTCATTTATCCAAAGCACGCTGAGTTAATGTATGCGTTGCCTTCTTTTCAGCTCTCCTCGGATGGGACACTTAGAATCTGTGGTAGCACATCTATTTGCTTAAACCTTTCCTGTGAGTGATCCGCCCCACGACATCTGGGGAAGAGATTATGCCTCGGGAGGATGTCTCCACCCAGCTAAACAGAAAGGCTATCAGCCACCCCAGGAACCATTCCCTAAAACACCCAAGGAACTTTTGTTCTTGGGGTTCAGGTCCCCATGTCCTTCTCAAAAATGTGCTTGGAAACCACAGAGATGCCTGGATGATGGCCCAGAATGTGAGGAACGCAGGGCTCAGGATTCTGCTGACCAAAATTAGATGAATAAAGTCAGGCTTGTCTCTGGAAGTGGGTTCTGCGTGGGGAAAAGATGAAAGAGTGACCAGGGGAAGGTGGGGCAAATCCAACATTAATCACAGCAGAAAGCCACCACCTCCCGCAAGAGTAGGCAGAGGAGGGAGCTACTGTTTCCAGAGCTCCGTGGAAGCCAGGAGCTTGGTGGGCCTGCCCTGTGAGAACGTGGACCACGGAGAGAGGAGGTGTCCAGTGGTAGCCAGAACCACGGAGGAGAGGCAGGCCCTGCTGGAGAGGCCACTCAAAGCCAGGGGAGAAATGTCCTGGCTGGTCTCTCCTTCTGTCTGCCAGTCTCCTGCCAGGGCCGCCCATAAATTCCACCTGGTCTGAAGCCAGTTGGCAAGGGATATTAGAAACGGAATTTCCCTGCAATGTAAAATGGTAAGAAAAAAGGGTGGGATGGATATAAGATCAAACAGGCAAATGATCGCACACCCCTCTGAGCAGATGTTGGCCCACCACACCTCTGGACTGCCCTCATGAATATCACCAGTGACCTTCACGTTGCCAAAGGCTATGCCGATGACAAATGAGAAATGCTGTTCTCATTTCTCCAACTTTCAGCAGCATTATTCTTAAAGTACTTTCTTCATTTGGCTTCTGGGACACTTCCCGTGGCTTCTGATTTTTCTCCTACATCATTTGCTACAATTTTTAGTCTTCTTTGCTGGTTCCTCCCCATCTCCCCATTTTCTATGTTGGAGTGCCTCAGTATTCTTTCTTTGGTTAATTCCTATTTTTATCCACCCTTATTCCTTAGGTGAGCTCATCTGGCCCCATGGATTTAACTGCCACCTATCTAGACAACGTCACCCTGAAATCTCTATCTCCAGCCCCACCCCCCATACGCTGCCACTGGTATACCCGGATGTCTGAGGGAGAGGTCCAGTTGCATGTTAGCCGGCATCTCAAATAGAGTGTGTCCTAATATTTTAAATTTTTCTTCCACAAATCTACTCTTTTTCCAATTTCTGAGCTGAGTTCTGTGCTCATAGCAGATGTGCAATGTATATATAATCTACTAGATATTATGGGTACATTTTTCATTATCATTATGAAGTATTTTGTAAGCATTTTATTCAATACTGGCAGAGTGCCTGGGAAGTGCCAGACCCTGCAGTAGTCACTGAGGAAACAAAAGTGAATCAGATGTGGTACCTCTCCTCAAGGGCAGGACAGACATGCAGAAAGGGTGTACACCTGTGCCTATTTGTATATATAAAATCATGTTCTCCACCCAGCTTTAAGTTCCTCGAGAGCTAGTGTCTTGTTACAGTTCGTGGAGTTGAAATACTGGCTAGGTCTAGTGTGGGGCAGGATCTTGAGGTCTCTTACAGAAGCCAGGGAAGGTAGAATAACCAAACCACAGAGAAGGCAGGGACCTCATCAGCAGTTTGTGGGCCTTTGCTCCAAAATGCTATGATAACAAGACTCAGCTCCAACTCTCACTGGCATTGGAATAATAGAATGACAAATTCTAAGTGTAAGAACAACAAAGGAGATAATGTTTGTGAACCGCAGCCTCCTCATCTGTGAAATGGAGAAATTAATAACACTCACAGTGCAGTTATGAGGATTAAAGAGCATAATACACATGAACCACAGAGTGTGATGCCTGGCCACCGTAAAAGAAGCTTCTGTTCATTGGGTACCATTTTCTACTATCATTGTTATTTATTCTAACACCTCATCTTTTATATTGATGGAATTTAGAGCCCAGGGAGAGAAAGCAACTTACTTACTGTTTCCCTGTAAGTTAGGCAGGCACAGAGCTGGACCACAGCACTGGCCACCAAATTGCCAGCCCAGCGCTGCCTCAATGATGTCATTGTGCCCCTTGATAAGGTGAATCCTCTAGGTCCTGGAATCCTAGAATCACCATGTTTGAGGGAATCTTAATGTTCATAAATGATGCATCTTTCATTATAAAACTAAGGACTGGACCTTTCCGAAAACTAATCAGCTCCCCAGCAGGGTCCATTTGGCTGCAATCTTTTTTTTTTTTTCCTTTTTTTTTTATTTCATCTTATTGTTATGGGGGATACAGAATTGCAGGTTACATATGTTGTCCATGTACTGCCTTTCCCCCCAAGTCAGAGCTCCAGGCGTGTCTGATTCCCAGATAGTGCGCATTGCACCCATCATGTAGGTATATATCCCTCCCTTCCCCAACCCCCCTTCCCGAGTCAGCACCTTCAAGCGTTACCATTCCCCAAACGGTGCGCAATGCACTCATTGTGTAGGCATACACCCATCCCCTCCCCACACCCCACCTCAGTCTGATATCCGATTGGTGTTGTTCCCAGATGTGTATTTAGTTGATGTTCAGGGAAACCAATTTTCTGGTGAGTACATGTGGTGCTTATTTTTCCATTCTTGGGATACTTCACTTAATAGAATGGGTTCCAACTCTCTCCAGGAGAACCATAGAGATGTCGTATCTTCATTATTTCTTATAGCTGAGTAATATTCCATGGTATACATATACCACAGCTTACTAATCCAATCATGTATTGATGGGCATTTGGGTTGTTTCCACATCTTTGCAATTGTGAATTGTGCTGCTATAAACATTCAGGTACATGTGTCTTTGTTACAGAATGACCTTTTTTCCTTTGGGTATATGCCCAATAATGGGATTGCTGGATTGAATGGCAGGTCTACTTGACTCTGTTTAAGATACCTCCATAATGCTTTCCACAGGGTTTGCACTAGTTTGCAGTCCCACCAGCAGTGTATGAGTGTTCCTGTCTCTCCACATCCACGACAACATGTGTTGTTTTGGGTTTTTTTGATAAAGGCCATTCTCACTGGGGTTAAGTGATATCTCATTGTGGTTTTGGTTTGCATTTCTCTGATGATTAGGGATGTTGAGCATTTTTTCATATGTTTGTTAGCATTCTTATATCTTCTTTTGAGAAGTTTCTATTCATGTCATTTGCCCACTTTTTGATAGGGTTGTTTGATTTTTTTCTTGCTGATTTTCCTGAGTTCTAAATAGATTCTTGTTATCAGTCCTTTATCTGATGTGTAGTATGCAAAAATTTTTTCCCATTCTGTAGGTGGTCTGTTTATTCTCGTGAGTGTTTCTTTGGCTGTGCAGAAGCTTTATAATTTAATCATGTCCCATTCATTTATTTTTGTTGCTGCTGTGATTGCCTTGGGGGTCTTCTTCATAAATTCTTTACCTAGGCCAATGTCTGTAAGAGTCTTTCTTACATTTTCTTCTAGAATTCTGATTGTATCACGCCTAAGGTTTAAGTCTGTTATCCACCGTGATTTGATTTTTGTAAGAGGTGAAAGCTGTGGGTCCTGTTTCAGTCTTCTACAAGTGGCTAACCAATTCTCCCAGCACCATTTATTGAATAGGGATTCTTGTCCCCAGAGTATATTCTTTCCTGCTTTGTCAAAAATTAGGTGACTATATGAGGATGGTTCTATATTTGGATTTTCTGTTGTGTTCCACTGGTCTGTGTCCCTGTACTTGTGCCAGTACCAGGCTGTTTTAAGAACCACGGTCTTGTAGTATAGTTTGAGGTCTGGCAAATTAATACCTAAATACCAGCTCTCAACCATTTGACACAAACCAGACTCAAAACACCAACATGTCACAGGAAGAATTCCAATTATGGATCATAAACAAGCTGAATAATATACAAGAATCAATGGATGAACAACACAAGGAAAACACACAAAAAATACAGGATTTGGAGGAAAAATTCACTAAAGAAATTGAAATATTGAAGAAAAACCAAACTGAACTCCTAGAAATGAAGAATTCACTCAGAGAGCTACAAAACACTGTGGAAAGTCTCAAGAGCAGGGTAGATCAAACAGAGGAAAGAATCTCAGAAATTGAAGATAACTCCTTCCAACTAAATAAGTCAGTCACAGAGATAGGTCAAAAAAGTAACAGAAATGATCTGAGTCTTCAAGAAATGTGGGATTATGTAAAGAAACCTAACTTGAGAGTTATTGGCATTCCTGAGGGTGAAGAAGATAATAAGCAAGGGTTGGACAAGCTATCTGAAGACATAATCGAGGAAAATTTTCCAGGCCGTGCCAATACTCTAGACATACAGATTCAAGAAGCTCAAAGGACCCCTGGGAGATTCATAGCAAATAGGAAAACAGCACGCCACGTAGTCATCAGGCTGACCAAAATATCCACTAAAGAGTCCCCTCTCCGAGCTGTAAGGAGAAAGAAACAAGTAACTTACAAAGGAAAACCCATCAGAATTACGCCAGATTTCTCAGCTGAAACCTTACAAGCAAGAAGAGGTTGGGGCCCCATTTTCACGCTTCTGAAACAGAATAATGCCCAGCCTAGAATCTTGTACCCAGGTAAGCTAAGTTTTCTATACGAAGGAGAAATTAAGACATTCTCAGATAAACAAAGGTTGAGGGAATTCACCAAGACAAGACCAGCCCTCCAAGAAGTACTCAAAAGAGAATTACACACGGATCAGCACAAGAAAGATCCACGAATGTAAAACTACTCAAGAGCTAAAGATGGCTGCAAACTTTTTTAGAAATCTTTTCAAGAAAACTATTTATACCAAACTCATAATCTACCTCTCCCAATTGCAGCCTTCTTTGTTTTGCCTTCAGAAGACATTTGAAAGTTGAATCAGTTTTTTTTTTCTTCTTCTGACAGCGCTTGAGGTATTTAAAGAAAGATTTCATCTCATTAAATTTTCCCTTTTCCAATGTAAATGTTTCCAGCCATTCCAAGACAGAAACCTTGACATTTTCCTAGATTCTGGCCTTCTCATCTCCTAGACCCTATTAAATACCAATCCTTTCAATTCTACCACATTACCATTTCTCAGACTACCCCACATGCCCCCTCTCCACTGTCACCACCTTACTTAAGTTCTGGCCACCTTTCAGCAAGATCATTGCAATTGCATCTTTAGCCTGGTCTCTCGCCTCTGCTCTTACACCTTTTAATTCACTATCTACACTTGCAGCCAGAGTGATTTTTCTAAAATGCAAATCTGACCCCATCACTTGACTCTCAATTACTTATCAAATTAGTTCTTATATCTTTAGCATTTGAAGACCTTCAGGATGTGACCTCTGAGATGTTTCACCATTACTATGCAGTGATATTGGACTTTTGGAGGCAGATTTGGAAAGGTTATTTAACAGCTGAAGTGGGGAATGAGGGTGATCATAATGTGCATAGTGGGATTGAAGTTTAAAAACGGGCTAGATTGGAAGGGACTCCAAAGCTAAACTCCAAGGAAAATGGTTGTCTCTTATCTCTGCCATTCAAAGATGGCTACCAGATTTCTGTTTTGATTGACAAAATAGATACTGGTGTTACTCACTGAGACTGAGACACCCCAGAAGAAGCAGGCCGTGGGGGCTGGTGGAGTGCAGGTTGGTGAGTGTCCTTGTCACTGAGATGTAGGGAGCCATGTGGCATGCAGGGGACCAGGGACTATGGGGGTTATGCTAGTGAAGGCTGCACACCAGTAATGCAGCCTGGTATGGAATCAGCTTTTTTGGTGGCCACAAAGCAGGGTTGGTTCTTGTTGAGCGACAAATGGAATAAATTTTGGAGATGAAAGAATAACGAAGTCCTGGCCCCTGCCTGACCTTGGAATGGAAACACAGCTTCAAAACAGCCGTTGTATGTGATTGGGGAAGATTGTTTTTATTGTTGTAAGGAAACATCCTACTTTGCTCAAAAGATTTGCTTGTTTATCCTTTAATCATGAAAGATGCCTCTGGCTGCAGCGAGTCTTCATAACTTACGCTTTACTTTCCATGACCAGGAGGTCACCCGTCACGGGAGGGGAATAGTTCATTCTTTGGCGTAGGAAGGAGAGCTTGGCCAGAACGATACCTCATGTCTCCCAGAGCAGCAAACCACCATAGAGTGACCTCACTGGTGGCCAGTTGAAGAAAAAAGGTAGAGTAGTCCATTTTGATAGTGATAACCACCACTTTATTATAATAGGCACTTATACAAAAATATGTTCTTCAGACAGAGACACTGAGGTCCAGACAAGTGAAATCGTCTCTCTAGGGTCATACTTCTATTAGGTATAGAAACACAGCCTGAACCCACATCTGTCTGACTCATTGAACTTGGCCTCATTATGTCCTTCAAAGCCATAAACAAAGCTAGGAGATGGTTTGGCTTAATAAGTAGTTATGTGCAGAGATGTATAGTGGCAAGAGTATGCAATAATTCGCCACCACACCTGGGCTGAGGTATAGACACTAGGATGACTTCTCTTAACTGAGTAATTTTAAGCAGCTTGCTCCATTCTGAGTCTGTTTCTCACCTGAAATGTGAGAATATTCCGTCCTATTTACTTAATGATGTTGCTATGATGTTCAAGCAAGAGCAGTTAAATAAAAATGATGTATAAACTTTAAAGCTTTATACCCATATGCAGAGATATTAGTCATGATCATAATTCTTGCTTATTATGACTGTGATTATTATAATAGCAAAGTCATTTCCTTTTCCCCTGAGCCCCAATTACCACATCCACAAAATGTTTGAAAATGTTTGGGTTTCACCAAAGAGTTTCTAGGGCCCTCTGAGCTCTATTAGCAAAGAATCATGAGAATTTTAAGTATAGAAATTAAGGGACTGGAGTGTTAGAAACACTGGGGAGATCTCCTTTGGCTGAGACAATTGCAGTGTCAACTGAAAACTGAGACGGGGCTGTCAAATCAAATACTAATAGTCAACTTAAGAACTTTGATTAAACTCAAAGAATAAAACAATCAAAAAGCCTAGAAAACCAATCTAGAAAACCAATCTGTCCAATTAGTCTAGAAAAACACTTAGCAAGTGCTTTGGGGCCGGCTAAAGAGGACCCTGTTGGTTGTGATCAGCCAGGAGCATGAAGCACAGAGAGAGGCTCGCAGAGTGCTGGAGGGCTGGTGCGGCAGGGGACTGCACTGCCCCAAGAGCCTCCTCCACTGCCTTCACCCATGAACACTTCCCATTAGGTACTTTCCAGAGACGTCTGCATTTTAAAGGCTTTCAGGCATTCTCCCTCCACAAAAAGCCCATGTGACATATTTATCCCTCATGTTCCTAAATCTCTGGTCCTCTTCCTAAGCACTTTTGCAATGATTTTTCTCATTTGAACACAACACGACCCTGTGGGGAGTCCTGGGTGAGGAGGGTGAAGGGAAGGGTGGGGCCCAGAGCCTGCCACCTACCTGCAGTGCAGGACCTCAGACAGGTCTGACTTTAGCTCAGGATTCCTTTCAGGAAGACTTCCCTGACTGTCACATCACAGGACAGCCTCTCCATTCATTTCTGTAAGCACCAGCCACTCTGTGAGGTCACAGGAGGAACCTCAAATGTGCTAGTGATGTGGTTGGGAGTGCTGGACTCGGGGTACCTGGATTCAGATTCCCAGCATCACCACTTCCTAGTGTCGCCTTGCAGGAAGTTACCTAACCTCTCTGTGCTTTAGATTTCTCCTGTCCTCATGGGACAATAATTATACCTATCTTGTTGAGTACTAATGAGGATTAAAAGACTAATCCATTGAAATGATTTACATCAGGGTTTCTCAACCTACTCACTAATGGCATTGTGAACCAGACAATTCTCTGCTGTGAGGGGACTTTCCTGTGTGTCATAGGATGTTTAACAGCATCCCTGGCCTCTGTCCACTAGATGTCCCAAAAATGTCTATAGACATTGTCAAATGTTCCCTGGGGAGGAACAAAATTACTCCCCTTTGATAACCACTACCTACACTATGCCTACTGAGAGCTCAATTCAGTTTTTAAATATCAAAGAAATCAAAGAATTTTGATATAAGAGATTTGCTGGCTCCAGTTTCCCCATATGTTAAACACGGACAATGTCACTGCTGCTTAGGCTGGTTGAAGATTCAATGAGAAAACACAGATCAAACAGCCTGGTGCTGAGTAGGCATCCGGTGGCTGTCACCTGAATTGCTGAATGGCCCCTAGGGAGGGGTGCCCTGGGACGAGCCCCTGCCAGCATCAGGAGGAAGGAACATTGCTGGGCAGGAGGTCACATGCAGTGCTCTCCTCAACAGAGCAAAGTCACATTTGGTGGGCACAGCTGGGGGCAGCTGTTCCCGTGGTCCCTGAGGACAAAGCTGTGCTCTGTGGATGAGCCCTTTTGGCACCAGGATGGACACAGCTAAGCCCAGCTGGGTATCTGCCAGGCATGGAACAGGTCTGGCCTTGCCCACACATCTGCAATTCTCTTCTGCTATAGTCCGATTAGGAAGGAAGTACATTCACCTCTGAGTTCCCTGCCTGAGAGAAAATTCTACTTTCCCTGGCTTTCAAAACAACTTGCAAAGAAGCCCAATTGTGTATTGGTGTCAGACTGAATAGTAGGTATTCAACATACTTTCTAAAACCTTTGAACTATGCTGGTTTTACATGTACTGTTTCACTTAATCCTGACAATAACCTTTGGAGTCAACATTATTATTGAATTTTGTAGATGAAGAAATGAAGGCTTAGAGGGGCTAAGTGGATTTTCTAAGGAAACATAACAAGCCAAGTGGTGGGCTTTGCATTTGAACCTACATCTAACTCTGTGCCCTGTGATCTTTCTAACATCACCCCTGTAATGTACACAGCTGGGGAAGCACAGTAAAGCAGGAGGTTGTTTTCTTAGACATGCAAGAGTTTGAATCTCACGATAAACTTTCATTGACTCTCAAGCAGATGAAGAAGTTGCCCACTCACACAGACTCAAATAACAGATTAGTCCCTCCAGCTTTTTTAGAAGCAATTTTGTATCTCTGAGGATCCAGTGTCTCATTTATTCACCTTTACCAGGCAGGCTCAGCGGTAGAGGCTGAGAACTCTGATCTGAAAAACCCAATTCAAAGACCTCCCTGCATTTGAAAAGCTCATACAAGAAAGAGAAGAAAATGCCCTTTTGACATTTCTTTGCAAGGTGCCAATTGTGACAATTATTCCCAAGTGCTGTGGGGACACCAGGCAGAGGTGACAGGCTCTGTGGGAGTCAAAGCTTCCCAGTAAAGGAGATAGCTAACTGAATCTTTATTTATTTCAGAATATTACAGGGGTATAAATGTTTTGGTTATGTGGATTGGTTTTGTACAGCTTGAGTTAAAGTTATAAGTGTGCCCATCACCCAGATGGTGTACATTTTACCAGTTAGGTGTGATTTCTCCCATCTCCTCCTTCCCCTTGCAACTGCTTGATTTCCATTGAGTTCTACTTCCATCTGTGCACATGAGTGCTGATTGGTTAGTTCCAATTTAATAGTACATGTGGTGTTTGTTTTTCCATTCTTTTGAAACTTCACTTAGGAGAATGGTCTCCAGTTCCATCCTGCTTGTTACAAAAGGTATTAGTTCACCATTTTTTTTTTTTTTTGTGGCTGCGTAGTACTCTATGGTATACATATACCATATTTTATTAATCCACTCATGAATTCATGGGTACTTGGATCGTTTCCACATCTTTGCAATTGTGAATTGTGCTGCTATGAACATCCGAGTGCAAGTGTCTTTTTGACAAAATGGCTTTTTTTCCTTTGGGTGAGTACCCAGCTAACTGAATCCTAATGGGAGAGTAGGAATATGTGCACAATCACTTGTTCCTGAGTCTGGGCCTGGCAAAGGGAACTTCGTGCTCAAAGGCAGACCGACATGTAGAGCAGGGTTTAGGGGAGCAACATGCAGGGAGATGCAGTTAGATTTTAGGACTGTCACTAGGATGCAGCCCTGGCTAAACAACTGCCAGGTAATTCACAGCCCTCTAGTATGTCAGATCAAGACATTCATGAGGAAGTAAAGCCCAGAGAAGGAACCTGGCCCATTCAGGGCCTCTCCTGATTCCCAGAACGGCACCCTCCCCACCCGGGCTGCCTCTTGCATAATCACCCTCACTTGAGGCAACCGCCTGTTTGTCTCCTGCCTGGCCCAGATTCCTGGGGTCTCAAACCACACGAGACCTAGGAGGGTGCGTTAGTCATTTGTATTACTATCCGACCAGCATAGTTTCCTGGCCATGAAGCCTCCTGGCTCTGGAGATGCGTAACATGTGCTCATTTCCCTGCAGGGTTCAGCTTCATTTAAGCTCAAACAAATGAGAAATGCTATGAAAAAATGTACAATCCTTGACCTTTGAGCTCTTCCAGTTGGCTGATGGCCGTGGGTGAATTCCTCCCCCATGAATCAGTCAGGAGCCAAGTTGCATTATTTTAAGGACTTGAGGCTCAATGCCTTTCCCCTGTCTGAGATGATCTCTCATTCCCTCTAGTCGTACTGAGTCTTTGAGGCTCAGGCCAAGTGTCATCTCCTCCGAAAGCCGTCCCCGATCCCTACTCTGCAGCACATCCAGCCCAGAGATATGGTTCTCGTCTCTGGACTCCTAGAATACTGTCTCTAAGATCCATTCCAAACCAGCATATTTTAAACATGAAAAAGGCAAATATAAGTTATGTCTTGCTACCTCCCCAAGACTACACGCCCTGAAGATTTTTCCCCATTCCTTTGGCTGGTCTGTCTCAGGCCAGCAGCACGTTGGCTTACTTCTATCTTGGGATGTCGTTCCTTGCTCCCTGCACATGGTTCTCCTTCTCCCCATCCGCAGAGCCACTCCTCTGGCTTGCCACTCGCCTTGGTGAGACTGAACACTTAACCACAGGCCACCAAGTTACCATGCAACCTGAGATGACCATCATGGACTGGGTGTCGCCTGACCCACCAAGCCATAAATTTGGGTGGGCACAGTGCTGCCCCATCATCACCTGGAAGAGGTATATGTTAATATAAGATGGGACTCAAACAGGCCCTGAGGACACAAGTAAAGTGCATGAAGGAGTGGCCCAAATGCCCATGGTCCCCACTCCTCCTACATTACCTTCTCTCTCCTGGCCTGCACCTGTGGCCTCATGAGAAGTTTCCTATGATCAATTGATACCTTCAACTCCTTTCTGGATGCCTACGAAGGCTCTGAACTTGCCCCCCTGCCTCTGGTATCCTTCACTTCCTTTTCTCCACTATAAGTTGCCACCACGATCTTCAAAAAAAAAAAAAAAAAAATGCTGCTCTGATCATGTTGTTCTCCTCAGAAAGCTCAGGATTTGTTGTCTGCAGAATTCCTGTTCACTCTTCAAGACATTGCTCACGCCCTACTGTCTTCTCTAATCGCTCCCCAGGGTTGTACAGCCGGACAGCGCTTCTCAAACATTACTCCCAAAGGACACTGAGGATGCAGGATGGCTCTGTGACTCCGTGATCGATTAAGTGATCAAGTTCCCCTGAGAGTCCTAAAGGTAAACCCCGGAGCAGACCTCTGAAAAGTTCTGTGAAGATGAATGGCTTATCTAAGAATTATGCCAACTTCACCTTCTATTCTATAACATTTCTGAATGTTTTGATATTACTTAAAAGTTGTTACTTACATTTTCCTAGTAAATTTGATATTCCATGCAAATATGCTATCTTTATCCTCTGACTCTATAGTCAGCACTGACATGCCACCATCCCTCCAAGTTTGAAAAACATGGGTCCTCAAGCACTTTTTTCATACTTCTACTATCCCACATGGGCAGTGTTCTGTGCCTGAAAAGTTCCAGGTCTAGTGATAAAGGAAATTTCACACTATGCTATGATGATATGCATGAAACAGGACTGGGCATTCTGAGGGTTGGTGGATTCTCAGTATCAAAATTCCTTAGCCTAAAATTGAAGATAAGTCATGACCGCACACAATAATACTATTAAATACAATACCAGTAGCTACAACTTACGTAGTGCTTACTCTGACCAAGCACTTCTCTGAGTTCTTCACATATATTAACACATTTAGTTCCAAAAACTATAACATGAAATAGATACTGCTAATATCCTCATTCCAGTTATATGGTAAGAAAACTGAGCCTGAATTTGAGACAGACATTCTGGCTTCAATGACCATCACCTAAACCACTCTGTTATGACATGTCTCAACTACCTTTAATGTGAAATAACAGTAATATTAACAGAGTAATAATAGTAGTAATAGTAGCAGTAGCAGCTATAGTTACAGTGACTCTCCACTCATACATATACACCCTTTCGAATTTAAGTGAGATAAATTATATAAAATTACCTTGAAATCCTCACAGTACGAATTAGTTTGTTATGAGACTTTCCTAAGAGACTGCTCTCTGAGCTCCATCTCCCTTTCCTACCCACAGAAGTTCACACAAAGGTCTCCCAAGATCCCTGTGGTTGAATGTTGTGGTGAGAGCATGTTGAAATAGGATTGTTGTGTGTACACATGGAGACAGCTCTGTGACTATAAGAGTCATAGGCAATAAGAAGGTAGAAGTTCAAAGATCTGAACTCCTCTGATTGACATTCAAGGACCAACTTTGGTCTGGCTCCTGCTAATCAATAGGCAGTCATCAAACTTGGAGTCCTTTCTCAGAATGGAATTTGCAGTCTTTGGATAACAGAGTCTTTTCTTGGAAGTAAAATACAAGGGCTGTAGTGGGGATAGGAGGCTGACAATGTGCAGCCTGTGCTAGACCATTGTAAATACCTGACCTCATCTGTTCCTTACAACGTCCTGGTGACAAAAGTAACATCATTACAGATGAAGACGCTGGTGCTAGAGAGATTATGTAACTTAGCTAAGGTAATGCAGAAATAAATGTGTGGCACCAGTATTTGGAGTTGTATCCATCTAACCATAAATATGATTTTTTTAGAGTATATTCTATGAAGAAGTAATGTTTCTGACCAAGGAAATAATGTTCTTTAAAATTTTAAAAAGGAGGTGGCTCAAGAAACTAAATCTGAAGTCTCTGGCTCTTTGTGTAAGACTGCTCTTATAAGACACAGCTTCCTAAAAGCTGAAGAACTCAGACTTCCCTTCATTACTGCACATGGGTGCAGGCGACAGTGGGGTAGGTCAGATGTGTGCTTTTTAGGATCCAGCTGTTCCCAGAAATGAAAGAAAAAGGCAGTAACTGAGTCTGGATTCAGTAAGTTGCAATAGAAAAAACTCCAAGTAGGAGGGAAGCACCTCGGAAGGTCCAGCAATAGAAAAAGAGAGGCCAGGGACAGACCACTAGTTGGCTTTAGCTAAGTCTCTCAATTAGGGAGATGGGTTAAATGGATGAGGGAGGGAGGAGGGTTAGGGTTAGGATTCTAAGATTAGGGGAAGGAGGAAGCAGACTTTCAGACTTTAAGTGGATTCCAAAAAAAAGTTACCAAAACATGGTATAAGGAAGAAGATCAAAGGCTAATTATAGGAACAGGAGCAGAGTCCAATATCAAAACCAGGGATCAAGGCAGGAGAAGGATGAACAGAACAAGTAACCTGATTGTAGCATCTATGAACTATCAACCAAGGCCTCCTTATGGTCCTGTGTCTGGGGAAGGCATGTGTAGGATGCCATCAAATGTGGCCATTATTAGAGGCAGAGAAAATAGCATGTGCTGAAACATGAATGCTGAACATACATGTTTTGGGGAGTAGCAAATAGTCCATTGGGCCTGGGATTAGGGGGAAGTAGTGCTTAGAAAATGTCAGTTAGGGGCAGATTACAGAAGACCTTGAATGTCAAATTAAATTGCCTAGAGTTTATCATAGGGAGTCAACAAGTCTGGGTGATGCTAACTGGTAGATGATATAGAGAAGAAGGAGACACAGGACCCATGGTTGGCTGGTGCTTAGTAGAAAAAAATGAGTAGTACGCTGAATTTTGCTATAGGATTATATATGCACCAAATAAATGAATCAAAATATTCAAGCTAGAAGAGATCTTGGAAACTGTGTAGTTTCCTCGTTTTATAGTGGGAGAGACAAGTCCAGAGAACAGGTACAATGATCTTGGATACCTGGAACCCAGCACTCTTCCCAGTCCATTGTGTGTTGAGATTGCAAAGTTAACAGAAAAACAATAGAGTTCTCCAAATTTTGACATCATTGGTTATAAATATAAGTGGGAAAAAATCAGTAAGTTGTTTGTGGCCTGGGAGTGTAGCTGAATAATAAAACTCAAAGCCAACTTTTTGACCTAAATTCAGAGTCCAAGAACTTGACCATGGGCCGCCCTTGGCACTTCTCCCCAACTTCTGCAGGTTGATCTCATGTGTATTTCATCCCTTGATCATCAAGCCTTTTAACTCATGGGTTTGCAATGTTTCATGCAATTAAGCAAATAATTACAAGAGATTTTCTGTTTTACAAATTTTGGAAATGAAATCTGATTCCAGGAAGGAACTAGACACCAAATGCAGGGATAGGCAAGATCAATATGAAGATAAATCCATTCAAGTTATCAGCCACTGGCTAACAAGTTCCCTCTCCCTCAATAGGAAGTAGAAAACACATGCTAATACCTGGGTCTCCCAAGGGGGAAAGACTCATTGCTTATTTTTGTTTTGTTACCTCCACTGGTGCCATCATTGAGGGAGAGACACCTCTACCAAGTGCAAATGGAGCCCAATGGAGGCAGCCATTGTTACTGGAGGACCAGAAGGGACAACATTTGAATTTGCTTTTGAAAAATTAGAAGGTACTTCTTCAGACAAACAAAAGGCAGAAAGAATGTTATTTCCCATAGAGGAAATAATTTGTACAACAGAGGAAATAACTTGTGCACAGACATAAAAGGGATTACTGGATAGATAGCTAACATTTCAGTGTGGCAAGAAAATGAGAAGACTGAAGGTGAGGGGGAGAAAAGCATGTTGGTCTTGTGCAAGGGCAGAGAGGTGGGAAAAAACACGCAGTGCCAGGACAATGTCAAATAGTTCCATGTGGGTTACGCCAAAGTAACAGGAAGGAAGATGAGGGTGGGTCAGGCCCAGGAGGGCTGCAAATACGTGGCTAAGAAATCTGGTTTTCACTCTGCAGGTGGGGATGGAGTAGCCACTGAAGTGTTTGAGCAGGGGAGTGACACTGTTAGAACTGTGCTTTGGGGAAAATAGGCTGGGAAATGGGGGACTGGATATAGGGTGGTTAAGATACGTGCCCAGGTGAGAAATTAAAAGGATGCAATGTAGAGTCTTACTAGTGATCTACACTGAGTTCTACCCAGAACCTTTCCTCAAGTTTCCCATCTGCAGCTACGTCACCCTTCTCTGAACAACTTACCACTGACAGGAGTACCAGTCATTGGACCCTTAACAACGCTAACTGTGGCTTGGCCTCCCTTGTGCTGTGAACAGCTCAAAGCCACCCAGCACAGAGTCAGCCCCGTGGGAATGCTGCCCAAATAAGCCCACGAATGGGTGGCCATGGGGTACAGCTGTGTGCCCCATCCACCTACACTTACCCTACCCCACCAGGCCCCAACAGCGGCTGGGTGAATGGGGCTAAATTGTTTCTTCACTCATTCATCGGCAGTACTATGTTAATTACTTTTATTATAAGTGCCACTGGGTTACTGCTCACACAGAGAATGTGGGAGAAAATGTAACCAGAACCCTGGGTGACTGGTGGGATGTATTTCCTGTGACTGGGACTCCGTGAATACGTCCCACTCCATTCCTCAGGTCTCGCTTGGTTCTGCCCACGCAGACTCACATCCTGCAAAGCCAAGACGGATTCCTGACCTTGAAGGTGGCTGATTAAAAGTGGCCCCAGCTGGGCCCCTGAGACCTAGGTATGCCTAGATCAAGGCATAGGACCCTTCCAGGCAAGTAGCTGTGCCAGGTAGTAACCATCACCCTCTCATATCTATTACACATCTTTATTGGTTCTCACCAATAATGTCTTATCACCCCCATTTTACAGATGAGGGGCCCAAAGCCTAGAATGGTTAGATCAGTGGTTCTTATCCCAGGCTGTAGCAGAGAACCACCTGGGAAGCTGGGGAGCGATTCTGACCACCAGGCCCCAGCCCAGACTGCTGGAGTGAGGGGCCCTGGGCCAGGGCGAGGCGCCAGTGCCCACAGTCACAAGGTGATGAGTAGAAGACCCAGGGCTGGCACTCAGCTTCCCGCAGCCTCAGTGTCCTTTCCAGAGCTCCATTGGCAGTAAGTAAATAAGAATTTTCTGTTTGAGAACTGTCCCTGGGAGCTAAACTCTCAGAAGCTGAGTGAGATGGGGGCAAGAGGACAAGGAAAAGGCATCTCATCAATTTTTCAGTGCCCTATGCTGCTTGCTTTTGATCTCAAATGAAAGGATTTATTTGTGGCTTTGGAGGTGCATTAACTGGTTAGGTTCCTGCTCAGAACATGGTACAGTCTCAGTCCTGCCAAGCAGGAGTGTCCTGGCACAGGGGCCTTGCCTTTGCCGCCTCTTTGATTGGGGCAGTGCAAAGGGACATTTTGGCAGCTTTATGGGCTGCCTCTCAGGCTGCTGACATGGCCGCCTGACGGATGGCCTGCTGTGCTGTTTCTGGGGCCGTGTCCGCAATTTCACCAAAGGCGCTTGCTCGGGCCATGTGTTTTGGCTTCTTTTTCTGAGATTTGTGTTAGCCGGTGAATCACAGAGTGGCCATGCAGGAGAGAACCTCATAGATCATGTGGTCGACCACCTCCACAATCGTCACTCCCCAGACACTTCTCTGATGGGAAAATGGAAGCTTATTTGAAAATTAAGTATTAATAGTCATAAAATCCAACAGAGTAAAATATTTCCACACCAATAAGTTATTGTAAAAATAAATGTTTATTTCACATCAACTATACACCAGAGACTTTACAAACATTATCTTGCTTAATCCTAAAGGCCACTTCCATTGCACAAATCCAGGGGCCACCATTTGTCTCATGAAGCATATTACAATGACCAGGATGTTCATGGGCTTCCTAGAACAGTGCTGTTCGTAACCTGGTAGCCCCCTTAAGACTGACAGTAAGACTGACAGTGATCGTATGTAAGAGCTGTCATTTCTGTAATGGTTCAGGGTACTTGGAATCTCCCCTACCTTCTGGAGTAGGAATGGATCATCACACAAAGATTACCAGCCAAATAAGACACAAGCATTACTTTCTAAAATTTGCATCATCACCATGTTACATAACAAATTACCCCACAACTTAAGGGCTTAAAAAAAAAATCTGTTATTGCTCACAAATCTACAGGTCAGCTGGGCGGTTCTGCTGGTTTGGGCTCATTGATACGTTGGCATCAACTCATGAGTCAACCAGGGACTGGCCGGTCTGTGATGGCCCTGGCTGTGCTGGCTAAGATGACTGGGACCTCTCTCCACGTGTCTCCCTTCATGCAGGAGGTTAGCCTGGGCTGTTCCCATGACGGTCACAGGGTTTTAAGAGAGTATAAAGGAGCGGTTAAAATCTCTTGAGGTCCAGGCTCAGAACTCACACAATCACTTCTACTTCTCTATTTTAGCCAAAGCAAGCCACAACGCCAGTCCAGATTATGGGGGTAGAGAAGTTGACTTCACCTTTCAATGGGAGAAGGTACAAAAATTCACGGCCATTTTGGTAAACTACTATACTCTGTAACTCAAAATTACAGAGTTGTGGGTTAACTCTGTTTGAGAACAGGACTTAGGTTTCCATCGGAAAGTGGTATGACACACACTCTCCTCATGATGTGCCAGCTTGACTCACAGCTGCCCAGTTCCAGGTGGAGAAGCTGGAACCCAGAACAGCAGATGGGGACTGTTGTCCAGGGCAGTGACCCCGCCCACACTAGGAAGGGGTTGGAGTTTGACTTTCAATGGTGCCTACTACATTAGATACTCCTTTCCTCGTAGACGTGTCTAAGGATCAGAAAGAGTCTGAAGGTGTTCTGCTCAGCCCAGAGAGGGGAGTAGAATGGAAATTCCTTCCCCTATGGATCAAGGTGAGAATATGGGAAGAATAGAGGAGAACATTCCTGATCAATAATATCCAAATGCAGACAAGGAAACGGAGGCTAGGAGAGGATAATACACATGCCCGAGAACACATAGTTGAAAAGATCAGGTATATTACCCAAATTGTGACACCCAGGCCAGCTAAAATCAGCCCTGTTTGGGTTCCCATCTTAATGCCTTCTAGCCCTCTGCCAGGAGAGCCAAACAAGGCTTTTAGTGTATTGAGCAGCTGTTTTGAGGCAAGTACCTTTCTAAGCACCTTCATATAAATTAGCACATAAAATCTTAACCACTCTGAATAACAAGCATTTTTATCTTCATAGTTGGTGAAGATAATTATGATAACTACACGCAGAGGTAGAGAGATATGTTCAAGATCACCCAGTAAGTGAGGTAGCATGGACCTAATTTTGAATCCAGTCTCTCACCCAGTCCAAATGCTCTTTTCCTCATAGTGTCATTACTCAATTCCCTCATCATGCATTGTATGTGCCAGGCAAAATGGGTTATTTCTCCCCTTAAAAGATTCTTCTTTAGTCTTGAGATCTCGCTTTCTCTCCGCCTTGAATGTACCAGCAGCCATGTTCTTATGGTGTGAATCCCCCCATTCCTGCTCCCATCTGTTGCCCAAACTCTCCCTAGAAGATCCTATCATCTTTAAAGCACCAGCGCAAATATCACCTCCTCCAGGATCCAAAATTAAGATCTGCTCTGCCCTCATCCCTCCAGTGGGAACTTACCTCCCCCACTCCCTCTGTGCTCCTACAATATCTCACACCACTTTTTGCCATGCATCCCAACTTTTTGTTTTCTTGTTTGTGTCTACTATGCCTTAAAAGCTTGTTAGGCCATAGGACTCATCATTGTAACTTCATTATTCAAAAGGAGCCTTGTCATTGTCTGAGGGGACCCAAAAAAGCTACATTTTCCCCATGCTCAGGTGGCTGGCTGGTATTGAGTAAATACTCATCTTCTGCTAGCCAACCTAGGAGGACTGCCTGGAGGAGAATCTATAGGTCGTAAGAAACTTGTGAGTTTCCTCAATGCTTTCAGTCCTTGTTCCTTTGGTCTCTCATGTCTAAAAGGTGTTGACATTGCTTTGGTAGAAGTCAGTAGTTTGTCAAGCTTAGTTACGGACATTCTTAGAACAGGGAAAGGGGAAAAGTGTGCAAAGACTGGTGTGGTAATAATTTAAGTTTTATCCAAATAATATGTCTGTGAAATGCAGAAGACCGCTGAAAGTGACACATTTCTGGCAGCTGATTGTGCCTGGAAAAGATAAAAAGAGGATGAGAAGAGAACATTTTGTAGGAGCTCTCACTACTCCCAAACCCAACCCACTTTGGTTTCTACTTCTCAGAGGAAAGAGGGGATGGGAGTAGTGATTTTTCTAGAGGTAAAAAAACAACAGTCTTCACACTGTATGTGTCAGGGTCTGATCATTTCTAGCATTTGTACTTTGCTTTACAATCTATAAAGCGTTTTCCATCTCTTTTTGCATCTTATAAGTTTATGGAGTAGATAAACACATTGATAAGTCGGGAGTGCTTAAATTCACAGTACAATTTAAATTTTTCATGGCCTTTTTTGAAGAGACTTTTAGCATGACACGTGTTTTCTTTTCTATGACCTTTGATTCTTCTTCCAAGACATAAAGACTGACTCTCTGAAGATAGCTCTCCCCCACCAGGCGAGCTAATGCAGAGGAAGTGATCCAAGACACAAGAATACAAGGAGCAAGATAAAGGCTTTAAGAAAAAGAAACATTTCTGACCCCAGATTCTAGTCTGGGCTTGCCTGTGACCCACTGCACGGCTTTGAACAAGTCGTTTCAATTGTCTTAAGTTTTCCAGCCACGGAGTTAATCATTTCCTCCCCTCTGCTCTCAGAATATTTTCAATGCCACATTATAACTTAAATTTTGTAACATATGTATTATTTGGTCACATGTCACCCCCTCAGAGAGATGTTTCCAGATCATGCTGTGTGTGTTGGTTTCTCCCACCATCATTCTCTGTCTCTGCCCCTGGCTTGTTACTTTCCTAACACTTGTCACAATTCCTCGCTATTTGCTTTGTTTCCCTACTTAACTTGGTAGAGTTTCTGGCTGTCTCCCATGAGGACATGGCCCAGTCTGCCCTGTTCACCAGCCCGGTGCCTTGGTGCGGCAGGTTCTCAAATGCTGATGGAGTAGATGATGTCTCCGAGCTCTTCTTTGAGTCCCCTGTTGACCCAGGGTCTGGCACCGAGTTGGTGCTCAGTAAAGGATGATGTTGAGGAGGGGAATGTGTCTCCATTGTCCCTCACCTCACACTTCAGACTTGGCCCATGAAGGAGGGAACATCTACTCTATACCTGTGCTCAGTGGCTCTGCCCCTCACCAGTTGCTCCCCAGAGGAGAAGGAGTTGTCCACCTGGTTGGACAGACCCTGACAGTCTGGGAGTCTGGACTGTGAGTGGGCAGTGACACTCCATGGAAATGAAGCACACAGCTGTGAACACACTCTGCTCTGCTTCCTGAGGCATGAGGAAGAACTGTGTTCTCTTCCTCCTCGCTCTTTCCGGCCAAGCATGGTGGACTGTTGCTCACTTCCTGTCTGCCTGAGATAAGCAGCTGCCAAGGTGACATCCATCAACTGTTCTTCCGTGTGACTTGTGAAGGGATGAAAGGATCCGGCCATCCTCATTCCTGTGGTTCTTTGGATAAGTAAACTTGGGGTCAGCTTCACCAAACCAGATTCCTTGCTTTGCAGATCTGAGGTTGTAGACTTAAATCTAGGTCCAGGAGTCAAGTAAGGCGTGCTTCAGTCTCGGCCGCTTTCTCTAATATAGCCTTTACCAGTGTTCTGCAAAGGGGTGTTCTGTGCTTGTCCAGCTGTTAATAAATTTGGTATTTTATTTTTCTGTTTTGTTGTGGATTTGTGTGTAGTTGCCAGGAGGCAGGAAATAACTCTGAGAATTCAAGCACTAAACTCTACCCCAACCCCTAAGAGTTATTTGCTTCTCAATGTGTGGTTCTAGACCACCTATATTCTGAAAATGCAGAAGCACAAGTGTTGGGTAAGAGAACTTAAATGCAGGGATCACTCCAGGTAACTCCTATACACTTTAAAATTTGAAACCATGTCCTAGCAATCCGCTGAATAAATCTCCCATGAATTTGATAGATGGACCTTGTAGATTGATTGAGCCTGTCTGAGATCATGAGTTTACTACCCTACTCTCAGGTGAGAATCAAATTCACAAGAGGGGGTTGCTAGTTGAAGACTTATGGGTCTTAGCTGTAGACCTACAAGAGTCAGGGTCACAGCTCAGCCATTTTCTGGCTACGCAACCTTTAGCTGGTACTGAACCTCTCTGAACATCAGTTTCTTCAGTCTGTAAAACTGGAAGAATGGTACCATTTCTAAAAGTGGTTGCAAGAATTATCAATAACATATACAATTTTTGATGAATAGAAGTAGTTGGTGAATATGTTATAAAAGAAAATGAAAAAAAATAAATAAATCTTCCAACCCTGAAGGGCATAGAGTAGAATGATGGGAGATGCCTTGTATAACATTATGAAGAATCTATAGAAGCCTTTGAACTTCTGTCTGAATTTCTGCAGTAAACACGCACACATGTGCATGGGCACGTGCATAGACACACTTGGACATAACCACCAGTCAGTCCTGTTGCTGCAAAATAGAATGCAATCCCTTCTGACCTCTGGTGCATCTGAACCAATTCTGTGTCTTCCAGCTGACCTCCACCAAGACCTCGTGGAAGGAATGTCACGTTTCCATAATCTTAAACATACCAAGTGCATTATCTGCTCTGCAGGGAGATAAGTTACACAAGGCCACAATGTTTTGTCTCAGAACCTTCAGTTAATAGATTAGTAAAGCTAATTGGAGCTCATTAGTTGGAGAGGCAAAGTATTCTCATAGAAAAATTATTCCCAGGCCAAAATTAGAGAATGTCAATGCTAGAAGATAGTGAAGGGTGATTTTTCCAGTCCAAACTGCCCCCCTCCTTTTTTTTTTAAGAGACAGGGTCTCACTCTGTCTCCGAGGCTGGAGTGCAGTGGCACCATCCTAGCTCATTGTAACCTTGAACTCCTGGATTCATCTTCTTACAGATGGAAAACAGGCCCAGAAAAGGGAAGTGACTGGCCGCAGGTCAGCCATGCCACCAGTTTCTGGTTAGAACCGGAGTCAGGAACTAGCTGGGAGTCAGGGCTGTATCACAGCCGACCATAGCAAACCATGGGGCAGGGTCTGGGTGAAGTTCTAGAAATCCATGCTGAGAGCTTCAAGGAAAAGTGGTTTCTGTGTATTTCTGGCCCCTCGTCTGGGAGAGAGGACTCTTCTGCTCTGCCAAACAAGGCCTGGGTGCTTCTCCCTTTCCCTCAGGACACCAAAGAAGCCCCTTTCCTGTTGGCCTTGGTGGGGGCTTAACAAGTTCTTTCTCCAGGGCGTCACTTTCTAGGAAGCCATAAACTAGGCCTTTGAGTTTATTTAGCCCTCACAACCATCCATCTTCATTCCCAACTGGCAAAGGAACAATCAGAAAGTTGCAAACGGCTCTGAGGTTCCCAGTCTCCCAGCTCACCACAGCCAGCCATGACTGCAGGCAGCGCTGTCTGCTTTCTGAAGACTCTCTCCTCTCACCACGCCCTGCTGCACCTGCGTCTTCTAGATTATCTCATTCACTCATTAATAAAAATCATGTACATTTATTTGTTTGTTTAACAGAAAATATACTTCACAGGATAGGAGGGAATTGTCTGTCTTGTTCTTGAGTATTTCCTTAGGCCTTGGGCAATGACAAATACTTCTGTGGGTGCTCAGGTTGGAAGCAAACGAGAGAGAGAGAGAGAGAGAGAGAGAGAGAGAAAGGAAGGAGGAAGAAAGGAAGAACTGCTTTGGGCCCCTGCCCCTCTACTTTCTGTCCTAGAATCAGATCATCATAATGACAGCCCCTCAAATATACACAGCATTTACCTTTTATGAAATGCTTTTGCACCCTTTGGATCCTCCCTACAGCCCTGTAAAGTAGAAAGAGAAGGGCTCTTTACCCCTATTTTATAGATACATTCATAAATTGATCATCTCCTGAGAACAAAGATCTAATAACTGTGGCCATGGGTGCGTACATGAGCATACCTGGTTCTCATGGAGTTTTCACCTGTCTCCCCAGACAGCATTGCAGGCAATGGGGAGGGCTGCAGTGAGGCCTTGTACAAAGGGAGGGATTTTCCTTGTGAGGCCTTCCCTGAGCTCCATCCTCCAGACAGGGTAGACCCTTGAGTTTTTGAAGGTCATGTGCAGAAAGAACAGCACCTACAAAGGTGTATAGATTTGAGAAGTATGGGGCCTTCTGGCAAGAATGTGTCTGGAACTCTTCTGTGCCTGCAGAAGAGTAGACAGAGGCGCTGACACTGGAACCATGAGCAGGGACCAGACCTCAGGGAGCCTTGAACACCAGGTGAATGAGCTTGAACTTCAGCCTGGAGGCATAAGGGCCACTGACCACTGTGTGCCAGAGCGGGCCCGTCTGATCTTCACAGAAGAAGATGGGTTTAGAGGAGGCGGCAGAGAAGCTGGCGGAGCAGGGAGGGCAGGAAGGGTGGTGAGAATGGTTATGGGGCTGATGGGCCACCCTGGAGAGAGAAGAGGAGGCAGCACCAACGCCATCCTGTGGCCTGGCAGCCGGGACGCTCAGGCAGAGTCAACCCCAGAATGGGCTGAGCTCCCGGGAGGGGAGAGATTTGCTCAGGATTTCCACAGCAAGTAGGTGGCAAACCTAGGTCTTCCGTGTCCTAGTTTAGGATTCTCCCCATCAAAAAAGTGCTGCCTCACACATACCTGTGGCTGGCTCCTCACACCCTGGCAGCCCACCCCCTGCTCAGCCACCAGCTCCTGGCCTGCCCACCTCTGTTTACCAACACAAATTAGTTTCTTTACCGCATGGGCTGGGAGAGAGATTATGAAGCTGCAGACGGAAGAGAATACACAATCTCCTGCACCTTTGAGGGTTAAGGCGGGCCACGACCTCCTGCCCAGGTACCTCCTGTTCACTCACTCACTCAACGTTTATCTTCTTATATATTTTGTGCTGAGCACTGGGATCCACCTGGCCTCTTAGGACTTCTCCTCAGTTGTCCTGTTGAAGGTTTGTTTAATCTTAAAGTTCAAAGACACTCATGAGCTTCACCTAGGCTCATGGTAACCACGTGGCGTGGCCAAGGCCACGGTAAGCACATTGACAGGTCAAGCCCCTGGACTGACTCCCAACCCCGTGGAATGTCTGTGACCTCGTAGTGGCCTGGGCAATTAGGACTTTGACTGGGGCCTGATCAAACCAGGATGCTTTTGTTACGGGAACGGGGAGGATGTCGCACTGAGGATCCAGCAGGTCAGTGACTGTCGCTGGACCCGAGGAGCAGCAACCGCAGACCTGGTTCCCCAGCGCCGCACACAGCAGCGGCACTGTGACACACATGGTGTTTATCCCTGCCTCATTCTTTGGGGATGTGCTCGCTGATGGGCTGTGGAGCATATCCAGAATGTTTTCGGAGCTGTTAGCTATTATGTCCTAAAAAATAATAAATTGCACACTGTGG